>NW_026571299.1:16419177-17019177 GCF_026225935.1 Boleophthalmus pectinirostris
CTGAGGCCATGGCAGCACAGTGGGCCTGCAGTGTGCTAATAGTGATCACTGCAGTTGTAGACCTCTGGGGCAGTACCAGTGGACAACAGCCAACAAGATGGCGAATGATTACTGCTGTTAGTGGGGCTGTCCCAAAATGACTGGGAATTTTATAATGCATGCCAGGTCCTGCAAGGCGAATCAAGCTAAGAGACCATTTGGTATTAAGGTTTTCCACTTCCTAAATTCACTTAATGTAGTGGTGTATAAATCTAACCGGCTATTGCATTTTATTACAGGTTATAACATCTGTAAAACGAAGTGTAAAGTTGTCAGATTTTCGTAATTCACAAAGTTTTTCTTAAAGGTGGATTGTGTAACTTTTCTGGTGGTGGGCCATCAAATACTTCTCTCCATGGAGACGCTATTGCATTGTCTAGAAGGTTTTACACTATGGTAAACCTTTTTATCATCATGGAGAACAAACCAGACCAAGTTACAGGTCAGATCTGTGGAGAGCAAGGAGTGGGAGGTGGGGACTCGTCATCGACATTGTGCGACTCTTACCTGGCAAAGCTTTTTCCCACTGGACACCGAAACATATGTGCTGCTTTGTAACCTGTGCACATGGCCTCCCACTTGTCCCGAACGCAACGGAAAGCGTGGAATTTCTTGTACAAGTCATCGTTAAATACGCATTTGTGCTCCGGTACGTTGCAGACAGACCGAATGTTTGTGTTTGCTCGCTCCTTCTGATGCAGAGAGATACATGTACGGACCCCTGTTTGGTCAGGCTACGCACAGCAACCTACATTCGGTTTGTTGATTAAAATTAACGTAATCGATGAAATTCTTAATGATCAATTATCGATTAATCGACTAATCATGCCCATCCCTACTATGTATTAATACAGACACTTCAAGACCAAAATGACAAGGCCACAGCAGCAGCCACGGAGAGACAGGCCACAATATTCCAATGAAAGTCAGTGACTAAAATAATTTTTAAGGGCAATTTTGTTAGAGAAACTTAATAATCCATAATGTTTTGGTTGTGTTTGGTTCAACAATGGTTTATTCAAGTGCATTTTTGTTAACAAGTCCTTGCTCTAAGCCAGACTATATTAGGCTATTCTTATGTGAACAAGTCTATTTTATTTAGGGCTACTAGTTTTTCTTGCCTTGAAGTTCCTGTGTTAAATGTTCTTTAGAAAGTAAAGTTTACTGATCTTTGAAAGGGTCTATTTGCATTTTTATTCCACGGTCACTGTATTTGTTGAAAATGGTCTCATAATGTCAATATTATCGTTTATCGCAATAAATTCTGTAAAGATGTACTATGTAACCTTTCAAGCCTTCCTAAGTGGTATTGGTTTACAGAGATTGTTTTAGATCAGGGGTCTCCAACCTATAGCTCAGGAGCTACCGGCAGCTCTCAACTCTCTTACACGTAGCTCGCCAAAGGATTTATGAATTACACGTATTCTACTAAATAACTCAAACTTGATTATTTGCCACTGTGAATCGGTTATGTTGAACTTTGTGCACTAATAAATGGATAATAGTTTAATGTTTTATAGGCATCTAACTGTACTTCTAAGGCTTGCCCTCTTAAGTCGAATCAATTTCTTGCAACTGCTAAAATGAGTAGCTCTCTCTTTCATTTTCATTTTGTAAAGGTAGCTCACCGGACACAAAAGGTTGGAGACCGATGTTTTAGATTGTATAGAATTAAGCGCATGGGAACAAGTTGAAGATGCCATCAGGTCGAGTTACAGGTCATATCTGTGCAGAAGCGGCCCCACTCACAGTAAGAGTATTTTCAATGTGATTTTTAGCAATAAAAGCACCTGTAAAGGAATAAATGTAAGACAGATAAGTTTGATGCCAATGTTGCGTGAAAAAAAAAAAAAAAAACACGCCTCCAGCAGAGAAACAGTTACACAGTGTATCTTTAATTAAATGAAAAATGTTCTCCCACTGAGAAACACAAGATACAATTTATAGTTACAAGATACTCAAATACAAAATGCAGCAAGATGCACACACAGACTAGGAAAGAACAAGTGCAAATTTAAAAGGAATGCATTTTCTAATATGAGTTAAAAAGTATTTGAAGAGATCAGCGCTTTTTTGTGACACAGCTGAGCCATATGAATGCATTAGTCATTAGATCACATTCAGTCATTCCATATTCTGTGGTATTAAGCTATTGTAGTCACAGCTGCCCTGGGACAGAATCTGCATCATCAGCCCCTCCAACCGCCGTCACTCTCACGTCTCTCAATGTGGGTGAAGTGTCTTGCCTAAGGACACAACAAGTTTTGGCACAAGCCCCCCGCTGTGGCGCCTGATATTCCCAGCGGTCTCCCATCAGCTCCCATCATGCTTAGCTTTCGAGATCTGACGAGAGCAGGCTTTGACAAGGAGGTTTGGCCACACATCGTTTCTGCTGCAAACTAGTTCCATTTCACTTGCTATTTGACAATAAATAAATAAATCCCCTGAGAAAATATGATGAAGAGTAATGTCTGTGGTCATGATGTACTTTCTTAGTGGGGTGTAGAGTTATTTTTAAGTATACAGTTGGCGTGTACAATCCTACATGCATACATGTGTACCCAACATTGTAGGCTGTCAGTCTTGTCAATGTCTCTGCGAATATTCAGCCGTCAAAGCGGTACTTGTACTTTATCATAATGTTATGTATGGACATGGTTTGATTGACATAATACTCTCACTGACAGACAGGCCGGCATTTGACAACGTGAAGAAAAAAAAAAAGAAAAAGAAACTGTCATGTTATCTATATCTCATCTAAATGAACAATTACTAGCCCTGTAATGAGAACTAATTTTGAAGTGTGATAATTTGCTAAAGAAAATGTAGACAATAAAGGATAATACTGACATGAATTTATGCAACTGACACAATAATCCTAAAGAAAGATTATCCCCAAAAATATTCTAAACATGCAATATTGTAAACAAGTATTTAAAAAAATCACAAGGTTTTCCACTAGTACAAAGAAAAAACAGCCACAATAAATACTGAAATACCATCTACTACTGAATCTATCTATCCATCTATAAAATTGGACACATCTTCTCATTTAATGTTATTTTTTACTACTTTCTACGTACATAAATAAGACATCAAACTATGTAGCAAAGTTTTTTTTCTTTACTTTTATATTCAAATGCTGAAAGTAGTAGTAGTAGTAGTAGTAGTGTTTATGAAGTTTCCTGAAATGGTTTTCACTTTCAGGGACAAGAAATGCTAAGATTGCAAAACATTATTTATTGTTATATCCCTATTCATTATGAGAATCTACTGTGTAAATTCACAAAGACATTAAAACATAAAAGCAAAAATGTCTATATTTCTATCTGTCTATTTGTTGTCAAAGTAAAACTTTAAACTTGATTTTATTACTAAAGAACAGACTTACAATCAGTGGAGTATCATTTTTTAAGTGGGGGTACGTGATTTGTGATGTCGTTAATGTGATGAAACCACTAAACCAGGGACTAAACCTTTTTTATATCTCATGTCGGGAGAAGTAGTTGGACGGCATACCCGCCACGTACCATGCCCACTACACCCCTGCTGAGAGTAGCTCTGATAAAACTCTAGATGATAAAACTCTAGATATCCATCTATTTATCTATCTATCTACACTTCCAGCCAAAAGTTTGGACACACCTACATTCTGCATTTTCTATCAACAAGTCAATATAGTACCTATTGTGACAGACCAAGCAGGAACTTAATTTGTACTCAAAACAGCAATACTACAGTAATTAAGTAAGGATGACACTGGCTAGCACTCATGCCTCACAACAAGAAGGTTTTCGGGTTTGATTCCCTTTCTGTGCCCAGGCCTTTCTGTGTGGAGTTTGTTTCTGTTTCTCCCTGTGTCTGGATATGCTTCCTTTGGGCACACTGGTTTCCCACATCAACCAAAACGTGCACAACAGGTAAAGTCCTCCAGCTAAGGTAGTCTTTTTCCATTCATACTGCATCACTGTCATTATCTCTTTGTATGCAATGTATGCCATATATTATAAAAACTGCATTTATTTCTTTATTTAATTACAGCTTAAACATGCAAATTTTGGATGTTGGCGCCTACTTAAAACGGTTGAAAGCACTCAGAGTAACACATCCTTTCATTTACTTACTTTAATGCATTTTTTATGCATTATGAATCATGATGTTATTA
Source organism: Boleophthalmus pectinirostris (assembly GCF_026225935.1). Lineage (NCBI taxonomy): Eukaryota > Metazoa > Chordata > Actinopteri > Gobiiformes > Gobiidae > Boleophthalmus > Boleophthalmus pectinirostris. The sequence goes on from NW_026571299.1 coordinate 16,423,382, forward strand.
TGGACGAGTATATAGCTGGGGAGCTGCAAATGAATTTCCCTTCAGACATAAACACGTCACAAAATCATGATATATTACTTAAAGGCGCTGTACTAAGAACTAGTGCTTTTTAAACGATTTGCAGTGGTCCAAAGTTGTTCCACACTTAGGCTACCTCAGGCATTCAGAATATCCTAATTACTCATCGCACTTTTACTGTATAAGTTTATAGCACTTATCCCAGCACACCAGATGATGGTAAAGCTAACAACAACTAGCATGTTAACACACACTTCCTGATTATCGGACAATAAAACAATTTCCAATTTGATGCAGACTGCACACAGCTGTCTATCTTTCCATCCATCCATCCATCTATCTAAAGCTAACAACCAACAACTAGCATGCTAACACAATATAACACTTTCTAATATGAGAAAACATGATGATGTCACATCAGAGGCTGCAGCCATTTTGGTAGGCAAAAACATCTGTATCAACAAGGCAATATCAACAGTACAACATCAACATCGTCAACAGTTATCGATGTGTTTTAACTTTTCAAAGTAATGGTTTTAATCCTCAACATTCAGTGACTTAGAGTATGATGAGGAAGTCATGTCAAAATAATTAAATGCAAAACCTACTTCAAAATAAGACGAGTTATCTCATGACAGACATATGCAACACAACTGTCAACACAAATAAGCGGCCCCACGGACTTTTTGCCTACCAGCCACTGCGCACGTGCGGAAAAGCCGGATGTAAACAAAAACAACATTTTCTCGTATTAGATGCAGACAGCACACGGCTGACTTATGTTGACTATCTACTCATCCATCTATCTACTAAAGCTCAAAAAAACTAGCATGTTAATTAGGAAGACCATATTTCTGTTCGTTAAAACCAAGACACCATAACAGGGTGGGAGGTGGGGCGTCGTCATCGACATTGAGCTACTCTCACCTGGCAAATTTGAGGTCCCTGCACCCCCACTGGACACCGAAACATATGTGCTGCTTTGTACGCTGTGCACATGGCCTCCCCCTTGTCCCGACCGGAACGGACAGCGGGCAATTTCTTGTACAAGTCATCGTTAAATGCGCATTTGCATTCGGCATGTTGCAGGCTGACCGACTGTTTGTGTCTGCTCGCTCATTCTGAGTGCACAGAGCTACGAGAGACACTCAATTTAATGTCCCAATGAAAGATAATGAAAACCAGGATAAAAAAACAACACTTTACAAAAAAAATGGACGGCCAGGACAGGATGTGAAAAGCAGACATGTCCGGGGAAAAACAAACGTTTGGTCACCCTTCCTTTATCAGACCATCAAAACACTTTCTGATTAGATTCAGACACCACACAGAGAACTAATTTTACTATCTATCCATCTAGCTAAAGTTAACAACAACTAGCATGCTAATACACATTTATGAATTATAAGACCATCAAAACGCTTTCTAATTAGATGCAGACAGCACACCACAGATTTATCCATCCATCTATCCATCATTTATCCATCCATCTACCTAAAACTAACAACTAGCATGCTAATGGGCACTGACTAATGTATCTAATTTGATACAGGCAGTGCAGGACAATACATGTTTTGCTCATGGGATAAAATCAGTTTCAGCATCTCAAACACTGTGAAATTACCAGCCAACTTTTACCTTAGACTCCCTCTGTTCCTAACACTGAGTAGATTACTGCGCCAGAATAATGCAGCCTGGTGTGACGGTGTCTGTGTGTAGGTGAAGGGCAGATGTTGTATCAGCCCTCTCTGTGTTACTCTGGTCTTTTCTAATGGAACTACATCAATCATAACATTAGCTGAGCGCAATCTTCTGACCCTGTAAATACCCATATCGTAGCTGGCTGTAGGCACAGGAGCGGGGTAGCAAAGAATGGCCACTCTTGACGGAGAAATAAAAATTGAAAATGTAATAAGTAACACGCTATTTACTGTTGGCAGCGGTGATGTATTCTCTGCCTCGGGGTATCAGACGCAGAAATCAAAGGGAAATAGGTGGTTAGCTTATTTTGTATGGTTCGAGTGGGAATTTGGCCGAAATAAAAGGAAGAATTTGTTAAATGTGACTCAAACATTTAATAATTTGTACTCAAGATGAATTTTGAGTAGCTTGGCATTGGTTTCATTGTTTTTGCTTTTCTAATCTATTTTATAACCTTGTTTCCTCATCACAGACATACCTGGACTTGTGTTTTGTTTCATTCACACATTTAACACACACATTCTACGTTTTTAGGCTTAGAGCTTCTCTCAAACAGAAAACACAATCTTCCACCTTGACTTTAAAGTTTTGGAGATGTGGACAGAGTAATAGACTAGGATTACTCAAACGTATGAATGAAACAAAATAAAAGTCCAGGTTTGTTTTTGTGGAGGTAACAACATTCTAACAGAGCTTGGTTATGATTTTATGAAGAGTTATTGAAATATTTTAATTTGTAGGGCTAGTGTAGTTTTCTAAGAATGATATTGTTCTGTATTTTGTAAATGTCTTAAGTCTGACTAAAAGTGTTCATGATCAGATTCACGAAGGAGCCATTGATCACCTTCACTCAAAAATGTGCATTTCTCTCACCTCAGATTAACAGAATTTTGTGTTTTTCATTCATTGCTTCTACAGAAATCTGCTTTTCAGGCCGTTGTGATGTATTTTCCTCAACAAGCACCATCACCCTCTCCCCTCTCCTTCCACCTAGATCCCCCCATAAGTTTCCACTCTCCACACCTGTCATAACTGAACTGGACTCTGCATTGATGCAAGAAACTGATCTACACCTTATACTGCTGTATTTACCTCTGCTATTGCGTCATGTTTTTGTGTTACATGCTATAAGCACCTCAGTAGTGTAAATATTTACATTCCAGTTCTTCATGAATTGCACTGATATTGTTTTTCACTAGCAACACTACTGTTTCACATTCTAATGTAATTTCATTGTTGTGACAATGACAATAAATCCTTGAATCTATGTTTCTTTCTTTCTTTCTTTTTTCCCCTCATAAGCAGCCATTTTTGTTTAATACAGTCAGGGCAGCCGGAGGGTCTTAAAAGTCTTAAAAAGGTCTTAAATTTCATGTTCCTAAAGTAAGGCCTTAAAAAGTCTTAAATTATGTTGTCCAAGTCTTATTTTTTTCACAAACATCACAAAGGCCTATTTTTTTAATACTCAACCGGGCTGCGATGCAATGTTAAAAGGAAGGAGGAAAAAAAACAACAATGTGAAATCACGTAACTTGAATGAACATCTAATTTGGAGTATACGCAAAAAATACTTTGGTTTCTGGCGCCGGCGGCAATGAGTAAACAATCAGTACAGTGGGGGAAGATGTTGGATGGATCATGGGGAAGTGTAGGTTTAATCCACAGTGGCTCTTAGATTCTAGATATAGTACGGCAGTCGGTTGGTCATTATTAGAACTGGTGTTTTTCGCTTGCATAATGGGTGCGGTGTTGGTCTTAATTTTCATTGAAGTGGCCTTAAAAAGGTCTTTAAAAAAGTCTTAAATTTGGAGTAGTCAAACCTGGGGATACCCTAACAGTGTACCATGTGTACTCAGGGAGATTTAATGATGTCCAGACTCACATTTTCATAAAGTATTGAAGAAGTTTGTATTCTGGATCCCAGGCAAGTTTACTTTAGTTTACAGGGACCATGTTTAATGTTTAGGAGTATAAATCAAATAAATCACTGAATGCTTTGTAGCAGACTATAGCTGAAACATGAAAAACTCAGAATGCACATGCATATATAAATAGTGCAGTTATTTCATGATAATAAAATACGATAATGACCATAACAAACTATCCCCTTCACACGCTGCTCCCACTGTGCACTTCATTGAGCACAGTTTACTCCATTTATTTTTACTACATTTGGAAACAACAATTTCACTAATGGTGGCACTTATGTGTATTTTTATTTTCTGCTCAAAACTTTTTCAAAGCCTTGGCATAACTTTAACTGTGTTGCTATTTTTTCCAGAGTTAACTCAGTCCCACATCTGTTCATGGTTATAAGAAGACAAACATTACTGCATGATGTGAAAAGAACCGAATAACTACAATAACTGGCATTTCAGAGCGAGACTTGTTAGCCCGAGGCCCATAGTTACTGCTATAATTTTCGCCTTCGACTTTCAAGCAAATTATAGATTCTTATAAGCCACAGTATATATGAACAGACAAAATAACTATCTATCCACCTTTGTCTTAGCTTTTTGTTAAGTCTCTGAAAAAGGAAGGACCTTGTTAAAATAGAAGATCCTTGCTAGATGAAAAAATAAAATAAAATCAACATGAAAGTTAAGATATGGGTTATAATGGGGTACAATAAAAGTTGAAGGACAAATATGATGTATTACACTTAATGTGGTTAGCCTTTAAACATCTTGAATTTTAGAACTTAAAATAATAGCCATCGTCTCACAGTGGACACCATGTTTCTACAGGTGTGCTCCCTTTACTAGGAACAGGGTTTAGGTCACCTTCTACTGGCAGCAGAGGGAATTATTATTGAAAACAACAACTCCAACTGCTAAGTTTAGCAACATTTTTTGACACACTAACGCAAGCACACGGTTGTAATGAATGTGATATGATGGCAGAAATGCTCAGATTTTGATTTATGGACTTAAAGGTGTACTGTGTAACTTTTCTCATAGAGCACAGGTGTCAAACATAAGGCCCAAGGGCCAGATCCAGCCCTCCAAGACCTTTAATCTGGCCCTTGGCTGATTTTCAACTTAAATATTTTAATTAAAATATAGGTAATTTTCTGTGGTGCTTAGCATAGCAGCGTCTCCAGCGCCTCTGTACGTGGCCCCTCCCACCAGAGCAGCACAAATGAAGACTTGTCTCTTTCCAAACGCTCTTAAAGGACGATCGTTTTGACTGTTGACCGTGACACCCTCATCAGCAAAATGTCAAAAATGAGAAAAGTGGACGCCAAGTGCAGGATTTTCCAAGAAAAATTGACTTATTCCTATTTGCATACAAGTTCATGTTAAAATATTGTGTTGAAATTGCATTTTTCTTAAAGTTTCAGGTTCTTCATAATAATATAATATTTTGTAAAAGAAAGAGTTCATCAGTTTAAAAAAATTCTGTAATAGATTTGCGTTTCTCTGCACAAATATTTGAACTTATTGTTATTTTTGAGGTATATATTCCATGAGTTTTCTGATCAGGCCCCTTTGGGATCAAAGTAGGTTGGATATGGCCCCCGGACCAAAATGAGTTTGACACCCCTGTCATAGAGAGTCTGTCATTTGTTTGTCTCCATGGAGTTGTTGTTTCTTTGTCTGGAATGTCCCGGTATGGCATCAAACCCGTAAATCTTACATATGCTCAAGAACATGTTTTTTGTTTTGTTTTGTTTTTTAACTGACTTAAAAACTAATTCTTACTGCGAGTGGGCTTGTCTCTCCACAGCTCTGACATGTAACTTGTCCCTATGTCTCCGTAAAGAGAGAGATAAAGTGTAATGCCATACAGTGGAACACTTCAGGCAGCCTCTTCATGCAGAGTAGGATGGACCCTCTATAACAGACATGTCAAACTCAGGCTCAGGGCCCAAATTTGGCCCACGATATAATTATATTTGACCCATGAGATCATATCAAATACATATTAGAGCTGGCCTGCCAGCTTTATTTTAAATTTTGTTATTATTTTATATTCAATGTTTAAGCAAAACTATGATTAAACATTTATATTAATACGAAAAGGTTTAACATTACATATCTCGAAAGAAGAGAAAACATGCAGATGTTCTTGAAATATTTCAGTAAATATTTAATTTGGCCCATGACTTAGTCCCAGCTGGTCTCTAAGCTAAGTTTCACAGTGCACCTTTAAATCAACATGGGAGACCTTTGTTTTATTACCTATGACATAGCAATCCTGGAAATTAAAAACCGCATATATATTATGAGACCTCAGAAGCAGCGGACTTACTGAACACGATTCATCAAACAAGCATGAATAAAGCAAAAAGCAGGTCCAGCTATGTTTTCAATGACAGGACGATGTTATAATATCGCTAAAAACTTAAGAAGAACAATTTTTTATAATGTCTCCTTTAAGATTAGGCATGTAGTGATTATGGTTAAGGTCATGATAAGTCTCCAGGACATGAATGTACTGGCAATTTTCAATATAATGTCCCTAAAAAGAATGAAAACCCAACATGTATTCACCAGCACGCACAGATGCAACCCCGAACCTTCAAACTGCCACACAGACCTTTGTCTTGTCGCCACTGGTACCCATTTTGTCATTACAAGCTATGCTAATACTCACAAGCTTCTTATTTCACAAAACCACTGCCCCCCTCTTTATTTCCTGAAGGCGAGATCATAATTAATGTTGACAGTGGAGTTAAACCTCACTAATTAAATCTTAGCTGCGGTCCAGCGGAATAACCTCTCAACTATCTTTCGCCGCCAAACGCTGTACTTATCCGACCTGCTCGCGTATCCTTGTTGTCACCTGACCTTTACGCAGAGGGGGTGGAGAACTGGCACGCTGGCTAAATTCTTTTAAAACTCTACAAATGCGCTTTTGTTAGCCAGCTGGCATGGGGACTTTGGAGTGATGGATGCCTTAGTATGCATGTAGTAACACAGTGTAATGCTACATTCAAATTGGAAAAGGCCTGTCTTTATTACCCCAATATTAGGCGGGCATGGACTGCATAAGGATTAGCCGGTGCTGCTGCTGCTGCTACTGCCAGCTACGCCACTACGCTACCGAGTCCACTCAGCTTTGGATGGTGCGAATGATGATGAAATATGAATAATGGCAGCCAAAGTTGTTCCTGGGAATATTATTACGTGGGAAAAAAAAGTTGTGAAAAGTGGAGAGTGTAATTTTGAATGTAAAATAATGGTAATGTGACAGTAATTCTGGAGTAGATGGAAGGAAGCGAGGCAGTAACACCAGCTCTTCCAATCATCCCCACACAGCACATTCACAAAAAGACAAGCTGGCGAAGTGTCTCGCCCAACGGCACAACATCAGCACACATTGGTCAGAGCTGGGACTGAACCACTAACCTTGCAAAATACTCTGATTTCTATGTGGTATAATTTTGGTCTTATTTACCTTATTTTTCGGACTATAAGGTGCACCGGATTATAAGGCGCAGTATCAATAATGTTGAATTCTCTCATCTATTTTCATACATAAGGTGCACTGGATTATAAGGCACATTAGGTGAAACAAACAGAAGACACTTCAGGCTGACCCTTAGCCCAGGCATCCACGATCACCTGGCAGATCGTGGCGTAATTCGCCCGGCGTTGTCTCTCTGTCTTGGTAAATGTGTATTATGAATGCGAATGTGGGTGGATAATTTAAGTTTGTTTTGTTTTTTTCCTACAAGGAGGAAATAAAATATATATATAGTAATAATAATATCGAGTAATAATGTGTTTAATGCAGCTTTGCTCATATTTGTTTACGTTTTACAGAAATTTAAAACCCCATGGCTCATTTGCATAAACTATGCAATGCAGTCAACTTCTGTCGAACTCCACGAGGCTCTTGATTACAGTAAAGGTAATGGTCCGACAATCCATCAAGCGGTGCAGCTTCGTAGCTTACCAAAGTTGTACTAAAATATTTTAACAGATTTTGAGCATCATGTACCACATAAAATCAGTTTGAGGTCAGTAAGCCCAACCAGAATTAATACATAAGGCACACCGGGATTTAGGCCCACTGTCGATTTTTAAGAAATTTAAAGGATTTAAAGTGTGCCTTATAATCTGAAAAATACAGTAACTCTAAATAAGAAATCAAGCACAAAATCTCATATTAAATTTACAATATTAAAGGGGCACTAGGTAACCTTTGTGGTAGAGGGTATGTCACCTATTTGTGAGTGTGAGTGGGGTCACAGATCTGATTTGTGAAATGGAATTGTGGCATTACCTGCTTATCACCACATATGTAGTTAAGTTAAATTCCATACTCTGGAACATTCATAGCAAAGCAATAACATCTTCATGGAGACCCTACATCATAAAAGTTACATAGTGCACCTTTAAATCAACAACATAATTCACACAGACACACACACAAACAAACAAACAAAAAAAAGTATAAAGCAAAACTCCATGTAACATGAATTGAAGCAAAAAAAAAAAAAAGATTATTATATTCCCAAATCAAATCCACAATAAATAATTAGTATATGATGCATTTAAAAAGTTGTAAAATAATATAAGTAAATATGACTTTCTCACCTCTGAGTGGAACATAACCTAACCTTCCTCCAACTTTTGAGACAGGGGTAAATAATGCACAAACCTGCCCCAGTCTGACACACTCCTATAGTTTTAGCTGGGAGAGAAGCAGGACAATAGGTCTACACTCAGCCTGCCCCGTTGTATACACTATAGCATCATGTAGCTACCTCCACTATACGCTGATAAACTGGATGCCCCGGAGATGGAAGGAAAGAACCATAACCTATCTGTTACTATACTGCATCCACAAAAAACTGTCGTGTAGTTGCAGGGAGTTGAACACAAAAACACACTTTATCACGACTTACTCAAATGTCAGTGCAAAATATACAAGTTATAAGTCATCAGTCAATCAGTACTAACTTTTGTTCCCTATGGACAATTTAATGTTTATTTAAAGTCACAGTTTGTATAGTTTTTTTCTGCCAAATAATAGAATAACACATAAATCATGTTTTGTGAGCATTTATGGACTGAAAACCTTCTTTTGCTTGTTTATAGGCATGTCACAATAACACATTTTGGAGCACAGTATACAAGGATATACAGCGATAAGCAATAATATTGAAATGCTGACATAATAACTATAATGCCAGATAATCTTAGAAAAGTATATTTAAATACACAGGATAATTTAAAAGGCCTGAGCTACAACAAATAACTGGCAAAATGAAGAAAGAATTAGCCACATAAGTTCATTTTTCAACCCACTACAGCTGAAATGTTACCAAAAATACCCCAAATCTCCCCACTTTTACAAAGAAAATGTAAACATGATACATTTTGAGCTCCAAAATATATAGTTTCAGCTTTCAAATATTGAACTATAAGTCTTGTTTCCATGTAAATGTTGTTACACTGGCTTATGTCATAAAACTTGTCTATCTCTGCGGAGAGTGTCCTGCAGTATTCCCATGGAATTATACAGCTAATGTGTCTCCTTCAGAAAGTTAATTACTGGGCTTTTAATTATTTGGCAATGATTAGACACATTTAGTGCACTCACTTCAACTATAAAGCTATTTCTTATAAGTCCAGAAATTCTTTACAACCAAAGGCGCACCCAGATTTCCCCATATATCCAGACAATCTGCATTATTCCTGTGTTCATTTTATAAACAAACAGTGGGGTGGGCGAGCCATAAAGAGAATGATGACCTGTTGGAATGTAAGTGCACCGCCATTAATCAAAGTGGGCCTAATGCACATTTTCTGATTTCTAAATATAATATATCTTAATCTCATTTTACACTGGAGAAATGCAGAGTGCACCAGCAGAGCAACAAGGAACAGCAAAAAGATCTGCAAGGCTATATGCAATGTTTTTTTTAGGATGAACATTGCGAATGTGATGATAATGTTTTATGTTCCATCGTATAAATTTTTTTTTGTATTGGTTAATGTCGGATAGCAATGTATATACGTATAAAATAAGTATCGATATGTGTATTGTACTGCAAATGCCGCTTGTAAGCATCTCCTTACGGCATTTAGTCAACTAAGTAAGACTATAATTAAATGAACAATGTAAAATCTTTTTTTGTATTTATTTATTTTGTATTTATTACTGTCCAATATGGATTTTTGGAGCCAAAGCAGATTTCTGATATCTGTTGCATGTTGCATATACTAAAGTTAAGAAATAGCTTTTTGTTTTTTTTAAAAAGAATCACAAAACGTATTTATCTGGCATATACAATTACTTGTTGCATGAGTGTGTAAACATGCAGTCATATTTTTTAGCATAGGGGTCTTCTTTTTCCACTTTTAGACATTAGTCTGTTCAAAAAAATTAATTGATAAAAATCTAATTCACTGAGCCCATCCCATGTATTTATTACCATATTTACTTATTGTCTTTCCCATTTTTTGTGAGTACGGCCATGTTATTTTGCTTTGTATAGTCCAAGTATGATTTATTTTGTGTTTATTTTGTATTATATGGTTTTATTGTTGTGTTTTTGTTGTATTTTAATGCATGTTTAATATAAAACAACAAAACAAATGTTATTGCGAACCGTGAATCCTGCAGCCTACAGTATAGCTCGGTGCAATGGAAAGAAAACAAATATGGGACAGATGGGGGGCTCATTGCGCGCGTATGTAAGTAAAATTATGCATCTTTGCACAAAAGATGAATGACTTTGTTTGAGCGAGCAACAACACACGCATCTGTTTTCTCAAGCTGCTGATGGCGGACGCACTGGGAGAGGAAAAACAAAACATAACTAGTTTATCTTCCAATAACTATAGTGGAACAATATTGCGTCCTGTTGGTCAATGGATATTTGCAGTCAGAGCGTTACAGTGCAATCAATCAAGTACAGTATGCTATTGGAATAACACAGGATCACTAGTGTGGTCATTCATTCATCTTCTAGACATGTTTTCCCATTCCAGATCAGAAAATATAATGATCTGATGAATTATATACATGTTTTGGAGAAAAATGACATATACATATAAGGGTGTTGTATTCTTATTGAGTGAACACTAATGTACTGTATTAACTATTCCAACTATGTCAATACATGAGGTATGTGAATAACGGAAATGATTGGTAGAAAAAAAAATAATTGTGAAGATTTGCATTGGCCTGTGCTTGTGCTTGTTTTCATTTGAAGTATAGTAAAACTAAATCAAAAGAGGTAGATAAAGATTGTATGTATCATCCGTCAACAGCTTAAAGGTGCACCATGCAACTTTTCACACATGCTTCTTGGGGACATTGCATTGACTTGCATTCATTTCATTTCATTTCTTCATTGCAGACTGATCCAAATCAAGAATGTAGTTCCTAGTTGCCTAACCATATCTGAACATTAAATAATGTTGTTGATCTAATCATAAAGTATTTACATGTAAGCCTCACACACAGAACAGCCTGATCTCGTCAGATTTCAGAAGCTAAGCAGCCTGTTTAGTATTTGGATCGGAGGCCGCTGAGAGATCAAGGTGACACAGTGGGGTCATTGTGTCCGCAAGCAAGGCACCCAAATTGCATAGTATGAATGTGGTGTGTGTGTTGGTGCTTAGAGGGACTGATGGCACAGATTGGCAGCCTTGCTTCCCTCAGTGTGCCTCAGGGCACTTGCAGCTGTGGAGTGAATGAATAATACATGAACAGTGCACAAGACCTGTGGAGTCCATCACCATCCACAGCCATGAGGTAGAAATAGTGGACTTCTACAAGTACCTGGGCGTCCAGGTGAGCGACAAACTGGACAGGAGGGACAACTCTAATGCTGTGTACAAGAAGGACATAAGTAGACTCAGCTCAGGTCTTTCAATGTGTGCGGCAAGTTGCTGGAGATCTTCTACCCGTCTGTGGTGGCCAGTGCCCTGTACTTCACTGTGGTCTGCTGGGGGGACAGCACCAGTAAAAGGGACATTGGGTGGATTAACAAACTGATCTGTAAAGCTGGTCATGTGATCGGCTGTGAGCTGGAGACATTTGTCACAGTGAGGGACACGAGGACCCTGGACAAACTGCTCTACATCATGGACACTCCTGCTCACCCACTGCACCAGACTATAGAGGGACAGAGGATCTCCTTCTCCAACAGGCTCCTGTAGCTCCGCTCAAACAGTGAGAGATACAGGTCAACAGTCATATCATACTCCACACTGTACTGTACAACAACTCACCCTTATGTAACAGATAATACTCCCTACAACTGTACAACAACTCACCCTTATGTACCGGATAACCCTATGTCCTGACAATCATCATATCATTGTTGCTCTATCCTCTTATGACCTCTTGTATAAAGCTGTGATTTTATATTTTATTACTTATCTTTCTATTTTATTTTGACTCATACATTTACATTTATATAATTATGTCTTATGTCTCTTGCTTTCTTTTTTGCAACTTATTTACAATTTATCATTACCATTTATATTTCTTTACTCTTCATTATTATAATATATTGTAATGTATGAGTTACAGTGTCAAAGTAATTTCCCTTATGGATCAATAAAGTTTGTTTAAGTCTAAGCATACTACCACCATTGTATTCTAGCGCCCTCTTAGCAAACTTTTTCTTCACCAACATTCTGTGTAGGATTCCAACAACCAATTTCATCAAAGGGCCCCCCATATTACACAGACTAATAATAAAAGGTTACTCAAACATGTGTGAATGAAACACAACTCCAGGTATGTTTCTGAGGAGTTAATAAACATTCTAACGTGCCTTAAACCTCACAAAAGAGCCAATTTTGTATAACACAGTTCCTTTAACCATTCCTGTCAACCATTACCTTCCATTATCCTCTTCATTTCTGTTTCTTACTCTCTCTCTCCCTCTCTTCTTTTTTGCCATCTTAACCAGCCTTGAAAAACCAAACGTACACAAGCGTTATTTTTGGTCTCTGATTTGAAGCGGAGAGACAGACACACAGTGCAGCAGACACAGGCAGGATTAGGAGCAGGAGGCTGTAAAAACTATGACAAAAGAGTGCATTGGGAGACATGACAGGAGTGATAAGTATAAAAATATGCTTTCGGCAGCACACTCCTGATTACTTTGCTACTATTATGGTTTTTCTTCCCTCCAAAGAGCAGAGCTGTGTTGGCTATAAAACAACACTGCGAGCATAGAGGCACTGTGGCCAATATGCGCAACCTGTCTCTCACCAAACAGGATGGATGGAGAGATGGATTCATACTTAAAGGTGCACTGTGAAACCTGTTTCGTGGAGAGAAAACAGCTCGTCTCCATGGTGATGTTGTTGCTTGCCCGGAGTAAGGTTGTTTAAAGGTCCTATATTACACAAAATTTACTCTTGTGAGGTTTAAAGCATGTTATAATGTTACCTCATAAAAAAACATCTGGAGTTTGGACTGGGTTATTTGTCTATATCTCCAAATCTCAAACGCACTGTTCCACCTTGTGATGTCATGACGTGGAAGTTTTCAAGTTAACAGCTCCTTTTACGTTTAGTTTAGTAGAGATTGGCAATTACAGGGCCGAAATCATCCAAATGATTCTAGTGAAGGTGCATGGATTTTAAAAGCACAGTGGCGCACTTCCTGTATTATCACATGACATCGCAAAGTAGAACAGTATTTTCTGATTGAGAGAAGATCTCAGCCTAAATATGCAAGGTTGGCGTGTATCAAACGTGTTAATGAAAAAAAACTCCAGGCACATTTTTTATGAAGGAACATCATAACATAGATCAGAAAACTGTGTACCTTATTTCCCGCACAATAGAGCGCGTTCAAAAGCCTCCAACCCCATCAAAAAACGACCGCGAGCGCCGCAATCCAGAGCGCCCTATACACGAATCCACTCGGGTGTCCCAGCACGACTTCAGTAAATTACAAAGCCGCACCACCCGCAGCGAACGCAAACACGCACTGAGAAGAGAGTGACCGCACGGCGAAAAACACCCACAGCCGCACTCATCACTCCACGCGGACGAGGAACGGAATGGAGGAACGAAACGAAAAAGCGAGTGCAATGTGCCACTTCTAGCTACAACTGAACAACTGAGTCACTGCGAACAGTCAACAATCCAGTCCCAGACAGCACCCTCCCTACACGCCACAACTGAACAAAGCCCAGAGTCACCGTGAACGCGCCAAACAAAGTGCGACTGACCCATCTAACTGTTGTGTTTTGTTTTTAAAGTCTGGTGCGGTTTATTTGTGAAAAAAGTTCAAAAATAGACCATTCAATGACAGTTCAATTCAATGATAGTGCAGAAAATAATAATAAGGCTGATATGGCCTAAATGTTTTATTGCTGAGAAAAGAAAATAGAAAAAAATAAAAAAAAATGTGATGATACAAATAAAAATATATTGCTCAATGATGGCTTTTTAAATATTACTTTTAGATACATATTGTAATTTAAAGCAACACCATGTAACTTTTTAAAGGTGGCGTGTGACCGTTATGATGGAAATAGAAAGTTAAAATCATGCTTCGGAACACTGTTCATGATAGGAGGAGATAGTATTGTGTATTTCTATGGAAACCGGCAGGATGAGGCCAAAAAAGAGTCAGGTTTGTGAAAAGGCCTGCCTGCTCACAGTAAGGACGCATGTTTTGTCTAAGTTGAGAGCAATAAAATCCTCCAAAATGAAAAAATAATAAATAAATCATCAAGCAAAATTATTTTATTGTAATATTTTTTTGGCTAAAAGTTGGGGGTTTAAAAATGCAAAACTTTATTTGATTAAAACATTACTTATCCAGGTAAGACTGATGATATCCTGTTGCATTCTGTATACAGCGAAAACCTAAGGACACAAAACTATAATGAGTCTTTTTAAGGACCCAAGCTTGTTCCTAATTCAGTGACTATTGTCTGGAGATTGTGATCTGGGTTAGGTTAGAAACGACACACTCCTGGGCTTTGATTTATTGCGTGTGGAGTTAAGTTCATGGTGGGACACTGTAGCACTGTCCTGCACTGAACTTATAAACCTGAGCTTGGAAAAGGTTGTGGCTATTTAACATATCTGCAAATGACTAATACCTGCAGTAAGAATGCCACTAGAGGAAATGATATAGCATTGTGACATTACAGCTGGAGTTTGTTCTTTACGAGAATTAATAAACTTATCCACAGTATATTGCAAAGCAGGACCTGACACAGAACTTGCATTTGGAAGCAATGGCTCCCTCTGCAACTCCGAAGCAAGTGAAAAGTTTTTATTTCTTTTTCAAACAAGAAAAAAATGATCACATAGGTTATTCAAAAGTAGTGGAACATAAACGTTTCATTTCACTAAAGAATCATCAATGAAAGTACAACCAAAATATATTTTTAAAAAAAAAGGCAAATTCTGGTACAGTTATAGAAATGTTGATTCATGTGCACTGTCCATAAATAAACCAAATAAATAAATAAATTGCATGATGTATCTCCCATTTGTTTAAATATGTTTTAAAGTTTATAAAATGAAGAAAAAAAAAATGTATTGCACTAAATTATATTAAAGCCAGAGTGTGTAACATTTTAGCCAAATATAAAGCACTTGTTTTTGTTTTGGTTGCTTTTATTGCTGTGAAAAACTTAGGCTTCGTTCAGACTGCAGGGTTTAATGTTCAATTCAGATTTTTTTTTTGTGAAATCCAATTTTTTTGCGAGGTCATTCACATTTCCAATTAAATATGACTTGTATGTGGTCTCCAGTGTGAACTTTAAGCACCCCAAACATGTCCCATGCGCATTGGAGGACACGGCAATGCTACACGCAGAGAACTTGCTCAGTGTTTACAGAAGTAGCCTAAACGCTGGGCTTGTCTCCCAAAATACGGTCCAGTTCTTTGTAAAATGGACAGGTTACGGTCCACGGGTCCACGGCCATTTTGTTTGTTTGAGTCTTTAGCCTCGTTGTGTTTGGCTCGCAGGCTCTTTATTTTTTTGTTGATACTGTAGCCAGGACTGCCTGTAGCCGCACTCGGACATTTCTTTGGCAATGATTTAAAAAATCCTCCCACTTCCGATAAGACACCTCCAATTTGGCCTGAATCCAGCGATCCCCCCAAATATTAATGAACTCGCTAACCTCCCTTTCCCTCCATTGACGAGACTCCGAGCCTGACGTGTAGGTGGGATGAATGTGACCTGGCTGTTCAGACTAAAGTTGCATGTCAAATGATTAAATATGTACCGGTTTTAGGAGCACATATCCAAGTGGCCTGGGTCGCATTTGGAAGAAAAAAAAAATTGATCTGTGTCATTTAGACTGTCATTAAAAGATCAGATACAGGTCACATAAAGGCGAAAAAATCTGATTTGGGTCTCTTCAGGCTGCAGTCTGAATGTAGCCTTTGATAAACATCCTTACTGTGAGAAGGCTTGCATCTCCACAAACCTGGCTCTTATTTGGAACTTCCACAATTTGTGATAAAACCTGAGTTCTTCTCTCAGACGGAAAATCCTCTGCTCCACTTTGTGATGTCATGTGGTAATCGAGGAAGTGCTCCACTGAGTTTTAAAACTCCTTACACCTTCACTAGAATCATTTGGGTAAATTCAGTTCTGGAGTTGTCAATCGCTACTGAACTAAAGGTAAAAGGTAGCTGTATACACAAAAACAACCCCTTCATGACATCACAATGTGGAACAGAGCATTTTGAGCTTTGGAAAAGAGTCAGTTTTGTGTAATATAGGACCTTAAAGCCAGCAAATAAGATTCTACTCAGAAATCTCCAAACCATATTGAGACATCTTTCCCCGGGTTCACTTTCGCTGTCAACTCCATCAGACTCGTATTTTTAAAAAGTCTCCGTTTGTGAGTGGCATGTGTCAAGACGGTCCCTTGTGTTCGACTCCCTTTTCATTTCTGCCACTTTTTGTCACCACACTTTTGACCTTCTCCCGCTAAAGAAAAACACCAAGCATAGGCATAGCGGTGGACTGGACGCCGCATACAAAGGGATGGATGACCTAGCATGGGGAATGGTTGACTAAGCACTCGCTGTTAGCTCATTAGTCGAGTATGTATGTATAAAACATGAAGTGCGCTCTCGTTTAGTCGGAGCTAATTTGGCTGCGGCGTGATCGGGTTGAACAAGGTGGAGTGGCCCCGAGTGGAGAGGTCGCTGCTATTAAGGGCACATTAGCGGACATTTACTGTGCATGTTAGTACTTCAGAGCTTAAGTACAGTGTATTGGAGGAGTATAGCACTGACAGCTGGTGAAGAGCGTTGCATAAATACAGGGGCTTTGTTTTATTTTGGGGGGCGTTTTGTGGGGGTTTGGTTCAATATTAGATGATTAGTCTGGTGTGGTGTTTACTGTGATTTTTACTGTCTCTCATGAGACATAAAACATGAAGAACAATTTAATTTTGGAGAGTGGCTCAAGTTATTCCTCAAATACCTTATGCATTCCAAGCATTGTTTGCCGTGTTTATGAGTGCATTTCACAACGTTCTGAGGTCAGAGCGGAGTTCAGCCTTCGCGGTAATACCAAAAACAACTAGCATGCTAACAGCACACTTCAGCAATGATTTATTTGACAATCTTTGGTTTTAGATAATGGTTGAGTCAAGGGCACAGGAATTTTACATAATAAACATTTGATTTGATCTACAATATATATTTTTATATATTATACATGATTGATAGTTTACAATGTAATATTTCCAAAAGTACTACACTGTACCTCAACAAAAATGGTAACTTTGAAATTTGCAACCTTACTTAGTTTTGTTTTCTGAAATTATCAATACTAACTATCATTTTCAAATTTGAAGGCTAGATGTTAATTTTTTGTTCATATTGATACAAAAATTCCTACCCTATAGTCTTTTTTTTTTTTGTTTTTTTGCCCTCCATTTATCCAACAACACACGAGTACACACAGACACACTTACACATGCGCATACACACACCCACCTATTCATTCTTTGAAAGCAGTGTAGGCAGAAATGCCCATGGTTGGGATCATGCTGAGGAAGCAAGAATTAATTCCAATCAGGATCCAAAAAGGGATGGTGCATCCTATTCTAACCAAGCCTCCACACACACACAGAGACACACACACACGCACACACACACCACACTGCAAATTCTACACATTCAATCTCAAAGAGCCACATAATCAAATATACTACATAGTGCATTTTTACAAATCACTCCATAAAAGCTACAATCCTGAAAGGAACTCTTTCGGATCTGAATGGTCACTCCCTAAACCCCAGCGCCTGCAGCCAGTAACGAACAGTGCTAGTGCAGCCTCTGCAGCTCAGGGAGGGAAATCTGGAGGCTCTGAACTTTCACATGAGACATGGTCTGTCCATATACTGGAAAAACGTGTGTGTTTTCTCTCTGTAGGTTAAGGCTCTGGTGACCCAGGTTAAGTAAGCTGTGATTGTATTTTGTGAAAGCATCAAGTGCACAGGCTACATAAACTATGACCTACTTTTAAGAGCATGCAGACATTGTACTGAGAAAATGGTAGAGATACTTGGCTCCTCCAAAGACATAATACAGTTCCAGTCTATTGAAAGACCTGCTGATATAACTGAAACATATTGCTTTAGTGAGGAGCACCATATCCTACAAAGTGTGGTCCAACTGTGTGTCCCAAGGCTGTAGTGGAGACACAAGTGATGATGTAAGTTTAGTAGAGATACTTTTGTCTTATTTGGCACCAGACCCTTGATATTTTTGCTGCTTATTTTGAATTTATTATCAGCATTTATATTTTTTATAAATGGCCATAGCTAACCTGCCATAGCTCCCACGTTCTAAATAGAAGTGACCCCTCTCTTTGCCGTTACAGAGAGAGGGGTTTTAATCTGTTCATACTAACCCATCCACATGACCCTGGTGTTTTTATTTCTCTATTTTACCCATAAAATAAATTCACATTCTTAATATGGAATTCGCCTCCAAATTCTCCCCTTTAACTGCTCGCCTCATGAGCTTCATTTGACTGGACCAAACGCTAAGGGTGACATCACACTCCCTTAGTCCAGTTATACTAGTTTTGATAAGCTGTTTCAGTATATTTATTTATATTTTTCTGAACTACGATAAAGTATGAGATGTAGATTGTTGAATAAATAACAGTTTTGAGTCATTAAAGATACAAACTACTGTCTCATTTTGCCATTTATTTATTGCAGGTCATGTATTTAGAATCGTTTTTAGGGTTGTATTGATAGCATAAATGACCTTCAATATTATCCTTTATTGTTTATATTTTCTTCACTGATATATCACACTTAAAATGTCCTATCGGCACAAGGCTCGAATTAGGGGTGGGCGATATCGCGATATTTTAAATATATCGAGATAGTTTTTAAACTCGATTTGAATTCTGACATATCGTATATATCGATATAATGCTTATATTTAATTTTAATTCTGCCGCGTCGCCTCCGCGCCCCCGCCTCCCTGATTTTGTTCGCTCGTGTCTCCTTCACTCGTCACTATCGCCGAAAGTTGGTGCCAGTGAAAAGCTTCAAGCACCACGAACCTTTTCCACCATTTACAGACAAAACCATCAGCGGCACATCCTCATATTCCACCGAGTCGCGTCCTTCAGCCCGAAAGAAGCTAAACAAGCTGAGCTGCGCTTAAGTTTCGTTTCTGTAAAATGTAAACACACGTGCGCAAAACTGCATTAAACACATTATTATCTCAAACGGGCTGATGTGGCTCTAGAGTCGTTATGCTTTATATCTTGTAAAGTTTAGCAATGTAAAGTTTATTTATGCAGAAGATTTTAATTAATCTGTTGCAGTGTCACTTGTACAATAGTGTTTGGAATCGTTGGGTTTGATCTGCAGTGGATTGTGGGAAACCTCACAGCTCCTTACTGCTGGATAATAACATGGATCTATTAAAATAAGGAACATCCTGAGCTTCTTCTGCTAAATGAGCTCATGGTTCTGGTTCTGGTCTGGATAACAGAGTTAATACAAAGATGAGCTTGTGTTGAGTTGTTTTATTTATGAATGAAAAGAAGGAAATATGTATTATTTCTTTTTATTTTACAGTTAAATTATTATTTATGTAATTAGGGTTTTTTGTAATCTTAAATGTTCCTATATGATCTGCCGACCTCTTACACTTAAATTTTTTTTAAAAAAAAGGACCTTGTGGAATTTGGCATACTTGTTTTTGCAGTTTTCAGTTTTAGGGGGTTATTTTTTCTTGAACATATATCGAGATATATATCGTATATCGAGATATAGCAAAATATATCGAGATATATTTTTTGATCCATATCGCCCAGCCCTAGCTCGAATCGATTAGTATCTGATCGTCAATACTTCTGACAACCCTAATCTCCATTTAACAAACACATTTTTCTAACTTGTTTGTGTGTTTGTGATACCTCTTAATCACTCCCTTTAACAGCACAACGGAAACTCTAGCAACACAAGCTCCTGACTTTAATACTATGCTAATGAGCCCCCCGACGCCCTCACTCACCTGTCTCTTCCACTGAGCTGGGAATGTTAAGCAGACGCCTCCAACATAGCAACGTAATAAAAAATAAATAAATCTGTTTGTGGAGATTAAAAGTGCAGCGTTTTTTTCCGTGTCAAAAGCTTGCATCAAAAATTGTGCACTCCACTCAGCATTATCTACTCCTGTGAAGCACCTCTCCTCTTAACCTCCCCCTCCCACCGCCGCCACCGCCGCCATCGCCACCATCGCCCCTGCTCGCCTCCCCTCTCCCCAGACGCTTCCGCCTTCCATCATTCCCTTCATAACCAAGTGTCACAGCATCGCCACACAGCTCATCTGGGACTACGGCTATCACTCTAACAGCTTTTTTTCTGCCCTATGCTTTGTGTTGTTTGTTTTGTATGGGAGGATGTCTTGAAATGTCCAGACTGGATTAGGGTTGTCAAACGTATCGAAAAATATGATATTTATCAGTGCTAAAAGTAACAACGGAACTAGATACATTTTAGCAGGTTATCAATAATTTAAAAAATCACATCCACAGGGCAGATATTAAAGGCCCATATTACACTATTTTCTGGTCTATGTTGTTATTTCCTCATCATAAAATCCTGCATATTTCCTGCTCACCCACTGCACCAGGTTAGACGGACAGAGGAGTAGAGGTCTGCGCGGGACAGAATTTTCAGTCCTACTCCTGCCCACGCCCGCAAAGAATTGTAATTTACATTCCAGCTTCCACCCGCAAATCCTGCAAGATGGGGACTTTCGCTTTTTTAAGCTCTATCAAACACGGAGAAGTGGAAAAGAATTTGCGCAAGATTAGACCACATCTGCAAGTTTAGGCTTCTTGAAATGTTTTTATAAATGCCAAATAAAATATCCAGCACAAATGATGTATGATAGGCTAACGTGAATCATTTGTACATTTTACTTTACACTCATATTTAGTTTTGCGGGACTGTAGTTTATCATCCCACCCGCTCGCTCCTGCACTGTGCAGTCCCGCCTACACCTGCAGTGAGCTTTCAAAATGTGTCCCGTGCCGTACTGTTTTGCATCAGGTCCCGCGGAAGTGCAGGGCTCTACAGGAGCTCCTTCTCCTACAGCTCTGCTCAAACAGTGAGAGATACAGGACTACATTCATACCATACTCCATACAACTGTACAACTCACCCTTATGTAACATATAATACTCCCTACAACTGTACAACAAGTCACCCTTATGTAACGGATAATACTCCCTACAACTGTACAACAACTCACCCTTATGTAACAAATAATACTCCCTACAACTGTACAAACTCACCCTTATGTAACATAATACTCCTACAACTGTACAACTCACCTTATGTAACATACTCCTACAACTGTACAACTCACCTTATGTAACAAGTAATACTCCCTACAACTGTACAACAACTCACCCTTATGTAACATAATACTCCCTACAACTGTACAACAACTCACCCTTATGTAACATAATACTCCCTACAACTGTACAACAACTCACCTTATGTAACATATAATACTCCCTACAACTGTACAACAACTCACCCTTATGTAACAGATAATACTCCCTACAACTGTACAACAATCACCTTATGTAACAATAATACTCCCTACAACTGTAAACAACAATGTAACTCACCTGTACAACAATACATGTAACAACTCCTACAACTACAACAACTCACCCTATGTAACAGATAATACTCCCTACAACTGTACAACAACTCACCCTTATGTATAACAATAATACTCCCTACAACTGTACAACACTCACTATGTAACAATAACCCTACAACTGTAATATGTAACAATACTCCCTACACTGTACAACAACTATGTAACAATACTCCCTACAACTGTACAACAACTCACCCTTATGTAACAAGTAATACTCCTACAACTGTACAACAACTCACCCTTATGTAACAATAATACTCCCTACAACTGTACAACAACTCACCCTTATGTAACAATAATACTCCCTACAACTGTACAACAACTCACCTTATGTAACGGATAATACTCCTACAACTGTACAACACTCACGTACATGTACAATAATACTCCCTACAACTGTACAACAACTCACCCTTATGTAACAATAATACTCCCTACAACTGTACAACAACTCACCCTTATGTAACAATAATACTCCCTACAACTGTACAACAACTCACCTTATGTAACAATAATACTCCCTACAACTGTACAACAATCACCCTTATGTAACGATAATACTCCCTACAACTGTACAACAACTCACCCTTGTGTAACAAGATAATACTCCCTACAACTGTACAACAACTCACCCTTGTAACAAGATAATACTCCCTACAACTGTACAACAACTCACCATTATGTAACGGATAATACTCCCTACAACTGTACAACTCACCCTTAAAAAACAGATAACCCTATGTCCTGTCAATCATCATATCATTGTTGCTCGGTTTTCCTCTGACCTCTTGTACAAAGCTGTGATTTTATATTTATTATTATACTTATTTTTCTATTTTATTCTGACTTGTGCAATTACATTTATATAATTTTGTCTTATTTGACACTTGTCTCTTGCTATATTTTTTGCTACTTAATTAGAATTTATTATTACCATGTATTATTAGTTTTTCTCTTTTTTATTATATTATATTGTGATGTGTGAGCTACTGGGTCGAAATAATTTCCTTTGTGGATAAATAAACTTTGTCTATGTCTAATATTTAGGATGAGTTCTTCTCCCAAACAGAAAACACTCAGTACCACCTTGCGATGTCAGGAAGTGCTCCACTGTGTTTCTAAGCTCCATACAACTTTACGAGACTCATTTGGATCATTTCTGCCCTGGAATTGCCAAACTCTACTGAACTATAGGTAAAAGGAAGCTGTTAACTTGAAAACTACCACTGCATGACATCGCAAGGTGGAAGAGAGCATTTTGAGCTTCAGGGATGTAGACAGACTAATAATAAAGGATTAGTCAAACGTGTGAATGACACAAAACACAGCTCCAGGTCTGTTTTTGAGGAGGGGACAACATTCTAACATGGCTAAAAGCTCATAAAAGTAAATTTTGTGTAATATAGGACGTTTAACCTTTCTTAAATCGCTTTACAATGATCACGTAACAAGTAAAAGACCACATAGACTAGTATACATGGAACCTAGCTGAATAACTGAGGGATTACAAAGATATAAGACCACATGGTAATATAAAGCCAAATTTGTTGAAAATTGCATTCTATTGTTTTTTTTTTTTATATCACTGTGGTTTCAAAATTAGTATGACTATCGAGCGAGTCTGTTCCTTCGAAATTGAGTTTGAAATGTTAGTATTATGGCAGCACTAGACTGGACTATGATACCTCCTCATTCAAATTCTCAATACCAATACACATTTTTTTCCTCCATACTCCTGTCTGCTTCTCAATTTTCACATAGGGGAAGTTTATTTCAGCTCTGTGCTCCTCCTGGTATATTTTAAAGTACAACTCACTTCACTTACTGCAATATATGGTAGTCTAGACTTTCAATGTTCTGAACACAATAATAGACTAATCAGCCGGGTTCATTTGATGCGCTGGTTTTCTAAAGAGTCTGTGTTTTAGTCTAAAGAGCTCATGGCTTTACTGGTCAGAATGAATGTCAAAAATATTGGGTACATTAGCGAAAGCAAAATAAAAGAGTAAACAAAGAGAATGGAACAACCTGATAACCTGCTGAGTCACACTGCTAAATAGATGTATCACTCTAAAAACTCAGAATACTTTTGAATGAATGAAGTAAGGAGTATTTAGCAGCCTAAAATCTCCACCAAGACCAAATAAAAATTCTGATAATATGTACCAACAGTGTTGATATGGACATGAGGCAGGTGACAATGCTGTAGTAGAATTCACTATGGAACTGTCTTTTCACATATTGATGTTTTGAGCTGATTTATGGTCAGTATCCCTAAAATTATAGGCTCTATCAACATGCAGTAAGAATCTACACTGCCAGTCAAAAGTTTTAGAACACCCTAATTTTTCCCAGTTATTTATTGCAATTCAAGTCATGCAAGTCCAATGAAGAGCTTGAAAAAGTACTAAGGTAAGTAGTGAACAGAGAGAGGTTAAAAAAATAAAATAAAAGATACAAAATACAAGTCCAAGCTCTGCCAAAACTACCCCAGGAAAAAAGAACAAGATGGTGAGCTTGAAAACATGGAGTGGCCAGCACAGTCTCCAGACTTAAGCCCCATCAAGCTGGTTTTGGGATGAACTGGACAAAAGAGTCAAAGCCAAGCAACCTACAAGTGCCACACATTTATGGGAACATCTGCAACAAACTTGGGAAGAACTTTATGAAGAATATTTGATTTCTATTGTAAAAAGTATGCCACGAGTGTGTCCAGCTGTTATATCTGCCAACGGTGGAGACTTTGATGAGTCAAAAGTTTAGAATACGTTTTGGTCTATAAATTGATTCCATGATTTCTTTTTTTAAATCAAATTGCTTATTTGTTTCTATGCTTTCATTTCAGAGAGCAATGACAAAATAAACTATATAACTAAATATTTTCAGTCAAAAACTTGCAAAAGTATGGTGTTCTAAAACTTTCGATCAATAGTGTACATTGTTGAGCGTTTTTGCTCAAAAAAATGCAATAGAACAGAGCTATAGAAATTACTAAATTAAAGTGCAATTTATTGTCACCATAGGCAATATTGTCCTCTGCTTTTCACCCATTCTTCAATGCCACAGTCAGTCAGTGCTGACAGAAAAGATATTAAAGGTGCACTGTGTAACTTTTCAGTTGAGGGTCCATCTCATGTTTGTTTTTATAGACATAGCATTGCTCTATCTAGAATGTTCCACAGTGTGACATTAAACAGCTCTTCCTCACATTAATTCAATTACAGGTGGTTTTGTAGCCCAAAAATACCCAGAAAAACAGGCATTCTGATTGTGAGCGATGTTCCTCTCCACAGATCTGATCTGTAACTTGGTCTAGTTTGGCCTCCATGAAGATAGAAATGTTTAATTATTATATTATGTTTTTTCTTCATCAAAGCAATAACATCTCCAAGGAGAAAAGCATTTGACAGACCCTCCACCAGAAAAGTTATACAATGCACCTTTAAACTTTGGGTGATTTTATATTTTTTGGAAAGATGTTGTTGAAATTTTATGAGGTAAATCTAAAATAGCATCTCTGCCAATTTCAGTGTTTTAGTTACACTATGGAAGCATAGTTATTATATAAGTCATTTTCTCTCATAATTTACTGAGTACAAATGTCACTTATTGCTATTTTTTCAGAAAAGTTGTATACTATATCACTTTTATGTTTAAGCTAAGGAGTGTGATGTTTTGTTATGCCAAAGTATAATCCATCCAAAAACCACAAACCAGCAGATGCACCCATTTATGTCTTATGTGTCTATCTTACCGATCGGCGACAGCTCTGCCACGCTGGTGATGTAGGGCCCCTCTAGGAACTTGGGCTCGCTGTCATTGATATCCTGCACCTTGATGACGAACTCAGACTCAGGCTCCAGGGGGTCGTTGGAGAGCCTGTCCCGCGCCTGGGCTCTCAGGGTGTAGAAAGCCTTCTCCTCCCTGTCCAGACGAGCCGTGGCGTGGATGTCTCCGGTCAGTTCGTCGATAATGAAGATGGTCCCGGCGCCTTCACCCGAGATGGTGTATTTGATGTTCCCCTCGCCTTCGTCTGAGTCTGTGTGGATCTAGAAACACAGAGAAATAGGTGTAAAGTTGAAGGTTAAATGCTTTAAAGTTTATTGTTTTGTTTAGTTTTTTTTCCATGTAGGACTATTTAAGCAAAACATGTCTTGCCCCAGTACAAATATATTGTATAAGAAGCTCTTAAAGTCAAAATAAGACAGTCAAAAATAGCTTTGCAATGTCTGCATCCAAATAAAAAGTATGTTATTATTATTTTGTCTGACAGTTCTGAATAGTGCTCACAAATTCAAAGTAAGTAGGGATTAACTTTGGACCATTGCAAATTGTTTTAAATGAACTAGTTCTGTTTTTCACATTTTTAAGACATTAAAAATCAGGTACGGTGCTTTTAATCTGTTGTGCGCTTTTTCTTCAAAGATTAACCGAGAAAATCTGGTTTTATTTAAGCCAGATCCTTTTCATTCATATCCACACTCAAATATTTACAAGCTCTTTCACATATTTAAGACAGTAAAAACTCACCATCCTCCTTTAACCTTGTGTCTGAAATGTTAAGGTTACTATTTACAGCAACATAAAACATGTTTTAGTACAAACCAAGGCCATAGTAAGTTACACAACAAACTACACCGTTCCCAAAAGCTTCCTCCTTCTTCTTGTGAGCATAGACAGCAGCAGGAAAGCTAGAGCGCCCCTACTGGCCAGGAAGACATGCATTAGAAATCATATAACAACTGATCACAATAAATTTCTGTTTTAATCCAGTTTTCATTTCATTTACAACAGTGCATGGTTGCAACTGTAGTTTTTAGGTCTTTGTTATACAAGCAAAGGGTGTGGAAAATGAGGTATAAGACCAATATAATGGAATATACATTATGTGTTTATTTTTGCAATCCAAAATATAAAAGTCAAAATAGAATTATAGCTTTTATAACAACTATGTTTTATTTAATGAGACATGGGCAGTGTACAGTTAACCTTAATAGGAGAGATGTTTTGTACCAGGATGTAGCATGAGTGTTACTTTCCACCTGTAGTCCCTGGGCAGGTTTAATTGATTGATTGTGTTTAATTGACCTTATCTATCAGCTATTCTTCCTGGAGATTTATGTAGCATGTTTTTGGTTGATGGGGGAAACCGGAGCGTCCGGAGGAAACCCATCCAGACATGTGGAGAAACATGCAAACTCCACACAGAAACGCCCGGGCGACCCAGAGTTAGAACCCAGAACCTTCTTGTTGTGAGGCATGAGTGCTAGCCACAGTTACCATGCCACAGATTTATGATGATTATTTAAAGCCACTTTTTTTTTTTTGGCCAAAACAGAGTAAAAATAAAAGTAAACTGTAAAAATTTTAAGTGGCCACTTTTTAATATAGCACTTTTCCCCTTCAAAATAATCAAAGTACTTTACATCAAGGAGCCACTCACCCGCTACACACAAGTGTACACAGACATTGGAGGTGAGGTGGGTTAAGTGCCTTGCCCAAGGACACAATCATCACACAATCATCTGTGGAAGCTGGAATCACTCTGCCAACATTTGGATCAGTGGACAAACCCCCATGTATGCACGCTTACTGCAGGCTTGAATCTTCAAAACCTGGCTCCATTTGGACTAAAAATGTTCTTTAGTATGACATAAAACATATTGATCTGCCTAGACAATGTTCCAAAGTGAGCTTTTAACTTTCAATTTCCATAAAAGTTTGTAGATGACACACCACCTCCAGAAAGTTCCATACTACACTTTTAATCAAACATAGGATCTCTCGTGTGCAAATGAATTTTCATGTAAAATCACCACAACCTCTTTGACTTTTGATTTGAAAAACTCCTAAAAACATAGCATAAAAACCATAATTACTACAAGTGTTCTGTTTACATATACAGCCTTGTGCGAGCCGAATCTGAGGACGCTGATCACACACAACCACGGCGAATATGCGAAGCCTTTTATTGTTCTAACTCACGCACTCCCAACCAGTGAAACTTCTTTTATTATAGCTGAAATATTGATAGCACCAAAGCATCTGGCAGTATATTTTCCCCGACTGTCTCTGTATTTGTCTGCAGGATGGATCGGGGAGGAGGGGGATGTCGACAGATAAAAATGGGAGCGCGCTACGGAGAGGGGAAGCAATATCACAGCACAGGGGCCGCATTATTCCAGCGTTTTACGACAAATACTTAATGAAACCCCCGCGAGCCTGATAGAAGCCTGTATTTAATTAAAGCTTTATAAAATATTAACCAGGGGAAGGCATGGGCGATCTACCCTCTCCCCCCTTTGCTCTATTCTGCAAGACCCAACCACACTCGCGGACAACTCGGCATTATAATTTCAGATGGAGGTGCGGCGATGGGAGGGCGGGGGGAGGAGGGAGAGCCAGGTTTAGTGCTTAGTAAAGAGCCAAAGGGGAGATGGAGACCTGGGACCGATGCTATACGCCTATTGCTGCCAGAGGAATGGTCTAATCACATTAAGGCCAAACTATACAACTGATTTATAAGAGCGCTTTTAAGTCGGTTCCTAGGCTCTGGTACGTGGAGATTCTTACCTTTTAACAATCTTTGAAATGACTTTGATGGCCTAATTTGGGGGCCACACCGCGTGAAGGGCAGAATGTGCAGGGGTATAGGTGTAAATCACATACATAGCGCGGTGTCTTTTTAACAAGACAGCTGTGATGGCCGGTCCGCGGGGATGAGGATGGGAAAGGGGATGGGGAGAGAGTCGGGAGCCTTCACCTGGAGGAGAGGATGGGTGGATGGGTGGAGGTGGGGTGAGGAGGAGGAGGAGGAGGAGAGGGGGAGTGGGGGTGGTAAACGTAGATGACCAGTGACCTTCTTCTGACAGACAGAGGTTGTGTGTGAGGATTTGCATAAAAAGCAGGAGTCTATTCATTAAGCGTTGTAATATGTTCATTTTGGAAACATGTTTATGTATTTGACCTCAAATTATATGAGAAATATCACAGATTGTACATATCATCAACTGGGGGCTTTTCTAGTATATAACACATTTCATTTGTGTCTCTGTTGATAACTGTTTTTCAGGTGGGGGGGTCCATCACCTGCTTGTTTCCATGGAGATACTACTGTTTTTCCTTGTTTATTCCACAGTATAGAATAAATTTGGTCATCATAATGGAGTTAATGGTGAAATCTATGGAGACGCAAGCTTGCACATGATAAGAATTTAGTTTTTCAAGGTATTTTTGAGCTACGAAACACCTGTAATTGAAAAAAAAAAAAGGCAAGGCACATATGTTTTTGTAGCCAGGTTGGAGCCACCTAGTGCCTACACTCAATTTCGTTTCTCTCCAGCAACTAGGTCAAGAATCAAAATACAATAGACAATTTGCAAGAACCTGGGAAGTTGTAGAACAACGCATCGGACAATCAGCGAAGAACTGTGAAGCCATGATGTCAAACAGAGCACCTGTCTGGGTCCCTTTTGTGGTACAACACAACAGTTAACAAAGCGGTCTCGAGATTAATGTAGATGAAGCCGTACATTCTGTGTTGGCAAAGATTCCCGAGATCAAGGATTTAAAGTCGCAACAAAGAGAATGTTTGGTGAATTTTATCAAGAGGAAAGATGTTATTGCCCTTCTTCCTACGGGATTTGGCGCATTACATACAGTACGTCACGACCAAATAGCAGCGATTGGTTAAATTAAAAAAAAATATCCGCCTACTGTCAAGCGAACGAATCCTAATGCTGCGAGGTCAGACGGTTTCCAGGAAGTGAAATCGCCTAATGAATCAGGCTTATGTTTAATGCCCTCCTGTGGAACATTTCATGCAAAGAAATAACATCTCCATGAAGACAAGCACGTAGCGGACCCTGTACCTTAGAAGTTGCATAGTGCACTTTTAAAGGAGCATATCTAATTGCCAACATAACTTTAATACTGAGGGAAATTTACGAGTTGGAAAAAACTGCCTTTGTGAAAATATATGGAGTAGCAAGCAGCAGCTTTTTGCTCTCAGTTTCTAACAAATACAAATAATGAAACTGGGCATTTATGTGAGTTTTACAAAGCTCAATTAAACCAAGCTACAATCAATTTACCAGAAAATAGCACATCTTACTTTGTGTCCGTTATTACTACCAGGCAGTGGTGGGACCAGGTCATTGTTTTGCAAGTCTGAAGTAAGTCTCAAGTCTTTGACCTCAAGTCTGAGTCAAGTCCGAGGTCAAATACAAGCAAGTCCAAGTCATCTGCTTTGAACTTCAAGTCATTTCAAGTCTTTAAACCGAGCTTAGATTTTTGTTATTTATACGGATTTTAAACTAAATTGTACTTAAAACATCATGATATATTTATATATGAGTACTTATAGAAAGTAATGTAGTTTATTTTTCTTTTTGAAATGTCTTGACAAGATCTTAGTGTGAATCATTACGGTCAGAATAGAAAGAATTCAGATTTAAAAGTGCTTCTCAAGTCTTTTCAAGTCACAGGCCTCAAGTCCGAGTCATGTCCCAGGTCACTGGCCTTCCAGTCCAAGGCAAGTCTCAAGTCTTCATCAGTTTTATCAAGTCAAGTCTCAAGTCCTAAAAATAGTGACTCAAGTCTGACTTGAATCCAAATCACGACTTCCCCACCAACATCAATGAAGTTTAAGATTTAGTTTAAGATTCAAAATTGCTGCTAAAGGAATGGGGGTCATGGCTCACTACTAGGAATGAGACAAGACAAAATTACACGAGACACAAGATTTTGGCTTCACCATTTTTTTGCTGTCAAATAAGCACTAATTTTTTGGAACTACAGCTTCTCATGAAATGTAACTTTGCAGCATTTAAGCATGTTGTCTAATCAAAATGTAAAGACACAGGGAAAGAAATCTGACAAGATATTTTTTTCTATCTGTTGACAATTTTATCTCCCAGCTGTGGCAGGAGATGTGGTCCCATTCCTTCTCTGTACTATAGGCATTCAGATTTCACAACAAACATCCTAATAGTCTTATGGGAACCCTCACTTGAGCACAAAGGGGAGCCGATCCAAAGAAGAGCTTGCAGTGCATAAAGAGAACAGAAATCACTGTAGTAAAATATCAATGGACAACCTACTGTAAGTAGTAGTAGTAGTACCTATTAACTTGAAAACTTTTGAGCTTTAGAGATGTACACAGCAAAAACTGGAGGGTTAACATTTATGAGTAAAATATTTCAGAGTTGTTTTTAACACCACAAGTGTTATTTTAACTATTTGAAAGTTAAATGGGGGGTTTTATTTGGGGTTATTTGTCAGAGTTGATGTGGTTGAGGTTAATTCAACTTCCCTTAGTGTTAATTCAGCTTCTCTTAGTGTAAATTCAACTTCCTCTAGTGTTAATTCAACTTCCTCTAGTGTTCATTCAACTTCTCTTAGTGTTAATTTAACTTCCTCTAGTGTTAATTCAACTTCCTCTAGTGTTCATTCAACTTCCTCTAGTGTTCATTCAACTTCTCTTAGTGTTAATTTAACTTCCTCTAGTGTTCATTCAACTTCCCTTAGTGTTAATTCAACTTCCTCTAGTGTTCATTCAACTTCCTCTAGTGTTCATTCAACTTCCCTTAGTGTTATTTCAACTTCTCTTAGTGTTAATTTGGCTCCTCCCATTCACCACTTCAAACTCTTATGAGAGCCAGTTTGAACCCGTTTTGTACATAATTTCATTTTAAATTAGCTAAAAGAAAGTAAAAATAAAATAAAACCCCTCTGTGTGTTGTTTAGCTCAGAATAACTCTACAAAGTGTTATCTGTTTACTCTCAAAACGTTAATATAACTCTGGATTTTGGGGTTAAACAGGAACTTTGGTCCAGTGTTACTTAATTAACATTTCCAAAAATGTTAAATTAACTCTAGAACAGACTGGACTCCTATAAACACTGAGAAAATGTTAAAGTTGATTGTGTGAGAGTCAATTTTAACACTCCACTTTTTGCTGTGAATAAATAATTACTCAAACATGTGTGAATGAAACACAATTTGAGGTATGTTTTTGATGAAATAACAGCATTCTAACTTGACCTAAAGCTCACAAGAGTCCATTTTGAGTAATACAGAAACTTTAATCCTTCTTCGTCCTTCTTCTCCAAGTTCCACAATATTTTCCAACTCGTATTTTTGCAAACCAAACTCTACACGAAACCTTGTCATCACAAATTAACACAATCGCACCAGTTTTTCTTCACCCTGCACACTTTTTTTTTTCTATCACAAATACTATTACTACACACACACACACATACACAGACACACAGATTCCCAAGTTCATCAGTGTGCTACGCTGATGCTGTTTCTCCCCTCAGGCCCGATATAGCCATTCCCCTGTCAGTCTGCGGTCGCCACGGTGATTCAAGTTGGCAGCGGGAAAAACACACAGTAAGCTTTGATAGTCACTCTGCGCAAACGAAAGGTCAGCTCCGCGATGTCACTTTCCGAGCATAAAATAAAATAACCGCTGGTGCAAAAGTGGATGTAATGTTTTCACCAGATCGGACAAAAAGTAGAAATAAAGGGAAAAAATTGCAGTAGTAGAGTTCAAGGACAGTGGTGTACATACAGCTGCAGAAATGTATTTTTGAGTTAGTGTAAAAATCATGTCCAGATATGGTGGGATAAGACAAAAAATTCAAATATATCCAGTTATGACACATTTTTATTTAATTATTTATTGAAATTTAGTTAAAGTAGGGTAGTTAAATTGTTGTTGTTAAGAAAAAAAAAAAGCCTTTTCACTTAATATACTACATGTTAAACTAAGTTATTTGTGCAAAATGCGTCTTAATCCAGGACAGATATATAGTGTACAAGCAGCTTTTCTTGTTTGATAATCAGGAAGTTCACATTAGCATGCTAGTTGTTACCTTCACCGTCAAAGCAAAACTTCGCGCTGGTCTCTGAGAGTTGAGAAAAACACTTACAAACTCAACGCGGTAAATAATTACGATGCTCTGATGGCATAAAGTAAGTGAGGAATAATTTTGGATCATTGTAAACCTTTTAAAATGAACTAATTCCTTTTTTAAGAGAGTAAAAATCAAGTAGAGCAGCTTTAAAACAGAATAAAATCACCTTAAATGTGAATTTGTGGACAGAAATAGACTGGATGGAACTGCAAATGAAGTTAAAAAGGCACTTTGTTGAATGAGAACTATAAAAAAAAAAAGCAGTTATGTGCAGTTATGTCTCACCCAACAATACCAGTCTGGTATTGTTGGGTGAGACTGAGATGTGACCATCCCACTCAAACACAACTTATGATTTTGGTCTTCTAAACCTGGACCAAACCTGGCAGAAGTAACATAGATAGCCTCTAGTGGTGAGAATACAACAGGAGTGAGTTTGACAAATGTAATTACAAATGGTAGCTTTAAACTTCAACCTTCTTTTTTTTTTTAGATAAGGCAAATTTGGAAGGTATTATAACAATCACACACAGACAAAAGTGTTTCCAGCTTTGACATTTGCTTGTAGCTGTTCTGACCCCAGTGAGAGGTGCTGTGCTCGTGACCAACTCTTCTCACCTTTTCCGCTTTCATTTATGTAATTCTCAAAACCTGAAAAGAGGCTACAGGTGACCTACGCTTTAATTTCTCCGCACTAACAAGCACAGAAAGTGGAGTTATTTTCTTTATTTCTAAAATATAATATAATATATAATTGTAGGCTTTTTGTCCACCGTTTACCTGCTGTAACTTTATCTACAAAATCTACAGTTTCAGATTAAAATGAGCTATTTATTATTAATTTTTATTACAATTTTGGCCTCAGCATTTTTATTTATTTATTTATTATTTTATTATTATTATTTTTTATTATTTTTTGCTGTTAATTTTATTTTATTTTTTTTTACTACAGCTTGTTTGAAATGTAAAAAAAAAATAGTATTGTAAAAGACCACAGCAAGTTACACAACACACCACAAAAAAAAAAAAAAAAAAAGTAACAACAATAATAATAATAATAAAATTAAATAAATAAATAACAGTGCTCCTTGTGGCCAGGAAGACATGCATTTAATTCATTTAGTTCTTTTTTTTTTTTTTTTTTGTTCTTTGTTTGTTTGTTTTTCTGTCTAATAAGCTCTTTTTTTGGACATAGAACCTTCTCATGAAATGTAACTCACCAACACTTGAAACCTTTTTTGGTCCAATCCACATTCAAACACATGGATAAAAAAATAAAATTTCTCATATACTGGCTTTTTGTGCACTGTTTACCTTTCGTTACTTGACTTCATATTCGACGATGTATTTATTTATCTTGTTTATTTTATTTTGACTCTGCACTGAGAAGAGAAACTATTTTATCTTTTCTATGTCAAAAAATATAGTCAAAATTCTTCTGTAATATTCATCCATCTTGATATAGCCACATAACAGCTAAGGAAATTGTCATCTTGCGGGCTAGAATATTGTAAAATAATACCACAAGAATTGCTTCTCAAAGTACCACCAGATTTAAACCATGATTGCCATCACATTTTCATTTTCTTTTTAAAGCTTTATTTGACAGGACAAAACAGCTTGAGGATGAGAGAGCATGGAGAAAATTCAACAAAATCTAAGTGGTTCTAAACAAGGACTAACCCACAAAAATAAAAGAAAGTGAATCAAATTGCTAAGATTACAAATATAAACTAGAATTTTAGAGAATACAAATTACTATGTGAAGAAGCCAGTGTAACATCAATGTTATGTGTACCACAGTTTGAGTAACACTGATTTAGTAGCATATGTATCTGTAAGCACCCAAACTCTACTGATCTAAAGTGAAGTATAAGGATATAGACTATAGTGATGGGCAGATCAATACCACAGACTGATATGCTGATATTGACAGGACTGACGGGGGGAAAAAAATCAATACTTATATTTTCTCAGTAAATTCTATCTTTTTTTTTTCCTCCTGTTTATCTGTACATTCAAGCTGGAGTGGAGCAAAGATAATGATGAAATGTAAAATCCGTTATACTTAAGATTTCATAGGTTGTATATTAATACTAAATTCATTGGTATTGGATCAAAGTCACGATACTGTCCGTAGTATTACCATATTTTTTGGACTATGAGTTGCACTTTTTTTCATGGTTTGGGTGGTCCTGCAACATATACTTCGGTGCGACTTATATATTCAAATTTTCACACTGACAGCTGCAAGAGGGCGCTCTAGGCTTGTGTGTCAGTATGTGCTGCTCCTATTACTCCTGTACCACTGTCACTTCACTCTACTGCACATGTCTCCTGCAGAA
Source organism: Boleophthalmus pectinirostris (assembly GCF_026225935.1). Lineage (NCBI taxonomy): Eukaryota > Metazoa > Chordata > Actinopteri > Gobiiformes > Gobiidae > Boleophthalmus > Boleophthalmus pectinirostris. Next base: position 16,458,508 of record NW_026571299.1, read on the forward strand.
AGAGACACTGTCCTGTCTGTATCATGTCAGCCGATCGCACCATTACTTCTGTATCACTCAAAATTTTAAATTTAAAACTTATAAAGACGACTGAGAAGACTGAACACAAATGCCACCAAAAAGGAAATCATATTTTGCAGATTACAAGCTGCAAGTAGCGAAATCTGCAGCCAAAAACAGTAATCGAGCAGAAAAGAAAGAAAGTTTAGAGTGAGAGAGAAACTTGTGACACCGGGAGGATGCACCATGCAACTTTTCTGGAAGTCACTGGATGGATCGACAAAGCCTGGACTTCAGTGACAACCAAAACCATCCTGTCGCGATTCAGAAAGGCTGGAATAATTCTCGACGCTCTGTTTACCTTCGGAGTTGCTCAGAAGTGACACCGAGGATGAAGAATTCAAAGGATTTGGAGTGAGATGGAGAGTTAGGTAAACTTGTTCTGTTGTTTGTGCTATAGTTATCTGAAGAACTGTTCATATGTTACGACAGCCTGTTGTTCTCTGGTCTATTGTTATTACTATAACTTGCCTTTCAAGATCAAATGTCCCTTCCTGGTCTCTGATTTAAAAAAAAAAAATAATTTCCCTCAAAAAGTACGACTTATAGTCCAGTGTGACTTATATATGTTTTTTTCAAGCTCATATTTAAAGGTCTTTATTTCCACATATTTGAGCAAAATGTATATTGTTCCAGTATACACATTATATGAGTACAGCTGCTCAGATTAAAATAATGCCAGATTTTCTTTTCTCAAAATCAGGTGTTAGTTGTTAAGGCAAAACTCCTTACTAGTCACTAAGAGTTGAGAAAACCCACTTATAAACTCATCATGGTGATTAATGCTCTGAATGCAAAAAGTAAGTGAGGAATAACTTTGGACCACTGCAAACCATTTTAAATCAACAATCAATTCAGATTTTTTCTTTAATAAAACAGTAAAAAATCTGATACAGTGCCTTTAACACAGAACAAATCCATCTTAAATCCGAAGACAACTGTATTTTCACAACTCGTAGCTGCTTTAAAACCCGGTGACATCTCTTGTTCATTTCCAGTGCAGATGAAAGCCCCCTCACTCTACTCCGGATCCCTGGTTTATTGAAGCTCTCAAAGTGGGAGCAAACGCTTTATATTTAAGTCTGTGTAATCAGAGGATCCTGCCACATCTCAACGCTCCCTGTCAAACCCCTCTGATCGGAACATCTTCAAAGTGTTAACAAGGTGACTGCTGGAGACAGACAGAAGCACAGGTGGAGGAAGAGGAGGAGGAGGAAGAGAAGGAGCAAGAAGGGAGAGAGACAGGTGAACTAAGAGATGAGACTGTGGGAGATAATAGCAGTCAAAGTAAAGGCAAAACAGCGGGGAAGAGGAGTGTAGCGGCTGATAGGCGCTGACATTGAGAAACGCGATTGAATTTAAAGGGTTGGAGTGGGACTGGGAAGAAAAAACATTGGGTAAATAGTGAAATAATATTGTTCTGGCTGGAGATGTCTGATTCAGCTTTTTCAGTTCTGATATCGATTTGGATACTATGGTTTTAAGAATCTGCCAATACGCAAAACAGCATTTTTATTAACCAAAGTTCATTCAGACATTATTTTCTGGTTCTAATTAGCCAAGAAAGTCTGATTGTCTTTTTAAATCAATTTATATTCCAAACTATATCTGCTATATCTGATCCAACAAATTTTTTAGTATGACTTTGGAGAAAATCGCGTATTGTAAAAAGGTGCCCTATGTAACAAAATCACCTCTTCGTCCTTCGTCTCCATTGAAATGTTACTGATTTCCTTCAGCAGTATAACATTAAACCCATCTTGAGTTTATTCAGTTACAGGTGTTTTTATTGCAGATAAAACATATTTAATATGGCTTGGTGGCATCACCTGCTCGTCTTTGGAGAGAGATTGTTATTACCACAGACTGTAACGCGTAATGAGACCCACCTCAGCTCTGACGGAGTTTAAATCCAGACTCTCAACAGTTCTGTTTATCTGTGCATATGATGAAATAATGATGATTATTTCTGTTTTGATTTGTTTGTTTTGTGACTTTAATGTCATTCTTATTATGTAAAGCACTTTGAATGACTTTGTGTAAGGATTGTGCTGCACAAATACATTGTCCTTGTCCTGCCTAACGATATGTGTTATGCCATATTGTGGAACTTTCCACATAAGAAAAGCATTGTCATTTACCTGACCATGGAAGTATAATAAGATCTGGAAGATGAACTAAAGAAATGGCGTTGTGTTGTTATCAGTGGCCTATGCTCATTGATGCACCCCATGTGCCATCAGAAACCTGCACTGCATGATCAGTTGTATCCAATCAGAGCTGGTGCCGGCTCAGAGGGGGGCGAGGCTAAATCCTACAAAGCTAACTTTTAGGCACTTTGAGGATTTGTTGCACATGTTGTGAAAATACAGAAGAATCCCACAAAATCAGCCCTTTGTGAGAGCTGCGGATGCTCTGTCAGTCAAACACAGGAGGAGGTTTGAAGTCACATAAAATGCATTGTGTCTTTTGGCGAATACCTTCTGGGCCTTTGGAGCAAACACTAGTCAAACTCATATTCTGTCTCCCCAATTCCAGATAAGCAAATATCCTATCATTTTGAAGATTATTGGTAATAAATAAGTCATAATTTTGCTTTGTATTGTCAATTGCTATGACAACAGTTCTAGTTTGTCATCGCTGCAGTCCATGGATTGGTGAAATTGGCACACCCAGGCCTGCACCATGCTTGAGGGGATTGGCAGCAAGATAAATGCTCCGTGCCAGGCTCAGCGTCTTCAAAAGTATCTCCATCTCAAGCAATTTTCCTGAATGTCTCCCACACTCTTAAACCCCATTTTAAATTACAGACCTTTACTTTCCCATTAAATAAAAGCTATGTATCAAAGCAATACTAAAATGAAAATAATGAAAATATAATAATGATAATAAAAATAGTAATAATAATAATAATAATAATAATAATTTTTAAAAGACAACAAGCTTATGAGGAGCCCAGCCCATACCCTGGTTATGTGTGTGCCAACTTGTGTGATGATTGGATGAATATTTTAGGCCGCAGATGGTTCAAAAATTGCCGAAATTGCCTATCCTTTATAATGGCATGACCATTCAATTGACCCGTGTGACCTCAAATGACCTCGAATCGTCACCAAACTTTTTTTGCGGCATCGGTCACTTGGGCTTGACCCATGTACCACATTTGGTGACAATCGGTTCATAAATGGTGGAATTATCACAGGTGAATACAAAACCTGGTCAACCCTTCAGGGACCAGGTAATAATGAAAAATAAATAAATACAACAATATTAAAAAAAAAAAAAAAAAAAAAAAAAAAGAATAAAAGAAAGAAAGACCAGCAAATAAAATCTATGCACCAAGGACAATCACACTTTGACACAATGGAAATGCAGTTTTGCCCTGGAATTGAACTTATAAACTTCTTGTAATGAGACAAGAACCTCAAAGATAACTGATAAAATACACTCATACAGCGTAATTTCTGTGAAAAACAACCAAACCTCCATTATACAAATAGGTCGATATGTGCAGACTGTAATGTAAACAGCTCCCATTATTGTACAGTGAGTGAATTCAAACACAGACGCATCCCCTGCCCTAGTCTCTGTGATGTCGCGTTTATGAAAGACCCTATGGGGAATACACGCTGAACAAAAGAGCTGATTTCCGAATGTACAAAAGATTCATTTGATCTTAGCAGAAAGCACTTATTTTATCCAGTTCCCAGTTTGTAGTTTGTAAAGTCCATCGATCTTGGGCTGTTCTTTGATGACTGCTTTACACTTGGACCTAGATTTGACTAATTATAACTGGGATCAAGCCTAGAGAGCCATGTGATTACAGCGTGGAAAACAGCATTACCGAGCATGACGCCATCTTTGTTTTCCAATTGGCCTCGGACACTTTGAAGTCGAGAAAAACAGAGCGGGCTCAAATCTCCCAGGAGGAAAATAAATATACTTTTCTGAATCAACCAATCTGTTACAAAACGCTTCTCGTGTTTGATTGTTTTTGAAAGAACTGTTATCACTGCCTCAAAACTGTCTAGTGGTTTGTTTGTAGTAATTCTGAAACGAGTCCCACTATCACATGCATTAAAGTACTTTTTCTTTTTAGTTTATTAATAATACTATTTTTATTTTGCTCGACAAACACAGGAAAGTACATATGTTTTGAAAATACACTTTACAAAACACTGAACAACACAGATCTGATTTTTTTCCAATGTGACCCAGGCCACTTGGATATGTGCTCCTAAAACCGATACATATCCGATCTTTTGATATGCGACTTCAGTCTGAACGGCCAGGTCGCATTCATCCCGCCTTTACATTATACCATTATACAAGCACCTGTTGCGAACCAATACAGTCCAATGCAGACGCGTTTGCTCAGTGAAATAGGCTGCCGAAGACGTGTTTTCCTCCAAACGTTCTTCTCGTCATATGAAAATTGTGTATGAAGTGCGTGTCAGTGAAGCAGTGAAGCACATAGCAATCCCAACGTTTTGGCTTCTTTCTACGGACGTTGCTGCCACTGCTCCACAAAACGCCACGGCCAAAAACCTCGTCCTTCTACTTCTCAATCTCCTCCTTAAAACAAATAAGCTGTACATGTTCTGGCTCCTGTACAACAGCAACTTTAAAATCACTCAGTGTCCTCAATCTCAATGTGTTTAAAGTTCACACTGGAGATCACATACAAGTCGCATTTAATTGGAAATGTGAACAACCTCGCAAAAATATCGAATTTCACAAAAAATCCAAATTGACCATTAATTTGACCATTGCAGTCTGAACGTAGCTTTAGTTAGTTTAAGTTAAAGGGCCTATATTATGCTAATCTCTGAACTGTTATAATGTTGTTTCCTCACCACAAACATATTTGGAGTTGTGTTTTGTTTCATTCACACATTTTTTTTAACACACACTTTCTGCGTATTTATATTCTGCGTCTGAGTTGCTCTCTCCAACAGAAAACACTCCACTTTGTGATGTCATGTGGTAACACAGGAAGTGTTTTAATCTTCATACACCTTCACTAAAGTCATTTGGATGATTTGAGCCCAGAATTGACCGTCTCTGTTGAACAGTAGGTAAAAGGTTAATCCGTGTGTCATTCGTTCATTTGTTTTTCAATATAAAACCAAAAATAAGAAAAGGAAAAAACAACTCAGTTTTTTCATTTCCTTATTTTTGGTTTTATATTAAAAAATGAATGAACGAATGATACACGGATTAAACTTAAAAACTATCACTATGGAGATGCAGACAGATTACTCAAACATATGTGAATGAAACAAAACACAGTGACACTTTAGTTTAGGGCCCACATATTAATAGCTAATTAATAGTAAAATCCATAATAAGTGGTTAATTACATCTTTGTTAGTATTTATAAAGTACTTTCAATGCATTTTTGACAAAGGCCGTATTTTGCAGGTACTAACCTATTAAGTATTTTCTTTCCATTGAAGTAGTGGAGATTACAATAGATGTTTCTGTACATACACTGAAATGTTAATAAGCATTAATAAGTCTTTTAATTAATACCAACTAATAGTTAAGTAACATCTAATTAGCAAACTAATTACCACTTAGTTATGGGTATGTTTCCGAGGAGGTAACAGCAGTATAACATAACTAACATAACATCCTAAAACTCACAAGAGTCAGTTTTGCATTACAGATCTTTAAAGTGGCTCTGATTTTCTATGTAGTTGAGTGAAATGTGTTTTACCTTAGTACAAGTATATTTAAAAATCATTTCTGATACGCTGTCTGCATCTAATTGCAAAGTGTTTTATCCTCTGAGAATCAGGAAGTGCGCAGTTAGCATTCCCTTGAAAAAAACTGATCTGATTCTGGCCTCTGAAAGTTGTGAAAAGCAGTTAGAAACTCTTAGCGGTGATTAAAATCCTCAGAATGTGTTCAGGAAGTTGGGACTACATTTGCAAAGTGTGAAAATAAACTAGTTTAATAGTTTTGTGGGATTGACTGGTGACTAATGGACTGTGCACTATTATAATTTCCTTCTTGCTGTGAGTCAAGAGTTCTAACCACTCTTGTGCTTATCGTAATTACAACAAATTGGCTAAATTATCTTCGATTACCAAAGCAAAAGTCACCAGATGAGAGAAAAGTGAACGTCGAAGTGAAACTCTTTTAAAACAAAACGCAAAAGAAACTTTAACAAACTGCAAGTATTTTCCTTAATCCAGGGGAAATAAATGATTCTTTTCTGGTCAATTTGGTCTCATAAAGGCGCAATGTGTAACTTTTCTCATGAAGGATGTGCCAAATGCTTGTTTCCATGGAGATGTCAATCTAACATGTAAATTGGCTCCATGGAAATTGATAAGTTTGATATCATATTGTGAAAAAAAAATCTCCACGGTGACAGACCCTCCGCCCGGAAAGTAACACGGTGCAACTTTAACAATTCCAAGTCTGATTTATTAAAGTTTTAACTAAAAAAAAACAAGGTGAAATTTTCATTTTTAGGCATTTATTCAGTAAAATCTAGTTTACACATATGGTAGATAAGATATCCAATTTTCTGTATTATGTTTTTTTATCAAATATGTAAAGAAAAAGAAGCAAGAAATGTTCATATTTCCGTTTTGAATGTCCCAAAAATGCCAAATCTTGTCAGTTTTTAAACATAAAATGCCTTAATTTTACATGAAAACATTACATGACGAAAAATTATTTCTCAAAATGATACAATTAAGTTTCTCGTCTTCAACTTATAACTCCATTTCCATTGTGCTTCAGTATAAAACTCCAAGGTATGAACATGTTTGTAGGTTTCAAACTTGTTGCGTTGTGTCATATTTCTCATTTCTTACATAAAACTGAAGTAGACCGCAGTTGTCTCACCTTGGAAAACTGGGCTTTCTTTTTGTCATATAACAAAAACAAGTCCAGGTGAAAACAAACTTATACAAGAACAGATAAGTACACTCGATGGAAAGGGATATATACAACTGCGCTCGGCCCACAGATGCCACAATGCACTTACCCTGACGGCTTTTGTCAAACACAAATAGAGTCTGACATGACCATGGGAGGAAAACATGTCATTCTCAGCTCTGCGCTGAAGAAAAAAAGAGTCACCTGGACTTCACATATGCTGTAAACTTTCATACGTCCAGTTCTAAAGCTGATTGGATAAGCGGCGTGGGAAGCATAGGCCAACATGGAAACTCACATAATCTTCTTTTTAAGTAACGTAATCTGAAAGTTAAAGGTCCAGTGTGCAACTTTCTAGGGGTGGCACATCACCTTTATTATTCCACAGAAATACAATAACAAAACTATTCTTCAGAACAACCGCATTTTCATGGCAACAAGCAGGAAAAAACAATGGGACGTGATGCAGGATTGACCACCAAAAGGTTTACGGTCAATAAAATGTTTTAGAATTAGACAGGCTGTAGTTGATGGCGCCTTTTCATTTAGACTTACTTAATAGTTTCGATGACCATGTCAAAGCTTGTACTAATTTAGTGCACTTCAAAAAACAATATAAAAATCAAATCTTACAGAAATAATAATAATAAGACTAGATATATTGTCTGCACAGGTAAACCACGAGTATTGGATGGACACGTGCTTTTCTTTGAGATTGCCTTTTGTTTTGATGCGATTGTGGATGATGAATTTTGTGCCTCCTTTATCATTATTGTTGGTTTGTGGGACCATAAACGAAAACAACATCAATAATTAAAAAATGAAAGTAAGAACTAAAACAAACAAAAAAACAAAAAACAAAACAACAACAACAAAACAGCTATCTGATTGCACAAAGTCTAACAGTGTAGAAGCCTTTAAAAAAAGAGTATAAAGCATTATGTTTTGAAAGATATAGGGCTCTGAAATTAATGATTTATGCCTTAAATTTTGTTTGTTTTAGTTTATATTTTGTCTCTTGTACATACAGTAAGTTGTAAGTGAAATTATAAATGCAAACTTGTTGTTCATACGATGCCTTCTTTCTTGGAATACTGTCATTGTTCAGAGGGGTTTGGCATTAGAAGTACTTTTTACTTCAGTGTAAACCTTTTTGGTCATGATCCATGGGGTTGTAGTCTATGTTTTGTTTTTGTTTTGTTTTGTTTTGTTTTGTAGTGCTGCAGTATGGCCTAATAAAACTAATACTACTATTTATTTATGTTTATGTTATGTTATGTGTTTATGTTACTCTCACCTATGGTCATGAGCTCTGGGTAGTGACCGAAAGGACGAGATTGCGGATACAAGCGCTCGAAATGAGTTTCCTCCGCAGGGTGGCTGGGCGCTCCCTTAGAGATAGGGTGAGGAGCTCAGTCACACAGGAGGAGCTCGGAGTAGAGCCGCTGCTCCTCCACGTCGAGAGGAGCCAGTTGAGGTGGCTCGGGCATCTGTTCCGGATGCCTCCTGGGTGTTCTGGGCATGTCCCACCGGGAAGACCCAGGACACGCTGGAGGGACTAATGTCTCGGCTGGCCTGGGAACGCCTCGGGGTTCCCCTGGTGGAGCTGGAGGACGTGTCTGGGGTGAAGGAAGTCTGGGAGTCCCTGCTTAGGCTGCTGCCCCCGCGACCCAGCCCCAGATAAGCGGACAAAAATGGATGGATGGATTTATGTTTTTTTTTTTATATATATATATACATATATATTAGTCAGAAGAAAATACAATGCATGGAATTGTTTTGGTAGTAAAATGTAAATTTAATCTGCCTTTTCACTAATGAAGATGCCATTTGTAGTACTAGAAATGTTACCAATATCATGTCATACCCTCTTTCAGTGAAGGTTAAAGTCATCCAAGAAGATTCTTAGTCGTTACAGCCCTAGAATTGAGAGCCGGCCCGTGTCATAAACATATAAAGCTGTTGTTTAGGGTCACGATCATTAGGGAGGACACATCCTCAGAGAGAGCTGCAGAGACCTGACCACATTTATTTCAATTAATTTGAAGAGCACTGCATGCACTTGAAATAAAGGGGAAAAAGCTTTGTGCTTCAGCATTGTATCAGTGTCATCAAATAATGAAATGGCTCCAAAAAGGAAGATTAGGAGAAGGGCTGAAGGAAGAAAAAAGAAAAAAATTGGAGCAAGAAAAAAAGAGGAGGATAAATCTACAATATGCAACTCTTACATAGCCATCCGTTTATTTATCTAACCATAACTCTCATATTTCTTTCAAGGTTTAAGTATATTGTCTGCACTGAAAGAAAAAAAAACAACAAAAAAAAAACAATATCTAGGTCACTGAATTGAAGAACATTTCGCTTTATTTCCTTTCCTTTATTAATGGAATAACTGTGTTTTTCTTAATTCAAGCAACATTCGATTTTGTTTCTTATTTTAGGTGCAAAAAGTTCTTGTTTTTCTTATTTTAAATGTAGCGAGACGTATTTTCATATTTTAAATACAAAAAGTCTTGTTCCACTGGCAGATAATTTTACTTGTCAAGTGAAATTGACTCAAATCATGATAAAACTTTCTTAATTTAGGTCATCTTAACTTGACTAGATTTTGTTTTTTGCAGCGTGTCTAGGAGCCACAACCCAAATCTTGTTTAGGGCTACCAAATGCCTAGAACCGCCTCTGGTAGAATTACAAAATGTTTAAAAAGAGAAAAGTTGTGTAAAGTAGCTTTAAAGGGCCCATATTTCGCAATTTTCTGATCTATGTTATAATATAGTTTGAGTGTTAAAAACATATGTGGAGTTGTGTTTTGTTTCATTTACACATGTTTGACACACAAACCCTGCAGATTTTTTCTCTCAGAAACTTTGTTCCACCTTCTGATGTCATGTGGTAACGCAGGAAGAGCTCCACTGTGTTTTTAACTTCATACACCTGCACTAGAATTGGATGATTGGATGATTGGAACTGCCAATCCCTACTGAACTAAAGGTAAAATGTAGCTCTTAACTTGAAAATTATAACTCTACATGACATCACAAGGTGGAAGAGAGCATTTTGAGATGTAGACTATTAAAGTAAGATTACTCAAACATGTGCGAATGAAACAAAACACAACTCCAGGTATGTTTTTGATGGGGTAACAACATTATAACATGACTTAAAGCTCACAAGAGTTCATTTTGCGTAATAGAGAACCTTTAAACCACAGCACCACATACTCACGTAATTCTTTCAACGGCAATGCGAGAAGAAAAAAAAAATCCAATCTAAAACTTTTTCCCAAATTGACTTTTAAACTTTAATAAGTCCATGTGAGCAAGTAAAAGACATTGACTCACGGAGTAATACTCAGAGCACAGATAGCAGTGGCCAGCTCCCTCGTCGTATGAAGTGCAATAACTTAAGATAATTTTCCTAATAAAATCTTCGGTGCTGTACCCACTGTGCTGGTCCCTGGAGCTGGAGGACTCTCATATCTGTTAACTGGCTTCACTCTCCTCTATCCTGTGATGAACCCACTCCACACAGCCACTGCTCTACACATTTGACTAATACTGTGTCATTATGATGTTGTGGGGAAAGTGGCGGGGTTGATAAGGCTAAATATTATATTAGACAGTAGCAAGAAGTAGTAAAAAAAACTGGGAATGTTCTTTAGTGAGATAAAGCCTCAAAAAGAATGATATAGGCTAAATAAAATAATAGAAACGTACTGGTGTTTTGTTGTGAGAGTCACCTTTTACTTTCTTTAGTAAAGGTTCATACTGTGACCAATTGTAACCTACTAAAGGGTCCATAGTAAATATTTTTCATATTTTCTCTGTTATGGGGTCGTATCTTGCCTCCGATCTTTGCACGAGCACAAGCGTGGGTCATGGAGCTCTAAACAGGAGGTGTGCGGTGTCTGAATATCAGGTGGAGTGGAGCAGACTGAGGGCGTGGTGTGGCTCGTTCACTGAAATGCCAGAATTATAAAGTAAATATCAAACTAGTTCACTGAAAACCATTACGAGTAAGATATTCAAAGTATAAAAAGCTTTATTTTACTTCTAAATATATGATAAATGCATATTGTTTACATGTTTGTGCACTGTCCAGATGCCCTCCTGCAGCAGAACACAGCCCCACGCTCGCTCCCTCTGTGCTACAGTTTAGTTTGATCACGATCTGTACAAAAGCTGCTAATTCACACAAAGACCTTCACAGCACTATCCTAAAGTGTGTTTTGTTTACAATGATTGCACGGTATTGCTCATGGTGTGGCTCCTCCTTCTACAAGCGCAGGTCGTGCAGTCACCCTCCCCATGTGTGAATAGTTTAATCAACGTCTGTACGCAAATCAGAAACATTTATATGATAATAAACGTATACCATAATTTGTGAACCTTTTGGGATCAAATGCAGTGGACACCTGTGAGTTGAGAATGTGAGCAGTCAGCAGTAGCAGCAGTTTAAGCTTGTACCTCAGGTGAGAGACACGGGACAGGTAAGAGTGTCCACAGGCGGGAGCGGGTGCAACCAGGGAAAGAGAGATCAGCGGGTCTGATGTGGGATGGGGAGCGCACAAGAAAGACACCAGTCTACTGTGTAATGCGAGACAAAAGACTGGAGGAATGCAGAGAAACTATAGTTGACGTGAGTGTGTGCGCACGGGCTTACGTGAGAGGGGGTCATGAAACACAAGCCCAGCCAGTTCTGTGACTGCCCATCCAAAATTCTTTAATCCTAGCACCTCTACTGGCGCATACCTCATGGAGCTCCGGAGATGCTTTTTGTACCAATATATATATATTTTATTTTTTCCCCACACCCCTCTGCTGCACGCATCACCCACACTGGCAGTAATTTTAAATGTTACAGCGGTGACAGATTGGTTCAGATGCCATCACCATAAACATACCTGTACTGTCCCAGCCCAGCCCCCAGCAGCCAAGTACAGCCTGACCTGCACACGCCCACTCGTTAACACTTGCACTTACACAAAGACTGGTGGCAAAATAGAGTCCAAAATGTTGCGTCCTCATCAAAAACATACCTGGAGTTGTGTTTTGTTTCATTCATACAGGTTTAACAAACAAATCCTGTATATTTAGTCTGAATTCTTCTCTCAAACAGAAAACACTCTTCCACCTTGTGATGTCACACTGTGTTTTTAAACTCCTTGCACCTTAAATAGAATCATTTTGATAATTTTACTCAGACATGTGCAAATGAAACAAAACACCACATTGACAACACTCTGAAATTACTTTAAGCTCACAAGAGTCAAATTTGCATAATACAGGACCTTTAATACTTTTTTTTTCTTTATTTAACCTTTATTTTACCAGGAAGTCCCTTGGGACAAAAGTTATTTTTCAAGGGAGACCAGGCCAAGAGGCAGACATAGTGAAACAGAGTAAGAATAGCATCTGCTCATTTCAGTTAAACTCTTCAGGGGAATCAGTTCCTGTAGCTGCAGAAAGTTGAGGTGAAAAGGAAGGGAAAAAAAATTACCTAGTTTTTATATTCCCTAGTATTTAATTGTAAGAAATTTGTCTTAGTTTCAAGTTTGGATAAAAATATGGTGGTTTTCCCCCCAGTTTCCATTTTCGCCCATTAGCCTAAAACACACACAATAGACAGATTTTTCAATGAAGTGCACTACTCCCAGCCAAGCTCTGCAGATGGGCCCTGTGTGTTGTACTTGAGGCTGAAAGCAGAGGACACATTTCACTGGGGACAATGAAGTATCAAAACATCCATCTTGTTTCATCTTATGGTCAGACAAAGTTACTGACGTTGCAAATCCAAAACAAAAACACACAAAACCTGCTTGGACGTTCTCCAAGCTTCAACTGTACGGTTCAGTGGTTACCGACAGTGATGGAATGTAACAAAGTAAAAGTAGTAAAGTACTGCATTTATTTAGCAGTAGAAGTAGTATGTATAAGTGTATACATTTTAGGTATCTGTACTTAAGTGAATTTAAAAAGTAGATTCTTTTTACTTTTACTTTTCTACTCCACTACATTTTTGAACTGGACTGAAAAGTAAAAGTATTTTTTATTATAGTTTGAGACCTGCATGAATTAAATTGTTTCTGTTGAACAAAATTCAACTCAAATATGTATCAAAATAACTACATTTGAAGCATTACAGGTCCTACAAATAACCGCAAAATACTTTTACTTTAGATTTTTTTCATGTGATACTTACTTTAACTTGGTTATTTCTTTACTCCGGTATCAGTACTCTTACTACAAATTCCACATACCCTTAACTAGAATTAAGTTTTGAATAATTATTAGCAAATAATCTAGTACAGCATCTGTTAATAGCATTTCATTTTCTTGTTTTAAATACAGATGTCCAAACCATCTTAAAATGTTGATGATGACAAATTTACAACAAAGAAAAGTTCATATTCAAGTCATGTCTTTTAATGTCAAATCATCAATGTCCAAATATTCCCTGGTTAGTACTCCCTACCTGAGTTTTACTGTCTTAAAAACAGGAAATACTGAAGTGGTTTTCAGCCATTTGTAGCAGTCCAAAATTATTCTTCACTTTCTTAATGCATTCGCAGCATCCTAATTATTCACCACAAAGTGCTTTTCACAATTTTCAGAGGCCAGAGTACCAGAGTGTAAAAGCCAAAATCAACTAGTATACTAACAGTACACTTCCTGACTCCCTGGTTGAGAAAAACACAGCACTATCACCACTTATATGTAACAGCACACAGATCAATACTATGCAAATGACGTATGAGGTTGCCATGTCTGAACGATTCTCTGTGGCAAAGATGACGAGGAAGATGATTGATGTTTGTGGTTGTGGGTGCGTCATTGCTTGATCTGTGGGCTCTCTGTATACTGTGTTATGGCATCTCCTCATGGGGTGTCACATGTGAGCCGATCAAATTATCCACCCTGTCCTTCCTCGTCAGATCAGCGGAGTTCGTTGGGAGCAGTGACGGATGACTGAAGCGCGGAGAGAAGTGAGGCCAGAGCGAAAAGTGATTATTCCCCAATGTAAACATGGCACTTTGCTGATATGAAGCAGATTCACATTGACGTATGTTCATTGTCTGTGATTGTGGTGGTGAAAAATGCATTCGGTGACGTCTGGACATTGACGTCAGATCCTGTTAGCGAACTTGTCATTATGGTTTAATAGATCTTTTCAGACAAATGGTGAAGAGGAATGGAATTTTCCAGGATGCTAATAATACACTGTCAGACACAAGTTTGGACACACTTCTTCAATCAATTCAATGATTTTCTTTATGTTTAATGTCTACAGTGTAGATGGAGACATCTTATGACACCTAATATGTGAACTAACTCCAAGTATCTAAGTATCTATGTAGTAGTTAATTTGGATTGATCAAAGGAGCCACCATATGCTTTTCTCAGAGAGCTTCAAGATGAATTTACTTAAAATGGTATTCTCTTCACAGGTGTACTGGGTCAGGGTTCATAAGTGGGATGCCAAAAGTGGGCAAAGCAGCGATCAAAGCAAAGTGAACCTGTTTTTGAAGAATCTATAATAAAACATGAGTAATTTTGCTCTCTTGTGTTGACTACAACCCATGTGTTGGTCTAGATTGATGCCTTCAACACGTCATGAAAATACATTAAGCAAGACCTTCCTGTAAACAAGTGTGTCTGATCTTTTGACTGGTTTAGTTCCAGGAATTGATTATAATCTGCATTTGTGAAAGTTTCCTCAGGGTAACAGAAGATTATCACATTTCTATTACTGTACTTCTAAAACTCATTAAATGTGCATTATGTAACGTTTATGATGAAAGGTCCAGGGACCCATTACCCAATTCAAGGCCAGGCTTAGTCACAATGTCTTAGAGTCAAGTATGTCTGTGTTAGTCTGATGGGGGATACAGGTGTACCCAGAGGAAACACAGTCCCAAGAACAGCAAAAAAAACTCCACCCAGAAAGACCCCATCCAGTGTCAGAATCAAACCCAAGACCTTCTTGCCTTGATACGTGTATATCTCTCATGTATCAGAAAGAAAATTACCTAAACTACACACTAAAAATATACACTCACTTATATATATATATAAAAGAGAGGGAAAAACACTAAATAAAATTGATGTGAGAACATTTTGACCTCGATCCCCTCATCCAACAAATTCAAGTGAGCTTGTCTCTGTTAATATCAAAGACAACTATTATCGGAGCAGCTACTTCTTTGAAACAGCATGGTGCATTTACAAACATGTTGACTAGCAAACACACCCCGGGCAATGAATAACTGTATTAAAGTCATATCCTCCTTTGAAATCCCATTTGTAAGTGTATGTAAATTAACTGCTTTGCTGTTTACAGCTTATGTCTTTAATGGAAAGTCATGACATATGGACTAATACAAGCTTAAACACTCTTTGAATTTAGGATTAAACTGTAACATAGATCTTTATTTAACCTTTTTCACAGTTTTCACCCCAGTATTGGTCTAAAAATGATTAATAATAGAAACAGGTCCACTGACTTGACTTGCAGAAGACAGGTCACACCTCTTTAAAGCAACTTTCGCTTTACCTTATACCCTACATGTAGAAATTGGTGTCTGAAATGACTGAAATATTGCAATAATTGAAGGCACTGTACTTGATTTTTATAGTTTTAGAAATGTGAAAACACAACAGAGCAAAGTGGAGAGGAGTTTTGCAAAGATAGAGGAGCTAATAACAGCTAGCATGCTAACGTGCACTTCCTCATTATCAATAAAATGTGACAATAAAATGTTTTTTAATTAGACTTATACAATATATTTATAGTGGTACAAAACAACCTTTGCTCAAATACATATGTGAATAAAATCTGGTACAAAACCTTTAAGGGGCAGTGGGCGGAGATACGGGGTAGGTGAAAACTGAAATTTTCTGAACACTCGAGCCTCAAATGCAGGACAATACAGGAGCACTCAATATTCATGAATCACTCTCAGTATAAACTCTATATAAATAAATAAGATAATGACAAAGGAACACCACTATAACATGCATAATTAACTCAGAGTAAAGTAAAGAGTCCCCCATGAGATCTTACCTTCCCGACATACAGTGGCTCCGTGCCGGTGTATTCCTCCACTACAAAGAACTGATTCCAGACCCATCCTCTTTTGACCCGGTCCCCTGGCTTGGTTGAAGTTGCAGTACTAGTCCTTGCGGTTTGACCCCAGCTATGTCTAAGGCAGCATAAACAACTCACTGCCGCCAGTAGGGTCCATACTCCAGTTCTCCACATGATGAACGAAAATGTACAGTGAAGAATAAAAATCCGAGTGCAATCTCCAAAAAAAAAAACGGAAAAACTTTGAAAAAAAAACCAAAGTTGGATTAATCCATTAGTTGGGAAGCAGTTTCTTTGTTGGTCATAGACACTTGAGAATGCCAGCACAACTGAGTAATAATGATTGGTTGATCATATTGAGAAAATACAAATGTAATTAATATACTGCAACAACTCTGGCAAACAATTCATAAAATATCAAAATTCTCTGGTTTGAAGTCATAGTTGAAATTCAAGCCAAATTCCTCAAAATTAGAATATATATTTTTAACAAATGCACAAATATTATATGATTTTCAGCTGGTATTTCCGATGTCTAGTCCAATGTTTTCACTATCTTTTAAAATAAACTCAGAAATCTAGTCTGAATTTAGGTCCTTAGGCGAAATCCTTGAAGTAAATTGATTTTACAAATGGACTCCTGAAGCTGTGTTTTCCATCCACAGTAATCCATTTTTGATGCAGAACATTCAGTCTTCCTGTGTTTAGACTTCCTTTATTTTGGGTCCGCTCAGCCTCGGGAGTCACAGAAAGTTTCTGTGTCCAACCTGTAAGAGAGAAAAGAAAGATGATGTTAAATTACAGCATTATAGGATCCTTACAAAATAAATCTATTCCCATTTTAGTGTAAATGCTTCTGCTGTGTGCTAAAGTAGGAGTTGTGAGAGAGAAAAACATATGAAAACGTAATATGGAAATTAGCAAATGCCATAGAAATTCCCCTGATAATCTCTCAACATAAAGGCCCAAGAATATATATACAAAATAAATAAATAAATAAACATACAGTATATACATGGATACCCTACATCCAAACAAAAATAAGGTAAGGTGGTACATGTCCCTGTAGAGATATTTGTGCTTTTACCTATACAATATTTTGTTTACTTACAAAATGTTCGATTTTAACTAAAGACTCCAGTTTCTTTTCAAACATGTGACCTTGGATTATTTGTCTTACAAAAACTCTTCTTTTCTTTACTTCTTGCAAGAGAATTATTTATTTACTGGAATATATTTTGTTTGGAAAATTCTCCTCAGCCATAATCTACACAAATCAACTTAAACATTGTACACAAAATGGATTCTTGTGAGCTTTGTTAGGCATCTCCAAAATTCACAATGTTCTGTTCCACCTTGTGATGTCATAAAGCTGTCATTTTCATGTTAACAGCTACTTTAGACTACGAATCCATGTATGACCGTATCACCGTATCGGAAACGATCTGCGTCTAGACATGTCGTTTCTGTGTCCGCAAACCTTCCCTATCCACACAGCTTTGAGCATATTTGTTTACATTTTACAGAAACAAAACTTATAACCGCATGACTAATTTGCATAAAGTAAGCGCTCAAAAAACAGCTCACTATTGTGCACTCATTTGGTTCAGCTTCTGTCGGACTAAAGGACACGACTCAGAGGAATATCTGTGTTCTTTCTATGACAGTGGGGTGTTCTGCTGATGGTGAGTCTGTTCTGTGCTTCTATCCCGTTGGATATGGTTCATGTTAAACTTTTCAGAGATTATACATCTGCAGGTCGTATGCATAGACTGTATATATGAATGGACATATATTCTAGCCTCTTGATGAATTACTTCACGGCACATAGACCTACATCTGCGTATCAGCGTTTTCAAGCGTCCACACAGTGCCGGATCAGATCCATAGTCAGAGGAATTTGTGGGAGCTGGTGGCACCAGATTGTTTCCGTCTCTGGAGCCATTTTCCATCAGATTAGTGTGGACGAACACTGCATCCACAACGAAAACGACTCAAATACGTGCTAGTGTGGACGGGGCCTTAGTTCACCTTTAGTTTAGGAGAGGTTGGCAATACAATGGCTGAAATCACCCAAATGATTCTAGTGAGGGTGTATGGACACTGTGGAGCTCTTCCTGTATTACGAAACATCACAAGGTGGAACAGTGTGTTTTCTGTTTGAGCGGAGAAACAAAATATAGCTATGTTTTTGATGAGGAAATAACATTATAAACACACATCAGAAAACAGTGTAAAACTAACTTTAAAAACTTCACAGTTGGCCAAAGTGCTGTACACAAACACAGGATAGACAAGGACAATCGCAGTACAACACAATACACAATACAAACCCAATACAACTACTACTAAAAAAAGAAAACTATAAGATACTCAACAACAAGAAATGTACATCTCACTTGTTAAAAGCCAGTGAAAAAAAACATGTACAGATTCCGCCTGTCTAAATATTATATAAGCCCTTTAAAGTAGTTGTTTTTTTCTAGTGCAACATATTTTCACAGGAATTGTATAAACTACTCATTAATATATATAACATTTCCTGTAACTATGTATCTCCGCACACAGAATCAAAACCTGAGTAAAGAAGAGTGAGAGAGGTCATTGTTCCCCACACGTCTGCCTGTCTCCAGTCCCACTGACGGAGCAGCCCCAGTCCCAGCCTCTGCCAGCTGATTAACTGCATGAGGGAGCAGTAATTGGATAAAAGCATTAATCAATTAATTCTATCCATCGGGGCGACGAGGGCCTAATACTATGGGCAAACATTGACAGACAACATGGGAGGGGCCAAGACACGACCCTGTGGTGTCTGAGCCGTGCAGAGGTTAGACCAAGAGATAGCAACGAGGACACCGGGTAAATAATGGTAAGAAACGTGTTGAAAGATAAAGGCTAGAATAATCTATCCGTTTAAAAGGTCGGGTACAAGGTAATGTTGACTTAAACCAACTTTTAACTAAGCTATATTGACTCATTCTCATCACAGTTATGACATAAGCTTCACTATAAAAATATATTTGCTGCCATTATGTACATAGTAGGGATGCAACAATAACCCAAATATTGTGATATCGTATCGTGAAAGTTCTCACAATAATATTATGGACCATCACAACATATCGAATTACAAGTCTCTTTGCTTAAATTAAGAGTTATGGTGCAGAGATAGCTCAAAAAAGACAGAAGAAACTACATAAACCATGATCCTTTGCTCCATTTCAGTGTAGAATACAAGAAGAAATAATAGTTCTAAGCACTTTTAAGTCTTAGTTCTTTGGATTAAGTCTTGTCAAGAAATTTTAAGAGGAAAAGTAGCATATTCACAGTTTTGTTAGCCTCCACAAAATATCGCAGTAAATATCGTACCTTGATGATATCGTATTGTGAGACTTGGATATCATTACACCCTTAGTACATGTGTAAACATTCTGTCCCCATGCTGGCTGTAGAAAGTGTCCAATAAAGTGATCAAATGAAAACTCTAAATACAGCCCCAAAGAGTCTGTTAAGGTCTAATAAATATAGATTCAAAATTATCAAAATATTTTCAAAGGTATGAACAGAAGTAGCAAAAATGTTAGTTATAACAACAATCCCACACACCATTCAACATAATAATGTAGAATATTGCCTGCGGTTTTCTCTCATTATAAATATGTTGTCCTTCAAATTACAATAACTTCAAATGATCTTTCATACATTAAATTCCAACAGTTACTCTTTAGGTTTGACAAGCAAATAAACACAGTGGTTAAATCCAGTTTTTATCACCTGCGGCCTTTATCCAGACTCAAATTGGTTTCATGTTTTAGTGATTTGGAGCGGGTGATCCACGCTTTTATGTCTACACGTCTTGACTACTGTAATGCGCTGCACACTGGTATCAGCCGAGCAAACCTGTCACTCGCACGTCTTTTAAGCGGCACACATCGTAGAGAACACATTACACCTATTTTATCCTCATTGCACCGGCTTCCCATTTATTTTAGAGTTAACTTTAAAATGTTATTGCTTGTTTTTAAAGCACTTCATAGACTGGCCCCAGTGTACATTTCAGACCTCATTGTTCGTACATTCTGAGGTCTGAGGGCCAGCTCCAACTTGTCGTCCCAAAAATGAGACTCAAAAGCCGGGCGACCCTGCGATGACCCTGGGGTAACCGGGCCTTTTCTGTGTTTGGCCCCAAACTTTGGACCACTCTTCCCCCTCACATTAACAGCGCCCCTTCAGTCGAATCTTTTAAGTCTCGTTTAAAAACACACTTTTACTCACTGGCTTTTAACACGGCGTGAGAACTTTCTGGTCCTCTGACTGTCTTTTATTGATTATTCTATTTTTCTATTTGCTAATTTTAATATTGTTTATGTTTTTTATTGACTTGCTTATTTACTTATTTTATGCTTTATTTTATTTAATGTGTTAATTTATATTGTGCAAATACAAATAAAGATGGATTGGACTGGATTGGATTAAGTTACTCTTACTTGAGAAGTAGTTTTCCCAAATACTTTTTTTTTTTTTACTCTTACTTAAGTAATTCTAGTATTATTTTCTCATGATGTTACTTTTACTTGTGTAGAATGTCGCTCTCTCTCCACCTCTGGTAATACATAAAAACATAGTCAGTGTTATTGTTCTGACTGGAAGAACTTGAGTTGCTGCAGTGTTGGTGGAGCATATAAGCCATGCTATAAGCCAGCAGGTGGTTTAACCTATTGTATTTCTGCCGACCGAGGGAACACTTCTAATCTCTCTCGCTCTGCGTGCCCACTAGCATGCTCGCAGCTTCCGGAAATAATTCCTCCTCAGACTGTTGGCCGAGGCAGAGTCCGTGGTATTGGAAAGTCAGCGCTGTGGGCTGTGCACTCTCCTGAGCATACAGCAGAAGAGGAGCGCCTGCAGGAGAGACGAGTGTGGGCTCTGGGTACACACTGGCAGCACAACACAATAGAAAGTGCAATTCATGCTAAGTTAAGAAGCACGGTAAGGCTACGGAAAAGTGTAGTAATGAAACAGAACTATACAAATGTGATCAGAATCTGAATCAGATTTATTGCCATTGTCAGTGAAGAAAATCCATAAGGGCATGCATTAAAATAAGACAAATGAATATAGACATTGATAGACAAATACAAGATATACAATATGGGCAGAACAATGATGCAAAGCTATCAGAGCGAGTAGGTTAATTAAAGTACACTAAAACACCAGGGCAATCGTATATGGTGCCATCTTGGATCGACTCTGGATAAGACACAAATATAAAACTACAAATGTGTCAGTTAATATCCTCTTCAAACAGCTAATACTGTCTCTTTATGGACATTTAATGCACTTTTATTAGCAAATAAATAATAGAAAATAAAAAGAAATAAATACATTCCCTATGGAGACAGAAATATTTCATGCCAGATTGTGGAATAGTATTTGCCAGCCTGGAGCCACCTAGCGCCTCCGCTCAATTTCATTTCTCTCCAGCGACTAGGTCAGGAATCAGAATACGCTAGACAGTCTGCAAGTTGTAGACCGTGCACCGGCCAATCAGCGAAGAGCTGTGAAGCCGTGACTGGGTTCTTTTTTGTGGTACAGCACAACAGTAAACAAAGCGTTCGAAATGGATGTAGACAAAGACATACATTCTGTGTTGGCAATAATTCCCGAAATCGAGGATTTAAAGCCGGAACAAAGAGAATGTTTAGTAAATTTAATCAATTAACATTATTGCCCTTCTTCCTATGAGATCTGCGAAAAGCTTAATATACCAGTTAGCCCTGTTAGCGGCGCATTACATACGTCATGACCAAAAAGCAGCGATTGGTTAAATAAAAAAGAACCTGCCTACTGTTGAGCAAACAAATCCTAATGTTGCAAGGTCAGACTACGAAGTGAAACCGGCTGACGGATCAATCTAAAATAGTATAGCCAAAGAACCAACATTTCCATAAAAACAAATAGGAGTTGGGTTTATGGAGATGCCAGCCTTCAATAAAACAGCCAACAGTTGTATCTAAAAAGTTGCATACTGGGACTTTAGCTGTAAGTCCTCCAAAATGTGTGTCTAATGTGAACTGAATCCCTAATTTTGCAACTTCACTTTCAATGTAATTATATAATTGTTGATCAGTTCATAAGTTAACACACTACAACTAATTTTACTATCAACAACTACTTTAAATTCCAAAACAGACCTCAACTTAACCCCACACACAGTCACCCAAACTCCTCTATGTGCCATTTCAGAAACAATGCTTTGCAATAGCACTAGAAGCCAAATGACTCTAGCCTATTGGGAATGCATTAAAATATCAAGTGCATTTTTCAGCTAAATGGAGTCCTCTACAGGCTGAATGGCTTCAAATGTGAAATCCCGAGAGTGTGGTGATTAATGGGGTTCTGTATGTGAACCTTAGCATGTCGACTGTCATAATTCAATGCTTCAGTTAAGGTCAAGTTATGTGAGATGGTGGCAAGCTGTAATTCAACTGGGACTCCAACAATGTGCAAATATGGTTTAATTGCTCCGGTGGAAAAATAAAAGAAGTCACGGCAATTAAAATAACAAAGTTGGAACTTCATGGAAAGCAGAGGGAGGGGGGAATTGGATCGCTGATTGGTTAGGCCTGCGTCAGACTTTGGATACACTGTGTACTTAAAAGTGCACTATGTAACTTTTCTGATGGAGATTATCTGCTTGTTAAATAGTACGGCATTACACGTCCCTGTTTATCTTGCATTTATTCAAATATAAAGGTTTCTGTGGCCAAAAAAAATGCCTTGAAATGTACATTTGTATTGTGTAACTTGGCCTGATAGCATCACCTATTTGTCTCCATGGAGTTTTTCAATATTGAGGATTTAAAGCCGGAACAGAGAGAACGTTTGGTGAATTTTATCAAGGGGAAAGACGTTATTGCCTTTCTTCCTTTGGGATATGGGAAAAGCTTAATATACCAGTTAGCCTCATTAGCGGCGTATTACATACATCATGACCAAATAGCAGCGATTGGTTAAATAAAAAAAGTAGCCGCCTACTGTCGAGCGAACGAATCCTAATGCTGCGAGGTCAGACAGTTTCCACGAAGTGAAACCAGATGATGAATCAGGCTATTCAATGCTCACCTAGCCAGCAGATGTTTCTATTAATGTAGAAAGACCATGCTTAAGATGCAATATTCATCTAAAACAAATTAATAAAAGAAACAAGCTCAGTGTCTTCCTTGTTAGAAAACTGTGGTGTGCTCAGTGGGAGTTGACGTCTCCATAAAAGTCATCAAAACAAAGCAGATTAGCAAGGAACAGATCTTTTTTTTTTTTTCCATTTTTTACCAAAATTACAACACAATGCTGTGTATCACCGATTAAGAAATTAAAACTGGAGATGAAGTAAGTAGAAGTGGACGTATGCCAGTGGTGGTGACAATGAGAGTTGATGTGCAATATGTAGTGTTGAGAATAAATTATTAAAGATGACTGAAAATGCATGAATCACTCTAAATACAACTTTGGGTGAGTAACTGTGAGTGGAAACAGCAATAACATGGTTGAAAAACTCTAAAAAATACATACTTCGGAATAGGTTTGCTTTAAAGTTTATCAATATTTGCCGAAACCTTTTGTCTTAGTTGTTATATGCTCTAAAATGACAAGCCATATTTCTGTTTGAGCTGCAGAGACTGGCAGTGCAGATCTCTCCAGCAGAGCTCCCCGTTCGTATTGACCGTGGGCCTGTCCGGATACATTTGTACTTGTGTTCTTGTTGAGTTTGATGGCTGTTGGCATCTGACTCTTACGGAGCTCCAGACTGACAGCAGGTTCACACAAACTGACCTGGCTATTTTACTTCAGCTCAAAAGCACTACATAAGATACCAAACTTTATATAGAAAGGTATAGAAGTCAATCCAATCTGCAGTGGAGTGGAGAGACAAAACAGTGGCACTTTTACCTTAAATTTCTGAATCGGCCTTTTTTTTATTACTTCATTTAATTTTATCTATGCACCACACTACCAGGTAGACCTTTTACTGCCTTAAAAAACTTGAAAAACAGAACTAGTTCAGCAGTTTGCAGTGGTCCAAAGTTGTTCCTCACTTATTTTATGCATTCCAAGCATCCTGATTATTCAATGTGATGAGTTTTTCACAATTTTCAGAGGCCTATGCAGAGTTTTACCATGACAGTAATGCTAAGAGCAACTTGCATGCAAACAACTGACTTCCTGGTTCACGGGCAAATAAAAAAACAAACAAAACAAAACAACAACTATATTATAGATAATAATTACATGCAAACACAACACAACAATGGATACAGCACTTTTAAAGGTGCATTATGTAACTTTTCTGGCACTGGGTCTGTCAAACACTTTTCTCCATGGAGATCGGTCTTCTCTGGAATGTTGGGAATGTGGGAATGTAAACGTCCGTTCAGACTGGTGCGTCAAGGTGTCCAGTTTCTATGCAAAGTCTATGTGTGTCTAGGGGCGTCCTGCGTTTTTGCTGCGCGTCTTTGGGCGTCAGTGCGGCGTGAATCTGGTGTCGACGAGGCACTTCTTGAGCGTTCTGGTGTCGACGGTCTAGATGCATGTCAAGGACGTCAGTGTCAGAAATTGAAAATGCTGAACTTTTAGTGTCGGATGGATGCGCCACGCGAACCAATGGAGGGACAAGTACCCAGTGACGTAGTGACGTTATTATCTGGAAGAAAGAGAAAGACCCGAGAACCAGAGCGGGAGCCACAAATATTAGCGAAGTATAAATATATTCGCCATAATCACCTAGATGATCGCCAAGACTATACCAGGACTACACCAGGACTATACCAGGACTACACCAGGACTAAACCAGGACTACACCAGGACTACACCAGGACTACACCAGGACTAAACCAGGACTACACCAGGACTAAACCAGGACTACACCAGGACTAAAACAGGACTACACCAGGACTAAACCAGGACTAAACCAGGACAACACCAGGACTACACCAGGACTACACCAGGACTGGACCAGGACTGGACCAGGACTGGACCAGGACTAGACCAGGACTAGACCAGGACTGGACCAGGACTGGACCAAGACTGAACCAGGACTGAACCAGGACTAGATCAGGACTGGACCAGGACTGGACCAGGACTGAACCAAGACTGAACCAGGACTGAACCAAGACTGAACCAGGACTGAACCAGGACTAGACCAGGACTGGACCAGGACTAGACCAGGACTGGACCAGGACTGAACCAGGACTAGATCAGGACTGGACCAGGACTGGACCAGGACAGGACCAGGATCGGACCAGGACTAGACCAGGACTGGACCAGGACTGAACCAAGACTAGACCAGGACTGGACCAGGACTGAACCAGGACTAGACCAGAACTAGACCAGGAGCAGATCAGAACTAGACCAGGACTGGACCAGGACTGAACCAAGACTATACCAGGACTGATCCAGTGTCATTAGGGGAGTATAGGGAGTCTGAACAGACCATTAAACAGCATCATGGAGACCAAACCAGAAGTTACAGGTCAGATCTGTGGAGAGGCGACCCCACTCAAAGTCAGAATGCCTGTTTTTCTAGATATGTTTGAGCTACGTACAAAACCACCTGTAATTAAAGCAGCGTACGGTAGAGCTGCCCGTCACAAGCAGGTGACGGACCCTCAAATTACACAGTGCACCTTTAACATTTCAAATATTCAATCTTCTCACACTGTGTTGTCAAAGAGTAAGTTTATGGAGAATATAAGATTTTGCAAGAACGTAAGAATGCAAAAAATATATATTTACGTCTTTGTCGATTTCACTTTTATGGTTGCTTGTACAAAACTGCCTTACTGTGCTTCCCCGACGGTATGTTATAGCTTGGGAGAGATAAGTTCAAAGAAATAAATGCAGTGTTTATTCAGAGCCTCAAAGGGGGACAGCACCAGGGAAAGAACACTTGGCTTATTTAGTCTACACTCTCCCCACGCCGCAGATGAGTGAACTGAAGCAAGCCATTTGAATATGTTTAATTACACAGAATTTGAATCAAACTAAATCTTCTGTAGCTTCTGTAGCTTCTGTACCCATGGCCTAGAAGTTTCTCTCAGAACATTTGCCGAGTACCAAATGTTTGATTTAAAAAAAGAAAGAAAAAATAAACTAAGAATAAAATCCTTCTGCTCATCACTCTATGAAGTGTACATAGTTTATACACAGTTTCTCATAATGGATGAACTACTTTTTTTCAGTTTGAGACTTTTATTTCTAATATTAGTCCTGTATCAGTAAAAACATGTTTATATTTTAGAGTTAATGAACCTTGAAAATTTAAAATATGTATTTGGCTATATGGAAAGGATTTTAATACATTTGAATTGAAAAACTTTATCGCTTGTGGTGGATACCTCTAGCCTGATTCATCAGCCGGTTTCAGTTCGTGGAAACCATCTGACCTCACAGCATTAGGATTGGTTCACTTGATGGTAGGCGGGTACTTTTTTTCATTTAACCAATCGATGCTATTTGGTCGTGACGTATGTAATGTGCCGCTAAATGGTATATTAAGCTTTTCCCAAATCCCATACAAAGAAGGGCAATAACGTCTTTCCCCTTCATAAAATTCCCAAAACATTCTCTTTGTTCCGACTTTAAATCCTCGATCTCAGGAATCGTTGCCAACACAGAATGTATGGCTCTTCACTGATTGGTTGGTGCCCGAACTCGCACTTCCGGGGTTTTTGCAAACCATCTAGTGTATTCCAATTCCTGACCCAGTCGCTGGAAAGAAATGAAATTGAGCGAAGGCACTAGGTGACACCAGCCTGGCTAGGATCTCTACCACCACTCCACAGTGTTAGTATTATTTCATTTAATTAAGTTAATGACAGCACATATAGTTTAATTACCTCCGCCAAGGAGGTTATGTTTTTGCCGGCGTTTGTCTGTTTGTTTGTTTGTTTGTTTGTTTGTCTGTTAGCAACATAACTCAAAAAGTTATGGACCGATTTTGATGAAATTTTCAGGATTTGTTGGAAATGTGAAAAGGAAGAACTGGTTTCATTTTGGGAGTGATCCAGAAGAAATCCTGGATTCTGGATCACTTTGAAATTTTAGTTAACATTTTGGTAAATGGGGCCAAAAATTTTGTTTCTCAATATCTCGGTTAATTATTGACCAAACCCCATGAAATTTGACTCAGGGATGGACAATGGGATCCTCTTTCATATTCCAAAGGCTGATTCGGATCTGATCCAGAAGACTGATTTTATCGCAATTTATATAAAAAATGGGGGTAGTCCTTGGCGGAGGTCTGCGCTCTCTGAGTGCTTTTCTAGTTTAATTCTGTTATTTAGACTTATATGCTAAATTGGGGGCACACATTTTAGTTAATATGAGAATTTTCACTTACACTTGTTTTTTTTGTTAATTTATTTTTTTATTTGAGTGGCCAGACAGAGGACCCTCAGCAGAGACCTTCCACGCCAAACAAAAGGGCTGAGCAATATTTAGTTTGTTTTACTAAGTTAGTTTATCTAGTTTGTTTAAGGTCACTTTATTATCAATTATTATTGTCTGTATTATACTTATTTGTCTTCTTGATACTTTGATTAGTAGTTGGCTGTTATTTGAGCCTTTGTTAAATTACATATTTTTTTGACTTTATTACATTTAACTTATTTATATACCTTGTCTTTGCCTTTCTGTTTGGCCAACGGCATCGCTAATAAGAGGATTATTTGTTTTCTAAAGACTTATAGGCCACCAATTATCTCTACTCATCTACATTTCTGACTACACTATTTATTCAGCCCCATATTACTCTTTTTTCTGATCTGTTATAATGTTGTTTCCTCATCAGAAGTTGTGTTTTGTTTCATTCACACATGAACACACAAACCCTGCCTATTTAAGCTGAGTTGTTCTTGTTCCACCTTGTGATGTCATCAAGTGGAAGTACAGGAAGTGCTCCACTGTGTTTTTGAACGTCATACACCTTCACTAGAATCATTTGGATGATTTCAACCCTGGAATTTCCAATCTCTACTGAACAAAAGACAAAAGGTAGCTATTAATCTAAAAACTACATGACATCACAAGGGGGAACAGAGCATTTTGAACTTTTGAGTATGTTTTTGATAAGCATTATTACATGACTTAAAGCTCACAAGAATCAATTTTGTGTAATATAGGACTGTTCATAAACTATTTGTTCCTTAAGTCTCTCTTTGTGATTTATCAGGACTAATTATTTAGAATTATTATACAATTTTATTACTAGAAAAAATACACTGACAGATAATACAGGTTTTACGATAAAAAGATAAAAGACTTTGATATTTATGCTAATGCGTTCTAGTTTAGATCAGATTTGGCTTCCACTTCAATAGCTGCACAAACAGTTGCTAATGAACGCCACGTCATTTAGCGGAAATATTTACGCTCCCTCACCGCCGTGTCTCATGCCCGGTGTTCGCCTGATCTCCGCTCCAAAGCTGTTGGCGCGCGGTGTGCGGTGGTTCGTGACCTATTAGGGCGCAGGATTGATTTTGCCACGCCGTGATGAGTGGGCAAGCCCTGAGCAGGCCCTGTGACAGTTGGCAGCGGGCGCACGAAGGCCAGGCAGAGTGATCACTGAGAGCTGATAGGCACCGGGCCAGGGTATGCCAGGGTCTGACACACATACACAGAGAGGACTGTTTGCGTCATAGGGAGTAAAAAAGGTCAGTGTACTCAAACTGAATAGAGATGTTTGTAGCCACCTGTACCAGATAACAGTGTTGTTCCGGTCCATTTTAGGATATGATACTTGACATTAGTGTACATGCTGACACCGATACCAGTCCAATACCACATAGTCTGAAGGAGTAGACTAAGGCTACGTTCAGACTGCAGCCTGAAGTGACCCAAATCTGATTTTTTACTCCTATGTGACCTGTGTCTGAACTTTTAACGATGTCTGAACGACACAGATCACTTTTTTTTTTTCAAGCGGCCCAGGGCACTTGGATATGTGCTCCTAAAACCAATACATACCTGATCTTTTGATGTGCGACTTCAGTCTGAACAGCCAGGGCGCATTCATCCGACACTCACAAATGTACACAAACGTTCTTCTTGTCATACGAAAATTATGTATGAACTCTGTGTGAGTGAAGGAGCGAAGCACATCGCAATCCCACCACTCTTGGCTGCGACTCCACACCCACACATTCCTTTCTGCGGACATTGCTGACCCACAAAACGCCATGGCCAAAAACCTTGTCCTTCTCCTTCTCAATCTCCTTCCTTAAAACAAATAAGATGTACATGTTCTGGCTCCAGTACGACAGCAACTTTAAAATCGTGCAGGGGCTCAATGCTAGTGTCCATGTTTAAGCAACTTCCGTAAACACTGAGAACGCTCGCTGTGTGCGATGTTGTTGTGTCCTCTAATGCACATGCAGGACACTTTTGGGCCATTTAAATTTCTCAATGGAGATCACATACAAGTCGCATTTAATTGAAAACGTGATCGACCTCGCAAAAATATCGGATTTCACAAACAAATCCGAACTGAGCATTAAGCCCTACAGTCTGAACGTAGCCTAAGGCTAGTCAATGCTATTACAGTACAAGAGCAAAAAATAAAAGCCCCTCTTCAAAGAAAATCAATCTACAAGAATAAGTGAGATTTTGAGGACTAAAGTATTAGTCAAATGTATGATCCCAATGATGACTTGTGCTTATTTAAGCTTTTTTACTTTTCTGCTTTGTCACTTTCTACCACAGAGCGGATAAAAATCAACAATGAGGCCTGTAATAAGACACTCAGGAAAATAGAGTGGTATTGGGTTGGTGATTTGGTCTGAGTACTCGCAGAGACGATACCTGAAACACGTGTGGTATATGAGCTTTTTCCATTGTAACAGCCCTAAAAAAGTCCACATTAGGTTTCATTTCATCTAAAACAACTCCACTGGCTCCACATCCAACTCAGTATCAACTTCAAGATCCTCCTCATCATCGACGATTAAGCCTGTCATGATGATTACTATATTGACTTACCATTCAATATGTGAAAGCTGAAACTATATATTTTGGAGCTCGATATTTATCGTGTGTACAGTTTCTTTGCAGTAATGGGGAGACTGGTGCTGGTTCAAAACTGGTTCACTTTAAAAAATTCAGCTTTGTGTCATTGGCATACAGTAGTACCAATATTAGTAAAAGACGCCTATACCTCACTGACCTCCTTCAGATCTACAGACGTCCACCCAGAAAATCCTACCCACTCACCTCAACCAGGATGCACCTCCACTAACATTTTTTTTCTTCATTTGTTTACTGTGTCCATGACTTAATTTCACTTTCTATCAGTTATTGTCTTAGTTCATTGCCGATTAAAGCTCATTTAAAGTTGTCTAGAGCGAAGCACTTCAAAGACACTCCATTTTATCTACACGTGTATCCTCCTTTGTGTTATTCATTGGACATAACTGCTTTAGATCATGTTCCAGTCATATTTTAAACCTGATTTAGCTCCACTTTACACCTGCAATAGTGATTTTACAGACCTGTTTATGAATGAAAAGTATGAATGAAACTAATGACATTACTCTACGCCAGACATTGGTTGCTATGGAAACGTAATTCTATAAACAGGCAATCTTGAATGAAATTTAATAATGGTGACTCAGATTATGATTCAGTATTGCTGTGAATGAGTATAGTGATTCACCTTATAATTATGTGTTAATTGTGGAAAAGGTCTAACAAATCAGAGCCAACTTCTTGACGACCCTGAATGAAATGATGTTGGGGGCAGTATTTGCAAAATTACAATTAAATTAAGCATTAATTCTCAACTTTTTATGAACATCCATCAATTCAACAAACAAGGTGCCAATATCAGAGAGTTACCTTTATACTAAATGAGTATAAGATAAATAAACAAAACATGAGTGGAAAAAACTGCACCACACACATTAAATTAAAGGTGCATTGTGTACAAACCAATCCAGACCAAGTTACAGGTCAGATCTGTGGAGAGTCAACCCTGTTCAGTCAGAATGCCAGTTTTTCTCGGTGTTTCTGAGCTGTAAAATCACCTGGAATTTAATAAATATAAGGTAGAGCGGTTTAAAGTAATACTGTGGAACATTCCAGGCAGAGGCAATGACGTATCCATAGTTTTACACCTTTAAGAAATGTGGTACCTCTTCTTAAAACTAAACAGCTCCTTTGGTTTTCAAAATCTTTTTTAATGCAGATGGGGGGCAGCTAAAATTAATATTGTGAAAATGCAGATTTTTGTTGTAATACGGTGAGTTCTTGGGTTTAGTCACGAATAGAAAATGCCAGGTTCGGCATTTGAGACTTGACCTTTTGAATATTTCCACCTCTGGCCTCAATCTGGAAGTATGAGATCATCACATTCAAGAATCTGAAAACCACAATAGCGTAAAGAGACCTTTTTTTTTCTTTTTTTTAAAAACTTCATAACTTAACATTGATCTACAGTATTTAATTAAAGGAACTGGATGTATGCGCTCTTACTGTTTTACAAAAGGTACTAAAATCTTAACTGAACCTTAGTTGTCCTTGCCATAACCTGCATATAAAGGACATATGCAAGCTTTTATCATTCACAGTATTCACCTTGTCCCAGAAGGTCCCGTGGTGACCGAAAGTTATAGAAAATAAGATCTATAGAGACTACAAACCTCTAATGAAGTTTATTTGGTCTTCCAATAAATGATATTGTTAGGTTATTTTTTCAGACCAAGAGTTTGTTGTCATACCTGACAGTTTCGACTTCTCACTACCGGTCTTCCTCAGAGTGGTCATGTGATGTTGCTGTGACGTGTCCGATCAGCTGATTTACACAGGTTTTGGCGCTGTCTTCCTACTGTTGGAGGCAGAACAGCAGCGCCATCTGACTATCATATATGAAATACCCTACATGTCCAATGAAACATACATCGGGAAAACAGGGAGGGCGTTCAGTGCACGGAAAAAGGAACATAAGACAGAACAGGAACAACTCTAATTCTGCGTTCAGACTGCAGCCTGAAGTGACCCAAATCCGATTTTTTGGCTTCTATGTGACCTGTATCCGATCTTTTAATGACAATCTGAACGGCACAGATCCGAATTTTTCAAATGCGACCCAGGCCACTTGGATATGTGGTCCTGAATCTGATACATATCCGATCTTTTGACATGCGACTTCAGTCTGAACGGCCAAAGCGCATCCATCCGACCTACACGTCATTAACAAGCCACAAACATCACTATTCTGCGCTGAAGCAGGCGGAAACCGGAACTGTAAAATCGCCAGGTGCTCAATGCTCACGACCATGTTTGGACAACTTCTGTAAACACAGAGCACGCTCGCTGCGGTTGACGCATAGGGTTGACGTCATCATGTCCTCCAGTGCGCATGCGGGACACTTTCGGGCTGTTTACCATTCACACTGAAGTCACAGACAAGTCGCATTTAATTGGAAATGTGAACGACCTCGCAAAAACATCGGATTTCACAAAAAAATCGGAATTGAGCATTAAGCCCTGCAGTCTGAACGTAGCCTAATTTGCTATCTCTGACCACTGTAAAAAAAAAAAAAAAACACATTACGGGGTGGGACGGAACAAACATAATTGGGAGACTGGAAAATAAAAACATCGCTGGATTACAGAGGCAATTGAAATACAGAAATGTGCCCACTGAACTATAAACCGGAACGAGGGGCTTTTTTACTCTGACACACCTGGGATACTCTTCTGAGGAAGTCGGACTGCAGATGGAGCTGTCGTCCCGTGCCAAAACCTGTATAAATCATCTGACAGCAACATTATGTGACCGCTCTGAGAAAAACCACTAGTGAGCAGTCAAAACTGTCAGGTATGAAAACAAACTCTTGGTCTGAAAAAAGAACCTAATAACACAGACTACAAAACTGTTTTAAAGCTTCCCAGAGAATCAGTGCATTGTTGAGTTATTGCTGCACATGAACACTGAACATTTTACTATATCATGTTTTTGTGAGGGTTTCTTTCTGCCTCTCCTACCCCTCCTTTCCCTGCTCCCTCTTCCCTTCTCTCACCTTATTTGGTTTTTCCTGGGCGGGCCCCCAAATCATCTCACCTGCTGAGCTCCACTCCTGATCCTCGTCAGTAATCATCTCCGGCAATAAAAGACCTGCTGACCTGCTTTCCAGTGCCAGATCGTTCCGTCAACCAAGTGGTGAACTACTCGGGCTTTTTGTGTTTTTGAGCATTTTTGAAGGTTTTTGACTCTTACCTGTTTACTTTTGTCTGTTCCCCAGTTCAACCGTTTTGGAGCCAGCCTCATCCCGTTACCACCTGTTCCGCAAGCCTCTGGTCAGCCTCTTCACCATTGCACTTCAGCCAACCTGGACCCATCCTACCCCCCCCCTGGAATCAATCCCCCTGTCCACGACTATTTTGTTAATACTTTTTTTACTGCATATTTGGGTCCGACCAGTGATTCCTTAACAGTTTTAGCGACAAAACTCTTCTGAAATTCTCCATTGAAATGAACGGCGCACCCGCTTAACCAGAAGTGCCACCACAAAGAATTTGATCAATATGAACAACATTATACTGCAACAGAAGAGGCGCTGATTAAAGATTGGCTGTAGATGCTGGGGTTTAGGTAGTGAGGATTCAGATCAGAGAGAGGCCTTTTAGGTTTAAACCAACTGGATTTCAGCACTGAACCTGGCAACTCAAATAAAAGACTCATGTGAGGTTCATTCTGCTTTTTTGATTGATCTTTCAAAATAATGTTCAGAAAGCACAAAATTATAACATAAACAAGTCAGCAATCATGTCCAGTGTTTTTGTAGTTAAGTTTGTAGTCTGAACAGAAGACGCAAAAGTGGCATTGTGTATTCACTTTTTATTCTGCGTTTAGACAAGCATTTTTGGGAGGACATTTGCGTGCATACGGTAACGCAAAAGTGTATGGAATTCGATTGGGTATGCATGCCGTCTGGCTCACCTGCAGATCCTTCTGTTCACTAATTGTATCTCTGCATATTCTGTACATTTGTTGGGAGCCTTCTATGAATTTATTAGAGCTGCCAGAGCAGTTGGAAGGTCTGACGCATGAAAATGATCCGACATGTTTGTTTCTATGTACTGTATGTATGTACGTGACATAGCAGATTTGACCAGAGTTTTGCATCTTGGGCAGTGTAGACAGAAATGCTATGGTGGAGCGTATTCCACTTTTCCACTCTGGAGGTTGGTTTCAGATTTTTGCGTGTTTAAGGCCCCCAAAATGCCGTCACCATCTAAACAAAAGGCACTTCCGCTAAAATATTTCGTCATTTTTACTCGCAAGCGTTCTCGTGTAAACAGGCCCTCAATCACCAGTACAATTGTTACTAGTAAAAACTATATTTGAACATATCTGGGTACACAGTATTTTTTTTTATTTTTTTAATGGAATTTAAAATGAAAAAAATTAAAAAAAATAACAACAATAATAATAAAAAACTTTGTTCCT
This sequence comes from Boleophthalmus pectinirostris, assembly GCF_026225935.1. Taxonomy (NCBI): domain Eukaryota; kingdom Metazoa; phylum Chordata; class Actinopteri; order Gobiiformes; family Gobiidae; genus Boleophthalmus; species Boleophthalmus pectinirostris. The sequence continues at coordinate 16,493,055 of NW_026571299.1, forward strand.
CAATGTTATAATGTTGTTTCCACATCAAAAACATACCTGGAGTTGTGTTTTGATTCATTCACACATGTTTGACACACAAATCCTGCAATTTTAGGCCTCTCAAACAGAAAACACTCTCCTCCACCTTGTGATGTCATGTGGTAATACAGGAAGTGCTCCACTGTGTTTATAAACTCCATACACCTTCAGTTTAATTCTTTGTGTAAGTTCAGATCTGGAATTTCCAATCTCTGCTGAACAAAATGTAAAAGGTAGCTGTTAATATAAAAACTACCGCTACTTAACGCCGCAAGTTAGAAAAGCATTGAGTTTTGGAGATGTAGAGTAATAATAAAGGATTACTCAAATGTGTGAATTAAACAAAACACAACTCTAGTAAATTTTTTGAGGAACATTATAACATGACTTAAAGCTCACAAGAGTCAAATTTAACTAATGTAGGACCTTTAAGTCTAAGTAAAATTTCTCCTAAAGCCAGTTTCAAGCACACAAACTATACAGCCTCTTCCTCGCTGGTCCTGCTGTATCTTTCTAGTTTTCTTTAAGTGGCTAATGGCGTGTCTGCAGCCTGCCCTGGTGGAAGGCTGTTGTGTGAGGATTATTGAGCGGGCTGCTAACTGAGACCTCACCTCACTAAATAAAGTGCTACTCACTTAGAGCTGGTTTACCTCTGCCTCTGTGGGATTCATGTTGCTCTACTGCTCTACTCCTCCGCTATCTGTACTGCTGCAGAAGTCTTGCAAGTATGTTTTCTTAATAAATGCTTACAGGGTACAGGTATAGTTTGTATTTTGAACTTGTATTTTGGATTTGTATGTAGATGCTTTAAGGGGTGATACTTATGTTCCTTTGCAGCCTTCAAAGTTTAAGGTCCTATATTACTCAAAATTGACCCATGTGAGCTTTTAGTCATGTTAAAATGTTGTTGCCTCCTCAAAAACATTCCCGGAGTTGTGTTTTGTTTCATTCACACGTTTGAATAACTCTTTATTATTAGTCTGTCTACATTTCCAAAGCTCTAGCAGTAGTTTTCAAGTTAACCTTTTACCTTTAGTTCAATAGAGACTGGCTCTAGTGAAAGTGTATGAAGTTTAAAAACACAGTAGAACACCAGTATAACCACAACAGGGTGGAATAGAATGTTTTCTGTTTGAGAGAAGCCTAAATATGAGGGATTTGTGTGTTAAACATGTGAATGAAACAAACCACAACCCCAGGTATGTTTGTGAAGTGAAAACAACATTGTAACACAGATCAGAAAATAGTGCACCTTATTTGTCGGACTATAAAATCCTTTAATTTTCTCAAAAATCGACAGTGCCCCTTATAATCCGGTGCGCCTTGTGTAGAATTCTAGTTGTGCTTACTGACCTTGAACTGATTTTATGTGATACACGGTGCTCAAAAATCTGTCAAAATGTTTTAGTATGACTTTGGTAAACTATGCAGCTGCAGCTGACCACATCAGCGCACAAGGAGCAAGTTGTTTTTTCAGCGTTTAGAGTTTAGGCAAATGAGCCATGTGATTTTAAGTTTAATTTCTGTAAAACATAAACACATGTGCACAAAGCTGCATTAAACACATTATTACTCAATGTATATTTGAGTCCTCCTCATAGAAAATAACAAAACAAACTTAAATTATCCACCCACATTCACATTCATAATATACATTCATCAAGACAGGGAGGCAACGCCGGGCGAGTTATGCCACAATCTGCCAATGGATCGTGGATGCCCGGGCTAAGTTTCAAGGATCAGTCTCAAGTGTCGTCCCTTTGTTTCGCTTAATGCTCCGCATAATCCGGTGCACTTAATGTATGGAAATAGATGGGAGAATTCAACATTACTGATATTGTGCCTTATAATCCGATGCACCTTATAGTCCAAAAAATACGGTAATACAGGAACTTTAAACACCTTTTGGGGCAGATTGGATAATGCTGTGAAAGCTTGTATTTTGAGAGAGCAAACTCACACAAACAGAAATGAAAAGAAAATCTATCAAAAATCTATTAAAGCATACCACATAATCAAAACTATTCATATTTTCATTAAAGCTATATGTTTTATCTAACTTGTTCCTAGTTATTAAAAAAATAACCTTGGTAAGTATTCACATGATGTATTTTTAAACAGGAATGCACTAGAAGAATAATGTAATGGTCTGATAAATAAAGCGCTAACCACTGAGAGATGGTTTACCTCTGTCTGTGTTCAATTCCTTGTACTCTACTTCTCTGCTATCTGCTTGAGAAGTCTTATTTCTCCTTCAAAAACTATTCCGTCAATGCTAAGAAATACTTATTGAGTTTGTAATTTGGACTTTTACGACCCCCTCATTCTGCATCCACCAAGAAAACAGATAAATACGCAATAATTTTGGCATGAGCTGTCACCAATTAATTTTTATTTATTTATTTTTCGTAAATAATAAAACATTCCGCAGTAGTTTTAGTGCAGGAATAAATGTCAGAACACAATGTTAGACCTGCTGTGGTTGGAAAGGTTACAGAGTTGGTGAAATATTATTTTTAGTTTACCAGATTTCAAGCGTACAATACACATCTATTTCCATATTTATAAATCATAACCATGCTTTCACGCTGAGGACAAATTCAAATGTGAAGAGCTTATTTTAAGAAACGTTTGCGAGCTCTCTTAAGCTAAGCACACATGTTTGTCGTTCAAGTGGAAAGCATTTTATTGGAAATGATATTACATTTCCATTAAATATATATTAAAGGTCCTGTATTCTGCTAAATTGACTCTTGTGAGCTTTAAGACATGTTAGAATGTTACTACATCCTCAAAAACATATCTGGAGTTATGTTTTGCTTCATTCACACATGTTTGAGTAACCCTTTATTATTAGGCTGGGTATCTCCAAAGCTCAAAATGCTCTGTTCTACCTTGTGATGCCATGAAGTGGTAGTTTTCAAGTTAACAGCTACCTTTTTATCCCAGCAGCACAGCAAGAAGTAACTTTGGAATCCAATAAAAACTAGTCCAGTTTAAAGGTCTTATACACAAATTTCGTTCTTGTGACCTTTAAAGAGACCGTTTGAAATTTTGGAAATAGGACCTCATTTTCTAGTGAGCCAGAGTGTTAGAGATGTGTGGAGGCACTTTTTAAAAAATATTCCATCTAGTCCTTAGTCCTTGTATTTGCAGAGGTCGCTGGTGCTAGACTAGTGCATGTCAATGGCCATAGTTATCCTGCCACTAAAAACAGTCTTACTCACTCCACAAAACACCCGAACAAATCTGTTATAATGCCAGACTGTCTGTGAATGTCTGTGTTGATAGAATAATGTTTGAAATAAAACTAACCTCGCATCACATGAATCGTCACAGGTTGAGGGACTATTTTCTCATATATCAGTCCGCTGCTGCCAAGCTTTCTATCAGGAAGTACAACTCACTGCTGCTCAGACATAAATACTTCAAATGCAAGGTTGGTTTTATTTCTAAAATTATTCTATCGACACAGACATTCACATCGACAGTCTGCCGTAATAATAGATTTGCTTCGGATGTTTTGTGGAGTGGGTAAGACTGTTAACTATGGCCATTGACATGCACTAACCTAGCACCAGCGACCTCAGCAAATACAAGGACTGGATGGAGTATTTTAAAAAAGTGTCTCCACACGTCTCCAGCTCTCTGGCCAAGTAGGAAGTGAGGTCCTATGTCCAAAATTCCGAACTGTCCCTTTAAAACATGTTCTAATGTTAGTTCCTCAAAAGCATACCTAGACTTGTGTTTTGTTCCATTCACACATGTTTAAGTAACGCTACATTATTACTGTACGAAATGCTCTATTCCACCTCGTGATGTCATGTAAAGGCAGTTTTGAAGTTAATAGATACTTTTCACTTTCAGCTCAATAGAGATTAACATTTCGAGGACTGAAATTATCCAAATGATTCTAATGAAAGTGTATGGAGTTTAAAAACACAGTGGAGCACTTTCTGTATTACCAAATGACATCACGAGGAGGAACATAGTGTTTTCTGTTTGACAGAAGAACTCAGCCTAAATATGCAGGGTTTGTGTGTTAAAAGTGCACTGTGTAGCGTTTTTAGGAGGGTCTGCCACCTGCTTGTCTCCATGGAAATATTATTGCTTTGTCTAGAATGTTCCACAATATATATTTATCACAAGAGAGACAAGCAGGTTACAGCACTACTCTACATTGCAATTCAGATCTGTGGAGAGGCGCCCCTATTCACTAAGAGAATTACTGTATTTTTTGAGCGATAGTCGCACCCGTAATGAATAAATGCAAGTTAGATGTGTTTAATGTTATACCACGGAACATTCCAGGCAAAGCAATGACATCTCCATGGAGACAAGAATTTAGCGGACACTCCACCAGAAAAGTTTCACCTTTAAAACATACATGAATGAAACAAAACGCAACTCCAGGTATGTTTGCGATGATGAGACAACATTATAACACAGCTCACAAAACAGAAAAATATGGGCCCTTTAAACAGATCTCCTCTATGATTCACTCAAGCATTTAATCTTTCTGTATCTGCGTTGGAATAGCTTGTCTGAGGGCTCGCCGGCAGCTGATTGGTGAATCCTCCGAGCGCCATGTCCCCACTTTTTCCTCTGTGTGATAAGCTTGTTATCTGGGGCTCTCTGTCTGCCCATTAACCCACTCATCCTCCCCTCACAGCGCTCTGACAAATCACATTACAACAGTGGAGTGGGAGCAGCATAAGGGCTCAGGCAGAGGGGAGCACGGCACTGTCACTGTGCACAAAGCTCAGTCACTGAAGAGAAGAAGAGGGGGAAGTGGGTATGAGCGCTCTGTTCAGGGAAAACACGAAGCTAAAAGTGTAGGTTATTCTTATAAAGAGCATATTTCAGGTTTATGTCATGTTGTAATGAATAATAATAATGCATTTTATTTATATAGCAATTTTCGGGGGCTTTACAACAATATTAAAACAGTCAAAAGTGCAATAGACAAAAAGTAAAAAAAAAAAAAAAAAAAAAAGTCACTGCTTGTTTGATTAATTGATTGGTTAGATTATAATTTTTTGTTTATTTTGTTATTGCAGTTTATTCATTCATATTCATTTATTTATTTGCATTTTCTGTTTTCATTTTCTATTTTGTATAATTTTATTTATTTGTATTTGTATTTAATTTAATTTAATTTATTAATTTATTATTCATTATTATTTATTTTTTGTTTCATTTTTTATTAATTATTTTGTCAATTATTTTTCATCTTTTAATTTTGTGTTATTTACTTTTTATTTTTATGTATGTATGTATGTGTTATATATATATATATATATATTATATATATATATATATATATATATATATATATATATATATAATGTATTTATTTTATTTTTTAATAATTTTTTTCTTTTGGATTTTTGCATATAGGGCAACCCTTGACCAGACTTTGGTGCTGAAATTATGTAACCAAATACACAATTTAGAATTCATAGCATTGTTTTTTAGTTTATTTTTCTTTTGGATTAGGGTTACCAAACGTATCAAAAATTAGATACTAAGTGATACTAGAACTAGTATCTAAACTAGATACTCATTTGAGAAGATATCAGTACTAAAAAAGTCACCCTCACAGAATTAGTATCTTTTTTTTTTTTTTTTTTTTTTTTTAAAGGAAATATGCAAATATGATATAGGCCGTCAAAATGCAGCTCCATCCTAAATTCGAGTCACCGCTAACTTGCTTACTCTGCATACGTCTCATGATTAAATTATTTGATCAACTTTGCTCAAAACTAAAATGACAGTGCTGGAGCCTTATATAACTTTTAATAAACGTGCGGTGCGGTCCCAGAGCTGCAGTCTTAAAACGATGTCCAAATAGCCTCACAGCCTTCTGCACACACTTTGATGTCTGTGGAATATAAAGATATTGAAAGTAATGACTAACTTTTGGGGTTTGCATAATCCTCGGCACTACGCGATGTTTTAATGGCACTCTTCATAAGCGGAAGGACACTACACATCAGAGACTATTTGCAAGGTTGAAGGAGATGACGGTAAACATGAAAAGTGTTGAAATTTGTCTTTGCGAAATTTTGGGTTGATGTGATTTTAATTCATGTTTAATGTCGGCCACCTGCTTGTCTCCATGGTGATGCTGTCACTTTGCTTGGAATGTTTCACAGTATGGCATTGTGCATACTTGCCCCTATCAAATAAAATAAGTAAACATATTCATCTCCACAAGCAAAGTTACAGGTCAGATCAGTGGAGAGGTGACATCTCTCACAGGGAGAAGGCACATGCTTCTATACATTTAAAAGGTGTATTTTGTAACTTTTCAGGTCTGTCACCATATTGTTTCCATGCAGATGTGATTGCTTTGCCTGGAATGTTTCACAGTATAGCATTAAATGTATTTATTTCCATAGGCACAAGCAGTTACAGGTCAGATCAGTGGGGAGGCGACATCGATCACAGTAAGAAGTCATGTTTTTCCGTGTATTCACAGGTGCACCGTGTAACATTTCTCGTCTGTCACCTGCTGGTCTCCATGGAGATGTTATTGCTTTGCCTGGAATGTTTCATAGTGTGGCATTAAATGTATTTATTTCCATGAAGTCAAGCAGAGTTAAAGGTCAAATCTGTGAAGAAGTGACACAGCTCACAGTGAAGTCATGTTTTTCCATGTATTTAAAGTTGCACTGTGTAACATTTCTGGTTTTTACCTGTTGTCTCCATGGAGATGTTATTGCTTTGTCTGACATGTTTCACAGCATGGCATTAAACATGTTTATTTCCATAGAGAAAAGCAGAGTTACATGTCAGATTAGTGGAGAGGTGACACTGCTCACAGTCAGAAGTCATGTTTTTCCATGTATTTAAAGGTGCAATGTGAAACTTTCCGATCAGTCACCTGCTTGTCTTCATGGAGATGTTATTGCTTTGCCTGGAATGTTACACAGTATAGCATTAAACATCGATGTAGCATTTATTCCATTACATCTTTAAACTGAAAAAACAAAAACAAACAAAAAAAAACAAAACAAAACATGCAAAACATTCTTGCTATTACTGGGGTAGCCTCTTCACAGATCTGACTTGTAAACTGGCCTGGTGACACTATACTGTAGTAGAACCTTCCAGCCCAAAGCAATAACATCTCCATATTTACAAAGGTCATGGGCCTTCTGTCAGTAAAGTTAAGTAATGCACCTTTAAGCAATGAAAAACATGTAATCGAATCAAGTGCAAGATAGATACGTTTAATACCATAACTTGGAACAAACCAGAAAAGTCACTTATATCACCATGGCAACAAGTATGTGGCTGACCCCCTCGTGAAAACACATATTTCACCTTTAAATTGTCAGTCACATACAATATCTGTCTCAAATATAATTGCGCGTTCAAACTTGATAAAGTGACTGACGCATACAAACATCTTCATTATTCTTGCAAATGAAATAAAATGAAAAGGTTAAAGTTTTGGATGGAGAGGAATTAAGTTATAAATTCAAACACAAAATAAAATTAATTTAGAAAAAGAAAGAATGATTAGAAATTTAATTAAAACCTACAAAACAGTACTTGAAGAGTTCAGAAGAGATTATTGAGAGCTCTCCAAGTTCACACTAGACACATCTCAAGAGTTGCCAGTCGAATGCTCGGAAAATCACTTCCTTGAACCGAGTTTTGAATCGTCTGATGTTTCCTACAGAAACACATGGCTTTTCTCATAGGAACAAATTTCCACATTAGGAGCAGATGTTATACTTTCATTTAATATTCATGTTACCGCCAAACATGCGTTCCTGGTGGTGCTGGTCATGGAAAAACACTGTAACGCTCTGACAATTTTTTCTTTGAAGATATATTCTAATTACATATATAAACTCTACAGCTATGTGTCAGCAGGGGGCGGCAGGACTTATCTGCTGGTGCACTGTGGAGCGGAGCAACTTGAAGGTATAAAACCATGGATGCTACAGCTTAAGTAGATTAGCTGAGTAAAAATGCAATTTGAGCACAGAAATGATAACGTATGGATGTATGGACTTTAAAAATGCAGAGGAGCTTCAAGGATTATTGGAAGATGAGGCACTGACCTTATTCTGCCCCCATAGACGGTATATAAAAATGGACAGCGCTACCCCACAAGTCGGTGCGTTGCAAAATAGGAAGTGAGCATGAGATTTTGGCTCCAAATCTTCCAACCTCATGAGCTTCATTTGACTGGAGCTGAACGCTGTGGGTAATGTCACACACATCCTTTGGTCCACTTCTTTATACATCATATCAGAACAAAACATTGGCATATATTACAAACTGACTTTCACTGGGTGGGGCTTTTAAGAGCTCCCCTTAGTGGTGTATAAAAGAGGAAGAAACCTTAGAGACAGACTGGCGCAGTCCTCCAAACCAGACTACATCAGGCCAAACTATTTTGACTCCTCTCCCTGGGGAACCGCCACTGCTGTGATGGGTGCAGTCAATGTACCGACACCTATCGCTTTAACGCTTTAAGCATCTTCACACTGGAAAAGAAATACTCATCAGAGGAACTAAACACTAAATCTGTCATTTATATGATCACCTACCCTGTGGTCAAGACTCTGTGGGTAAAACACGCAGGGCTTTAAAAACACTATTGCAGAGCACAGGACTACCATCAGATGTTAAAACATGAACTATAATGTGGCAGCTCATTTTGCAGGTTTCAACTGTCCTCTCTCTTCCTTAAGATATATTGACAATGAACATGTAAAACTGGCCTCTAGAGGTGGGAATCTGGAAATGCTTCTGTCAAAAAGAGCACTTGTGGATTCACCAGATTAAGACTCCTCACCGACTGAATGTAGAGTTTGTCCTTGTCCTGAGATGCATTTTGTGATATGGTCAAACTATTTTTGTACTGTAAATATCTATTTTTTTTTAGAGTGGGCTGATCTCACTGGGTGACTTCACTTTGGGACCTTCCATTTGTTTGTTGAACAAATCTGAAGGCTTGTTTTGCTGAAACTAAATATAAAAACTAAAATAAAAACAAAATAAAAAAATCTTTTGGACATCAGCCACCTGAGTGTGCTATGCATTTTGTCACTTTTATTCCACTTTTTTATTCAGTCTGTGCTGTAAACGCTACTAAACTGCACGCTCTTTGCGGCGGTACTTCTAGTTAAAAGGGAGTCCCTTCATTTTAGTGGTGAATCTGCGAAAAGTTTCACAGCAAAAGTATGACATAAAGTAGTTTGATTTGTGTAAAATGTTAGTCAACAATCCACCGATTCTCTGGAAGGCTTTAAAACAGCTTTGTAGTCTGTATAGAACTTATTTGCTGTCAACATCGGCAGCCACATACAAAATAATACAACCCGATAGACGATGGCAGCGCCCACGGCAACATCCGGAAAAAGGTGGAACGGGGCGAAGCTTTTGACAGCTGAAGAAAGCAAGAGACAAAACATGCAGGATTACTGAAATGAGCGCGAATGGAATAAAACACAACTTCAGGCATGCATTTGTTGAGGAAGCAGCACTGTTACACGGCTCAAATACTGTAGGTCACTTTGCATTTTTAACATTATTACTGCAATGAGTATATAAACATTTTTTTCCCAATTTTCAAAGGGCCAAGGATAGTAGAAAGAGTTTAAGAGTAGTGGAGATAAACAAATTTTACTCTGAAAGACAAAAAAAGACATTTCCTTTAAAAATAAGCTTTCTTTTGGAGGTTCGTATAGTCATGATTCATTCACTCCTTACTGGGTGATGTTAAACTACAGTGACAAAATTGATCTGCACTATCAGCCAATCAATCAATCACACACACCACTTTCATGCAATGTGGGTGAAGTGTCTTGCCAAAAGACAAAACAACAGAAATTGGGGAATTGAGCGGGGAATCAAACCTCTGACCGGCTGAGGCAGCACTGCTCTAACCACTGAGCCACTGTCACCACCAATCTCCATGGCATTACAGGTCTGATCTGTGGAGAGGTGAGATCATTCACAGTAACAATACATATGTTTTGAGGTGTGGCAAATCAATAACAGCTCCGTGGACACGAGCGGTTAGTAAATGCCCATCCATCATAAATGTTACACAGTGCACCTTTAATGATCAGTACTGAAAACAAGAAAAGAAGAACTGCACAAGTAAACAACAAAAAACTAAATCACCAAAGCTTTCAGCACAACTGTATATATGGCTCTTCAGATACCACCACTATTATATCCCCTTTCCTTTCTTGTTAAAACTTGTCCAACTATTGCTTTTATTAAGCACCTCCGCTGCAGTGCTACATTCACAAGCCCTAGAGTTATCTTCACAACCAATGTAAAGCTGCAGTGTGACAGTATATCAAAAAATGAATCAATCATGATTTTTTTTTTTGTTCCTAGTCCCTTCACGCAATTTAATTTCGCTCCATCGACTAGGTCAGGAATAGGAATACACTCGATGGTTTGCAAAAACCCCCGAAGTGCGAGTTTGGGCCCCAGCCAATCAGTGAAGAGCCATACATTCTGTGTTGGCAACGATTCCCAAGATCGAGGATTTAAAGCCTGAACAAAGAGAATGTTTGGTGAGTTTAATCAAGGGGAAAGACGTTATTGCGCTTCTTCCTACAGGACTTTGGAAAAGATGAATATACCAGTTAGCCCCGTTAGCAGCGCATTACATACATCGCGACCAAATAGCAACGATTGGTTAAATAAAAAAAAACAATACACTACCCACCTACTCTCGAGTGAACAAATCCTAATGCTGTTAGGTCAGACGGTTTCCATGAAGTGAAACCGACTGATGAATCAGGCAAGGGTGGACTGGTAATCTGTGCAATCTTTCCACCATGGCACCATTCTCAATTTTTCATCGTGGGCCAATTTGTGGGGGAAAAGTCCAGGGCCGTTTTTTGGTCCTTGGCAATGCATGTACCTTTTGCATATATTAGATACATGTTAACTGAATGAGTCAGAATGATTTTATTTAAAGGTGCACTAACTTATTATTCGAGAGTCTGTCTGCTTGTTTCTATGGATATGTCATTGCTCTGCCTGGAATGTTCCACAGTATGACATTTAACAGCTCTACCTTACAGTTATTAAAATACAGGTGACTTTATAGCTCAAAAATAATAAGTAAGTTTTTATTTATATAGCGCTTTTCACAGACATGTCACAAAGACACTTTACCCAGCATTACAGATTCATTATTCTTTTCTCTCCACACCTAGTGATGGTAAACTACTATTGCAGCCACAGCTGCCCTAGGGCATACTGCCGTAAGCCATGCCAATCGACGCCATCGGTCCCTCCAATGTCACTCACACACCACTTTCATACTAGGCAATGTGGGTGAAGTGTCTTGCCTAAGGACACAACGACAGTTTTTTGTGACTGGCGCCCCACTTTGGCACCTGATTTTCCCAGTGATCTCCCATCCAAGTACTAACCAGGCCTGGCCTTGCTTTGTCAAGCCGGTATGGCCGGCTAAAAAAACAGACATTTTGACTGTGAGCAGAGTTACCTCTCCACAGATCTGACCTGTAACTTGGTCTGGTTTGACCTCCATGAAGATAGAAAAGTTTAATACCATACCTTGAAACAATCCAGACAAAGCAATGACATCTGCATGGAGAAAAGCATTTGACAGACCCTCCACCTGAAAAGTTACACAGTGCACTCTATGTTCCTTATAAATTGATAACATGCAATTAGTTGGTTTATTTTAGATGACAAATTATGACAACATCTCACAGAATCCATATGTGATGTCATTTGGGAATTGACCTGCATCTTGGTCTAAAGATCTTATTTCTGGGAATGAGAAAAGGCACAGGTGAGGTTTATTCGATCCGAGCAGGGAGGTGCTATTTGGAAGCTGATAGCCTGAGGTCCACACAGAGCTGCATTCACTCCCTGATAGGTGACTGCACACACCTCAGCGCACCAAAGATCCACTAGGGTTTGGTGCAAGATTTAGTTTCCACTGTCCCTTTAAAAGCATACGGCAGGTTTTAATATTTTTCTGATAATATGACTCGGTTTAGTGTGATAGTATCTGGACTAAAGGTGCACTGTTCTGTCACCTGCTTCTCTCCATGGTGATGTTTTGCCTGGAATGTTCCACAGTATGACATTACACTTATTTATCTCTGCGGAGACAGCAGGTGGCGACATAGGGCCAATTTATATGTCAGCTCTGCGGAGAGGCAAACCCAGTCACTGTTAGAAGTTCACACGTTTTCATGACAATAAAACCCATTTTGTTGAGTAAATGCAAGATGGATACATTCAATGCAAAAGAATCTCCATGGAGACGAGGAGATGAAGGGCCCTCCACCAGAAAAGTAACTCAGTGCACCTTTAAATATTTAGCATAGCTTTACATCAGTTAAGTGGGAAAGAAAAAAAAAAAAAAAGTTGAGAAGAAATGTACAAAAAGCAAGTGGCAAGGACGGTACTTTTTCTAACAAATTAAACATTGATTTAACAAAAATAATGTTGCTGTCGTGTATTTTTTATGACTCTAATCATAACTATTGTGCAATTTGGACAAGGTTTTTACTCTGCACTCTTCTTTCTTCTCTTTTAATGTTAATTTTATGCTGATTGTGTAGGTTTTGATTTGTTTGTGTTGGGAGTTTGAGGTCATTCTTTATCTGTAAAGCAGTTTCAAGGTGCATTGTGTAACTTTGCTGGTTTAGAGTCCATCACCTGATTGTTTCCATGGAGTTGTCATTGCTCCACAATGTTCCACAATATGGCATTAAACAGCTCGACTTTACTTACATTTATTCAATTACAGGTGGTTTTATAGCTCAAAAATACATAGAAAAACAACATTCTGACTGTGAGCAGGGCCGCCTCTCCACAGATCTGACCTGTAACTTGGTCAGGTTTGGTCTCCTTGAGGATAGAAATGTTTAATACCGTATTCTGAAATCAAAACTAGGTTATTTTAAACAATTTACAGTGGTCCAGAATTATTCCCTTATGAATTCCAAGCACCCTAATTGCTCAGGTTTGGCATCATGATAAAGACAATGACAACTAGCATGCTAACCACGCACTTCCTGATTCCCTGACAATAAAACGCCTCATAATTAGGCACAAACTGTACAAAGCAGACTTATTTATTTGCTTATACAATACATCTGTACTGACGCAAGACGTATTATACTGAAATACATGGGGAAAAAAACAACTAAAGTCCTTTTAATATTTTTATAGATGGATATAAAGCTGCCATCAAAGCCAAGGCCAGACCAGACAGAGTTCATGCAGTCTGCTTACTGAGGTGAACCAGGCAACCACCGTCAAATCCCCATCCGCTATGCTTGTTATTAAATAGACTTGTTTTGTCATTTCCAATCCAAATTTGTCACGGTTGCATGGCTCAACGGCACAAAACGAAAGGGTAAAAGGGAAAGTGACAAAACATTAGCCGTTCTGTAAGTCTTTTGTGGGCGGTGTAAAGAAAGACCAATATAAAAGCTGGCATAGGATCGTAGTTATTAAAAGATTGTTGGCATGATACAGTGTAAACAACTAAAAACTGTCTATGAGAAAGTGTTCAATATTTTTTGAAAGGCTAACGAAATTAAACTCAGAAAAAACAAGGGTGTGGTAGAGTGATCTGGACTGCTGCTTCTTGGCAAGGCGGCTGAGGGTTCAATTCGTCTGATCAGTTATTAATGATCTGAAGTTGGCACGATAGGAAAGGCAACTATGGTCAAAAGCATTCTGGAGTAGCGATATTGTATCATCAAAAGTCTCACACTAATATCAGAGGCCATCACAATACATTGAATTACAATTCTCTTTGATTGAATTCATAGTTAAGGCGTTTTCAATGTCTTTCTTTGTGATTTTAATGTCTTTCTTATTCAGTTAAGCTCTTGGAATTACTTTGCGTGTGAATTGTGTTATACAACTAAACTTGCCTTGCCTGTTAGCCTGATTCATCAGCCAGTTTCACTTTGTTTTACTTTGTAGAAACCGCCTGACTTCGCAGTATTAGAATTCGTGTGCTCGAAGGTAGGCAGGTACTTTTTATCATTTAACCAATCGCTGCTACTTGGTAGTCACATATGTAATGTGCCACTGACGGGGCTAACTGGTATATTAAGCTTTTCCCAAATCCCGTAGAAAGAAGGGCAATAACGTCTTTCCCCTTGATAAAATTCACCAAACATTCTCTTTGTTCCGGCTTTAAATCCTCGATCTTTAGAATCGTTGACAACAAGGAATGTATGACTTTCCATTGATTGGCTGGTGCCCGAACTTGCACTTCGTTTTTGGTTTTTGCAAACCGTCTAGTGTATTTTGATTCCTGACCTAGTCGCTGGAGAGAAATTAAATTGAACAGAGGCACTAGGTGGTGCCAGGCTGCCTATTGCCATGGTGCAGAGGGACAAAAAAAACAGAGGGAACTGCATAGACCATGATCCTTTGGTGTTGTCAGTGCAGACTATGAAGAAATAACTGTTATTAAGCACTTTTAAATCTTAATTCTTCATATTATACCAGTGCAAACACTTTTCTAGGCTTTTCTAAGGCTTTAAATGTTGAACTGTGAGATGCATATTGTGAAAATATCATATCAAGGGATCTTTATCATTACATCCCTATTATTAAGACTCATTAAATTTTTTCTTTCTTATTCAAAAGCATAAAAAATGGCTTGCAATATCAAGTGTATGCACATAAATAAGACAGATTTGTGACAAATAAATACATTTTTTATTTCTCTCAAGTTTGAACATGCTTTTACTGACAGACTCTAACCTAAAAAGACCACAACAGTATCACTACTTTGAGGATCTCGATTTGATGAAAACAAGATTCATTAATAAGTTCTGATTTGTACATTAACTTTCTTCTGCTGCAAAACAAGGCAAACTTTAAGATAATGGTAGTGAATGAATGTAACAGTACATTCTACTGTGCTAATGTCCACTCATGGAAACAAATAGTCCTTCAAACTACAGACCATCTTTAGCCTCACTATTTCTAGACCCTCACTCAGTCAAATTTTTTCAAGAGGCATGTTTCAGTAATTTAATGATCTCTCCTGGGCCCTATTCGAACCCTCCTTATACAACTCTGTATAATGCCATTTCCATAATTATGCAAAAACAGGATGCAAAACAATACACTTCAACTTAACAAACCTGATGCTATGTGGAGTCATTTCATTAACAAAATGCACGCTGATTGTAATGCGGTAGTGCTATGAAAGGAGAGGAACTTCATATGTAGAGCAAAGGGAGGGAGGATTCACAAAAAATAAACTTATAAAACATGTTAATATGTTGACACATGATTTTTTACATTTTACCAGTCATCTTTACTCGTATAAAACATTCAAAATCCTTAACCTATAACATGCCTCTAAACTTTCCTGTGGTATGATCTCATGAGGTTAAACAATCTTTGAAATACAGAAAACAAACTTGGCCACGTAAAGACAGCTCTTGGTAATCGCCTTCCACCTTCTTAGAAACGAGTTTTGTACGAGCAGAAGGTCACCCGTTTCCCTGAAAGCAACATGTTTTGTTATGGCTGTAATATTTTATTGCACTGGAAAAAAAAAAAAAAATTAAATTAATCTGGCCTTTAGGAGGGCATATCTCCATGGAAATGTTGTTCCACTGGTTAAAATAATCCACAGTATGTCATACAGTGTACTAGTATATGCCTTTTTTTTCCTTTTTTTCCACTGAATCATGTAGGTGACAATTCAGAAAGTTGCGTGCCACAGTGTTGCTTTGAGACTTTTGAAAACACTTTCTAGTCCCTCTTGACACTTAATTTGTTGTAAACAGAATGGTACAAGTACGAGACAGTCATACAGCAATGAAGAACACTTCCACAAGCGTTTCAGAGGAGGTCAATTGACTTTATGTTCTGTGAAACCAGGAGACATAAACTATGCTTTTCACCCTGAACCACCTTGCTAAATTTTACTAGAATCATTGCTCCAAATGTCCACACAACCTGGAAACATGTTTAAAGGTGCTGTACCTGATTTGTACTGTCTTAAAAAAAACATGAACACAAAGTTTGCAGTGGTTTAAAGTTATTCCTCACTTGCCTTATGTCTTCTGAACATCCTAATTATTCAAAATGATGAGTTTAAAAGCATTTTTATTTATTTATTTTGACGAGGGGTCACTAATTAACCGGGGGAAGGGATTAATATGAAGTGTAGAAGAGATGTAGTGAAATACATGTATGTCTAAAGATGTATGCCTGTATGTATATAGATGCGCATGGATTTATATGTGTATATATGTGCATGTGTATATATGTGTACGGATGCATGTGTGTATATGGGTTGGTGCGTGCATGCATGCGTCCACACACGTATGTACATAAGGGGTATGATTATGAACATATAATGTAAATGAACAGAGAATGGATGTGTCTATGTACGTACGTGTCTGTATATATGTGTATGTATATACAGTATGTATATAATGTGTATGATACAAATGGATGTGTGCTTGTATTTATATGTAAATAGCTAAATGGACACTGAACATCTCTAATGAAATTAAATGAATAAATATATATTAACAAAAAAACACTTTTCACCACTTTCAAAGACCAATGCAGAGTTTTGGTGTCAGAGTAACACTAACGACAACTAGCATGCTAACAGTGCACTGATTATCGAACAATAAAACACTTTATAATAGATACAAACAGTACACGGCAGACTATGTTGACGGTGTTTTTCAGTCCCTTGAGATATTTTTTTCCTTGTAAGCAGCCATATTGTTTTGATAAATGCAGACCATGTGTGTTCCTAATCCATGTGACTAATCCACCTGTCAATCACATCCATCTGAAAACAGAAAGATTTGCCTCACATCTTTGTAAAGTATTGAAGAAATGTGTATTCTGAATCCCAGGCATGGGGAAAAGGCAAATTTTGCTGAAATACACAGAAATAAACTGAAAATGTAAAATCTAGCTAAATTAAAATTACTTCAATTAAGAAAGTTTTATCTTGATTTGGGTAGATTTCACTTGACAACATTATTTACAAATGGCATAAGATTTTGTACTTAGGAAAATACATCTTGCTTCTTTTAATATAAGAAAAAACACTTTTTTTTTTACACACTTATTTCATTCTTAATTTTACCAATGAATGTTGGTAATTGTGAATGTTGGCAATTTTACTTGTAAAGTTGAATCTACTCAAATAGTAAGTAAAAGTAAAATATTCTTAAAGGTGCACTATGTAACTTTTTGATCAAATGTCCATCACATGCTTGTTTCTATGGATATTTCACTGCTCTGCCTGGAATGTTCCACAGTATGCCATTAAACAGCTCTTATCTTTTATTACATTTATTACATTTATTAAATTACAGGTCATTTTATAGCTCAAAAATAAGTACAGAAACAGGCACTGTGACTGTGAGCGGGGTTGCCTCTCCACAGATCTGACCTATAACATGGTCTGGTTTTGTCTCCATGAAGATAGAAAGGTTTAATTCCATACTGTGAAACATTCCGAACAAAACAATAACATCTTCATGGAGAAAAGTGTTTCAACGGACCCTCCACCAGAAAATTTTTTTAATATAAGTCATTTTTTAACTTACCTATATTACTTTTGGCAGTGCATTGCCTTTTAACAAACATACATTGATCTTGGACCTTGTATTTCCAACTGGACTGGATATTCTGGACCCAAGCTCGATCTTGTATTGGCAGGTCAATGATATGCAACGGAGCATGAGAAGAAAATCTGCATTGACACGGTCTGCAGTCTGCCTGCTCCCTTGCATTAGATCTATGTTCCTGTGTATCTTGTAATAAGAGGTGACATATTGACAATGTCTAGCTAAAGCTGCGCTCCTAATTACACTAATTGCTTATTTTCCGCCCCCAACGATCTCCCCACCCACCCCTCTCCAAGTCTCCGCACCTCCTTTCTGTGTTCTTTCGCTGTTTCGTGCCAATGTTGCTCTTACTCTTCCAAAATTGAACGCATCCACCCACGCTTGGTTAACTGTGCCCACTTCTATTAAAGGTTCAGATTGTAGCCAAAAGAAGTACAATCGCAACTGAACCTGGGTTGTTAGTGGCTTAACCTGAATAGAAGGACGCGTTCATGTTTTTGTGTTTCTCAGTGTATGGACAGGTTTGAAAGCTCTTCACTCCTGCTCACCCACTGCACCAGACTATAGAGGGACAGAGGAGCTCATTCTCCAACAGGCTCCTGCAGCTCCGCTCAAACAGTGAGAGATACAGGACTACATTCATACCATACTCCATAGAAATGTACAACAACTCAACCTTAAGTAACAGATACATTTCTGTCATGTCAAACACTATTTCATATTTCTCCTTACGATCTCTGTACAACCTGTTGTTACCGTGTTTTCTGCACCATAGGACGCTCTGGATCATAAGGCACTGTCATTGAATGGTCTATTTTCGAACTTTTTTCACAAATAAACCGCACCGGACTTTGAACGAAACACAACAGTTAGATGGGTCAGTCCGACTCTGTTTGGCGCGTTCACGGTGACTCTGGGCTTTGTTCAGTTGTGGCGTGTAGGGAGGGTGCTGTCTGGGACCAACGGATTGTTGGAGTGTTCACAGTGACTCAGTTGTTCAGTTGTGGCTAGAAGTGGAACATTGCACTCACGTTTTCCGTTTGTTCCTCCGCGTGGAGTGATGAGTGTGGCTGTGAGTGTGTGCTGGGACACCCGAGTGATTCGTGTATAGGGCGCTCTGGATTGCGGGTCGTTTTTTGATGGGTTTTTGATGAGGCTTTTGAGCCAATAGCCCGAAAAATACGGTACTTGTACATTTACATTTATATAATTATACCTTACTTGACACCAGTATTTTTGCTACTTTTTTAGAATTCATTATTACCATTTGTCATTATAATATATTGTGATGTGTGAGCTACTGTTTCCAAATAATTTCCCTGGTGGATCAATAAAGTTTGTCTAAGTCTACTCATGACAGCACCAACAGCTTAGCTACGGTGTACAGTGTTTTTGTTGGTAAGACTAAATCAGTATTACAGTTGTTATTAGGAAAGGCTATATTTGATTTCCACCACGGCCATCAGCATATTTCAGTGGAGACTTAATTACTTTGTACTGCATTAAAACTGACTATTGTATCTCCATGGGAACTAGCATCTCATGCAAAGTTGAAGGTCAGATCTGTGAAAGCAAGTGTTGGCAGGTATTTTTGATTAGGGATTGTTTTTGTCAGTTTTTTTTTTTTTTTTTTTAATCAAATTATATTTAAATTTAATATTTTTGTTTTGTTTTGTTTATTGATACTTTACAGAGACATCAGACTGGGGGTGTTCTACATGTATGTGTATGAGTAGAATGTTTAGAAGTCACCATGGAGACACAATGCACACATGGGCAAACACAGATCAAAATGATTTAAGATTGTCTGAAAACTCAAGAAAACATACAAAATGGATTTAAACAACACATTTTTCAGGAGCTTGGGTGTTTGAGCGTTCATGGTCCTGTTTAGGTGTTTGTTTTTCTAAAAAATGACTGTATTTTATGTGTGAGAGACTCGTTTAACACCACAAATCAGACCAATTAAGTGAGATTTTTGATCAGATTGTGTTAAAATAGAGCCCAGATTAAAGCCTAATATGAGTCAACAGAGCTTCAGACAGAGCAGTGCATACAGCTGGCACCACATCCCCAGGGAAATTTGATGACATTAGCTGCAAAGTATCAATACAAGCAAAAAAAGGTGCCTCTATCCCACTGTGTTGGGCAAAGCTTACACCCCATAACTACCAAGAAAGCAGACAGAACCTTATAATTCTACGGGATACGTGCTCCAAGTGACAAGCAAGTGTCGGACCCCATCAGAAAAGTTACACAGTGCCACTTTATACTTCTCCCTGGACCCCTCCTCTGTATTTCTGCTCGTCTCCCTTTCTTTCCCTTACTCAATTTTTCATAGCTGACATTTGGCAAACGGCTCCCATTGTCCAGTGTAGTGCCTCGTAGACCCCCGTGCGTGCTTTTCCAGATGCACAATTGCTAGATCGCTCATCTCACGGGTGGCTTAAGCTCCGACTGCCTGGCTTTAGATTTAAGAAGGGCGCTGGATGGAAAAAAAAAAAAAAAAAAAAAACACAAAAAGGGGAGAAAACACAACATAGCAGTGCATTAGAAGTAGCAGAAGCAAACCATCGTAGCGGTATAGATCTGGAACGGCGAGCAAAGTCAACAGAAGACAATGTTATATGCCAAGAATTCCTGCACGCCAAAAGCACATATATTAAATAAAGGATTGTGCAGGCAAACCGAGAAATGCAGTTGAAAATAGCAGCTTTTGTATCGTGAGCCAAAAACTCCACATTTCACACATTGTAAATTCGCACAGTGTTTGCAGAGCTGGGGGGGTTAGAGAGTCCAAGTGTATTGTAGGAATCGTCAACAGACAGTGTCAGCAAGTCTGAGCTCGAGAGGTGTTGATGTGGGGTTAGAAAGTGAAAATATATTTGGGTTTGAAAACAAGTTGTCATCTGAGTTGTCAAATTAATGAATGACATATTTTAGCGGACAGTGCATACACCATACACTGAGAAAACGGTCCGAGAGGGGTTGCTCAAATTGCAAAAACAAATTTGACAACAATAACATCACTTTTTTACGTTTCTCTGTCAAGCATGTTTAAATCTTACAAACATCGCTTGATTGTGGCCGATATGAGACCTGCATATTTTAATCAGGTTGAGGAAACATGAATTTATTATAATTTCTGGTGAGGCTCCTCCCTCTGGAATTCTCCTCCCCAAAACTTTTGGAGGGAAAATTCTAATGTAACAGGACACAGGACAGATACAAGAGCAGAGGACACACAGTGTGGAGCAGGAGGATTATGAGAGCTGATCTGGAGGTGAGACTTTTTAAAAGATTTTATTATGTGCTTCTCCGGCCTAGAATGTTTTCATTGTTAAAACATGTTTGTGGTGTTTTATTTGAAATTAGAGTTAATGTAAGGACAGCTTGAAACAAATTGTCTTTGACTGTCCATCTACAAGAGTGTGACAGTTGTACTAAGATTTGAACGTGTTTGCTTCCAGAGTCGTCTACAAACACAGAGTGACGTCCAGAGCTCTGCTGGAGCTGTGGGGAAGTTCATGAATGTTATAGTTGATGTTTCAGAAAAAAGGAAGATGTTTGAGAACCAACAAAACACAAACCACAGATGAACAAAGTAAGTAAACCAACTAAAATTATTTTAATTTTTTTTCAAAATATACTTCTATTGAAACTGTTATCGTGCTTCTACAAGGTGATGTGGCACTAGGAGGACTTTATACCAGATGCCCTCCCTGTTACTGCGTTTAGAGGAAGAAAAGCAGCACATGGTGAGTTTTGTTTCTGCAGATACACTTCTAATGTTCTTGTGATTCTGTTCTGGTCCGTTATTGTAGTAATAAGTGCTTTAAATGTATTTAAACATGTACAACAGTAGATCATCAGAATGTGATCATCATGTGTTATTCTGTGTCCACAGGCAGAGACCAGAGCTTCTTCACTGGAATAAATCTTCACACTGTCCAGCTCCAAACTGTGTGTCTCTGTCCCTGTGCTCTCTTTGTGTTTGATTCTGTTTAAGACAATACAGAACTGTAGAAAACTAAAGACTGTTTTTGTATTCTTTTACAGAATTAGATCAATTAAATTACATTATACATACTTATACATTTCATGATAAGGTACCATAAGATAAATATGTATATTCAGCATGATTTGATCAAATTTCATCAACATGAAAAAGTGATGTTCATGTTCTGAGACATAATTTTGTTGCATGCAACCGCTGTCCATAACTTTTTTACGCAAATCCAGCAACCTTTTTTTTTTCAGTGTAGACTGAATAAAGAAGTGGACAAAGGGAGTGCGGCGTCGCCCGTAGAGTGCAGTGTCCAGTCAAATGAGGCTCATCGAAGGCTCGCAGTTACAGGGGAGTTTCAAATTTGGAGTTCTAACCGTGTGAATCACATCAACCAAAGAGCCATTCGGGAGCAAGACTGTTAAATTGAATGCACTTTCCTGGCTACGCTGTTGCTAAAGGATTTATGGGAAAGAAGGCACTCAATTTCAATGTACATGAGCAACTACATGGTTTTTGAAAGCATGTCATGATTAGGGGTGGTTTAATATAAGCTTTTCTTCTTCCCACTCCTTTTCGAGAAATGTGCTTTTCTGTTGTTTACACTGTATATGTAGTGTGCATGATTATTGCTTCTCTCTTGGCACAAATGCGAAATAAAAACAAATCGATCAGTCAGTTCATCTGTTATTGATGTTCATATCTAGCCAGGCTGGTGTCATCTAGTGCCTCCACTCAATTTCGTTTCTCTCCAACGACTAAGTCAAGAATCAGCGAAGAGCCATGCATTCTGTGTTGGCAACAATTCCCGAGATGGAGGATTTAAAGATGAAACAAAGAGAATGTTTGGTTAATTTTATCAAGGGGAAAGACGTTATTGCTCTTCTTCCTGCAGGATTTGGGAAAAGGTTGATATACCAGTTAGTCCTGTTAGCAGCGCAGTACATACATCACGACTATAAAGTAGCGGTTGGTTAAATAATAAAAAGTACCCGTCTACGAGCAAATCCTAATGCCACGAAGTGAAATCGGCTGATGAATCAGGCTAGTTCATCTTGATTAAATTGACAAAAACGAAACAATAACACCAGGATCACGAAGAGCGGGTTAATACGAACATTTTAAGACCAAAATGATAAGCCAGACAGCAGCAGTTACAGAGAGAGTGATGACAAATTTTAATAGAAAGTTCATCAGCAGTGTTGGGAAGGTTACTTTTAAAATGTATTCCCCTACAGATTACAGGTTACATACCCCAAAATGTAGTTTGTAACGTAATCCATTAAATTACTTAAAGTGAGTAACGTAATCTGAATACTTTGGATTACTTGATATTGTCACGCTTTTTGAAACGACATGAATGTACCAACCACATCCTGAAAATTCTTGTTTGTTCTTTTCAAATTGTCTGTTGAGCCCAAGTCTCCATGAACAGACTTTTGTTTTCTGTAGAGAAGAAAAGACGAGAATATTTTAACATAAGAAGTTTTGTTTTGTCTGCTAAAAGACAATAAAAAGCCCAGTCTTTCCTTAACCAGATTAAAAATATTATTGATAGAAAAATGCTGCCTTAAATGATGTCCACGCTACTGTTAGGTGTCATACTGTTTAGTCCTGGTTTAGACCTGGTTTAGTCCTGGTTTAGTCCTGGTTTAGTCCTGGTTTAGACCTGGTTTATTCCTGGTTTAGTCCTGGTTTAGTTCTGGTTTAGATTTGGTTTAGTCCTGGTTTAGTCCTGGTTTAGACTTGGTTTAGTTCTGGTTTAGTCCTGGTTTTAGTCCTGGTTTAGACCTGGTTTAGTCCTGGTTTAGACTTGGTTTAGTCCTGGTTTAGACTTCGTTTAGTTCTGGTTTAGTCCTGGTTTAGACTTGGTTTAGTCCTGGTTTAGATTGGTTTAGTTCTGGTATAATCCTGGTTTTAGTCCTGGTTTAGACTTGGTTTAGTCCTGGTTTAGTCCTGGTTTAGACCAGGTTTAGTCCTGGTTTAGACCTGGTTTATTCCTGGTTTAGTCCTGGTTTAGTTCTGGTTTAGATTTGGTTTACTCCTGGTTTAGTCCTGGTTTAGACTTGGTTTAGTTCTGGTTTAGTCCTGGTTTTAGTCCTGGTTTAGACTTGGTTTAGTCCTGGTTTAGACCTGGTTTAGCCCAAAATGTGAAAACAGGGAAATACCTCCATGTAATCCATATATTTTAACAAAGTAACTGTAATCCAATTACCACACACTGAAACAGTAAGTGTAACTGAATACAGTTACTCATAATTTGTACGCTGCTTACGTAACTCCAGTACATGTAATCTGTTACTCCCCAACACTGTTCATCAGAAGGTAAAAGACAAGACCTTTAACCTGACTTGATAGCAACTGCTGGTCACCATGGAGATTTATAGGTGTCCTGAATTTATATAGTTGTATATATTAAAAAATAATGTTTTGTGTGTGCTCTTGCCTGTAGGTAGATGGTAAATTAATTTGAGATTATTAATTTGACTACAGCACAAAACAATAAATAGAACTTTGGGTATGTTGCAAATTTGCGACAACTAGAAACAAGTGCTTGTCAAATGTTCTTAGTATTAGTACTGCATATTTACAAACTTTCACTGGGGCAATACAGCTGCTATCTAAACTTATATCTTTGTTGCATATTTGTGACAGTCGGTGTTAAGGGGTTAATGCCATACTTTGTACCATTACAATAACTCCATGGAGACAATCAGGTGGTAGATCCTTCAAGAGAAAATGTAACAGTGCATCTTTAAATAAATAGGAGGTTGTAGATTCTGTCCTCGGGCTTCCTTCCAAGATGGATAGAGTTTTCCTCAGCATATTGTTTGACATTGTTGTATAAATAGCATGTTAATCAATAATCAGTAGGATTTCAATGTTTGTTTCTTGCATTTTTAAAAACTCAGTCACATCTCAGTCAAACAATCTAAACCCCAATCCGATACGAAGTCCACACTACCCCCAAGTATCATATTTGCAGTTAAGTTTTCCTTCTAGATGAATAAATGCATCAGCGTCATTATGCGTGTCCGTCAGTTCCCATGTACCCGGCACATGTTTGGGTCCAGGACAGGTGATGGGGAAGCACAGGTAGCTGACAGCTGTCACTGCTCTGAGTCCCATATCCACCAAGAGTTCTTATGACTGTCAACATGCTCTCTTTCTCTCTCGCTCTCTATCTATAGCTCTTTCTCCATTTCTATACTTCCCTCTATCTCTCGCTTCCTCTCTCTGTAATTAGATGTCCCTCTATATGTATATTCTATTCTTTGTAGTCAAGACTGCACTAATTGAAACAGAGACAAGACCAAGACTATAACCCACTGAGACCATATCGAGACCATCTTTGTAATTGTTTGTGTTTATTTGTATTTTACTGCCGTGGTGACTAGAGGTGTGCAAAAATATCAAAATATCAATATATCGTATTGTTTAATGTGATGACACAGCATCGATATCGTGGGCTGCTGTATCAATATATCACCATGAATATTTTTTTGGTGTATTTTACTAAATTATTCTGTTATAGAGCTACAGTTTTGTTGCTTGTTTAGAGGAAGGAAACTTGTTAAAATGTTTGTGTTTCATATGAACTTTGCACAAGAAGTAGTTTAACAAAGACTTTTAGTATCACAGCAATGATTTAACCTTTATTTTCTACTGAACTGTATCAAATTGATTTGAAATATATTGTATAGAACCAAAAGTGCACTGTATCGAGATATGTATCGTATCGTAGACCATGTATCAAGATATGTATCGTGGCCTATGTACCTGGATATGTATCGTATCGTGGCCCATGTATCAAGATATGTATCGTATCGTGGCCCATGTATAAGATATGTATCGTATCGTGGCCATGTATCAAGATATGTATCGTATCGTGGCCCATGTATCAAGATATGTATCGTATCGTGGCCCATGTATCAAGATATGTATCGTATCGTGGCCCATGTATCAAGATATGTATCGTATCGTGGCCCATGTATCAAGATATGCATCGTATCGTGGCCCATGTATCAAGATATGTATCGTATCGTGGCCTATGTACTGAGTTATGTATCGTATCATGGCCTATGTACCGAGATATGTATCGTATCGTGGCCTATGTACCGAGATATGCATCGTATCGTGGCCCATGTATCAAGATATGCATCGTATCGTGGCCCATGTATCAAGATATGCATCGTATCGTGGCCCATGTATCAAGATATGTATTGTATCGTGGCCCATGTATCAAGATATGTATCGTATCGTGGCCCATGTATCAAGATATGTATCGTATCGTGGCCTATGTACCGAGATATGCATCGTATCGTGGCCCATGTATCAAGATATGTATCGTATCGTGGCCTATGTACTGAGTTATGTATCGTATCGTGGCCTATGTACTGAGATATGTATCGTATCGTGGCCCATGTATCGAGGTATGTATCCTATCTGCAACTTCTAAATGATACCCAGCCCTAATGGTGACACATATACATTCACAATTTTGCTGAATTCTATCTCAATTTCATCTGATTCATGCTGATTTAGACTTTAGCCAAACAAATTGCACTGTACTGAAACACTCTGAGCCCCTTTTTTGGACCCTCACCAACAGATCCTTTAAGCTGAACTGTAACTCCAGTTAGGAAATTGAAAAAGCGTTGTTATACATGTTTAAAAGTCCTGCTCATTTTGAAGCAGTTTTCTGTGAAGTGCACGTGGAAGACTTTACAGAAAAATGCTTCAAAATGAGTAGGATTTTAAATCATGTGTAACAACTCTTTTTGTTCCTGGAGTTACATTCTCTGACTGGTTTTGCTGTGATATTTACCAGCCAGCTTCACATTTACCACACCACACACACATTGTAAAAAAAAAAAGATTGATGGTAAAAATTGAAAAAAGAAAAACTGTCACGAAGTCAGTCTCAAAACCAAGATTGTATATATCTCCATCTCTCTTTCTCGCTCCATAACTCTTCCAAGTTCACCATTCTATCGGACTACACTTTAGGACACACTTAGACCACTGTATCTCCATCTCTCTATCTCTCTTTCTTTCTCTCTCCGTAACTCTTTAATTCACCATTTCACTGGACTACACATCAGGACACCCTTAGACCACTGCACTCCGGCCCAAACTCACTGCGAGGAGAGAGATGGATGAACTGTCATGATGTCAACACATTTGGAGCTGGTAAAAAGCCCTTTGACAGGTCTCTTTGCTCTTATTAGAAATGGTTTGATGCATTTTCGGATCCGGCGACTCGACTGGAGCGGAGGGAGTTTTTATCATACGTGGAGCATTTTAAAGAAATTGAATTGTACGCAGCCGGAGCAGTGGCCCTGCGGTTTACTTGGCAAGAGGTCCTGATATCATCTGCCTATAAATTGCTGTGCTGCTCGGCGGGCAGCTGTTTGGGGCTGTATTTTGTGCTGTGAAAGTCAGGTTGTATTGGAGGGACTCAATAATGTATTATGGGTAATATGTGACCAGAAGGGCTATGCCAGAGTATTCGAGCAAGGACTTTATAAGGACTTAAAATTATGGCTCAATAATCATAATTTGTCAAGCCTTACTGAGTTTTCTACAAAGACTCCTCTTGCCTGTGAAGTTTCTAAAGTTTTTAATAGTTCAGATTTATTTCTTCTTCTCATTTTTTATTTATTTTTATACATTTTTTTAAATTTATTTTAACATTACATAAAACAAGAGCAAAAATTAAACAAACAAAACAAAACAAAAAACTCTTTCATCATGTTACCTTTTATTGTTTTGAAAATGCTGTATGTATGTAAGTTTCAATTTAATTATTTCTTCGATCATCCCTTTGCTTTCCATTCTAAGTCACTCCCCCTTCAGAGCACTATCACAACACAATCAACATGTATTTTGTTAATGACATTATTGCACATCGCATCAGGTTTGTGAAGTTTTAATGTGTTATTTTTTTTATAAAGCTTTTGTATCTTTACAGAAAATTGTCATGTGGAATCTTACAGCCAACCATAAGAAGGGATTGAAAAGTGCCTGGGAGAGATCACTAGATTACTCAAAAATGCATGGATGGATTAGGCCAGGCATGTCCAAACTATGGACTGTAGGCCAAATACAACCGTCAAACACATTTTTCTTGGCCTTTAGACTTCTGGTGACTTAGAAGAAAAATCTACCTTGATAAAGCTAATATTTAATGTTTAATGTGTGGTTTTAAGGATCTTAGCATGAATAAAGACTGATGGTTCATTCTAACATCTTAAACATGAACATATTTCAATTATTCACTGTATTGAGCACCAGTCTACCGCCCTCGATCAGCCCTCTGCTTCATCTGTGTTTTGATATGTGGCCCTTGATGAAAAAAAGTTTGTACACCCCTGGCTTACGCTCTCCCTAAAAAATAATAATATTAATGATAATAAGATGAAGGTAAATAAGTAAGTTAGCCAAATAACTAAAAAAAAGCTTAAAAAAAAAAGTGTTTATTGAACTTTATTACATCTCCAAGAGCCTGGGGGAAGGCCTTTGTGTTTCTCTTTTCTTCTTGTTTCCATGGTAATGTTATTCCTTTGGCTATAATCACACAGTACGGTATAAAACTTACCTCTCTCCATGGAGAATGATCTGAAGATGGTTCAGTAAGACCTGGGAGAGATCACTAAATTACTCAGAAACGCAAGAATGACATCTAAAACCTCTTCAGATATGTTTTTGATGAGTGAACAACCTTACCACGTGACAGAAAGCTCCCAAAGGTCGATTTGCATAATAGCCCCTCTTTAAATTGAATAGGAGGGTCAAAGCAGGTCAAACACCTCGACATCCCATCAAATAACAATGGAAAAAATTGAAATAACAGTTCAGTCAAGGTACAGGGGAAAACTGAAAATCTGCTGAACTACATCTAGACACCAACCGTTTTCTTGAGAGCATGTGAATGGAGATGACATGCCCGATTAGACACTGAGGCCAATGAACATGCGATTTGTAGAAAGGTCAAAGCTCTTTGCCCACAGACAGGTTGTGCAAGATTGGCAGTAATTATTATGCTAGCGCTCAGGAATTACAGAGTACAGAATGTCAAAAGTTAAAAAGCCAAGATTCAAGCCTTTTCAGACTTCATCACATTTGTCTCTTACCATATTATTCATGTACTAGCCTTACCTGAAAGACTGAAAGCAACAGAACAAAACGCCATTTTAAGAGCTCGTACTCAGCCGTTTTTCTATATGTTATGATGTTGTTTCCTCATGAAAACATACTTGTGTTCGTCTCTCAAGCAGAAAACACTCTGTTCCACCTTGTAAAGTCCTCCATTATGATTTTAAACTTCACCTTCACTAGAATCATTTGGATAATTTCAGACCTGGGATTACTAATCATTACGGAACAGAAGGTAAAAGGTAGCTGTTGAGCTTTGGAGATGTAGACTGACTAATAATAAAGGAAACAAAACACAACTCCCGGTATGTTTTTGAGGACGTAACAACATTATAACATGCCTTAAAACTCCCAGGAGACAATTTCCCATAATATAAGAACTTTAAAAATGTGTTGAATAGCATTGAAACCACACTATTTTGAAACTTTTTTGCTCACTGGACACTGTTGTTAGACCGTTTCAAAGCTTTAGCCAATTAGAGATTTCACAGTGCGGTGGGGTTGTAGATGTGTGGTTAGATGTTGCGCCTCACGGGGAGAATAACCGGGTGGGGTTTTGCTACGTTGAGTTTGCCAGTGTTTGTGTGGGTTTGCTCCAGGTGATTTGGGTTACACATTCAACCTATAGAGTAGTTTTCAGACACTACTGTATACGTTTGCCCTTACAGTGGGTGCTTTAGATGAATATTGTGGTTTAAAATTATTACAACAATAAAGCAAACAAAGGCACAGAATGTCTTCCTTAAAAAGTCTCAGTGTAGAAAAGAAATAAACGCTCCTACTTGTTAAAGTAAAAGAATACAATTTTACTCTTCCCACTGTGAGGAACCTGTCTACAAGTGACAAAACCTTCATGTTGACAATTTTTAAAACAATTTTTACTCTTGAGAAGTTTCTTAAATGGCTGCTTTTTACCTCTAGCCTGATTCATCAACCGGGTTCACTTCGTAGAAACCATCTGACCTCGCAGCATTAGGATTTGTTCGCTTGACAGTAGGCGGGTACTATTTTCATTTAATCAGTTGCTGCTATTTGGTCGTGACATATGTAACTGGTATATTAAGTTTTTTCCCGTAGGAAGAAGGGTGATAACTTTTTCCCCTTGATAAAATTCACCAAACATTCTCTTTGTTCCGGCTTTAAAGACTCAATCTTGGGAATTGTTGCCAACACAGAATGTCTGGCTCTTCGCTGACTGGCTGGTGTCTGAACTCGCACTTCCAGGGTTTTTGCCAATCATCAAGTGTATTCCAACCTGCGACCTAGTCTTTGGAGAGAAACGAATTTGAGGTGAGGCACTAGGTTGAGTAATATTATTTTTGAAGTAACTGTACTCCTTTAAGAAAAGATTCTGCCTACTCTACTTTCCTCTGTCAACCTGAAAATAATTTATGAAGAACGTATTGGTAGACTTATTAAAGATCTGACATGTGAATTAAAGCTCAGGTAGCACACACTCACCTGTTTAGTTCAGAAAAATAGTTGTACATTGGAAAATAAACTTTTCTAAAGCTGTTTTTTTTTTTTTTTTTTTTGATCCTTCCCATATATCACACACTCATAAACCTAACTGTATTTTTTTATTATTAACTGAAGTGATGTAAAATGCATATGATATATTTTATTGTTTCCATTTGTGAAAAAACAAGGAGCATATGAAAAAGGCAAATTATCTCATTAGGCTCTCCCTAAAAAATAAAGTTGAAGTTAAATATGTACATTTTTGGCCAAACAAACAAACAACAACAACAAAAAAGACTTGTTGTTTATTGCACTTTTTTGCATCTTCACAAACATTACTCCTATTTGGCCTGGAGAAAAGCCTTTTTGTTTTCATTTCCTGCTTGTTTCCATGGAAATGTTGTTCCTTTGGCTATAATCTTCCACATTACGGCATGAAACATATCTTTCTCCATGGAGAATGAGAAATCTAAATTGCAGACTGAGCAGCACTGAAGGATGGGTCAAATGCAGAGGACATTGTAATTCAACATTATTTTCTGTTTGCTGTTTAATATGACGCACGTGGCCATTCATATTTAATAAAGCTTTTTTTTTCTTCATGTTCTATCTTTTAAAATTCCACCAACATCTGGCTAGTTGGCTAGTGCCCTGATTTTAATTACTTTTCAAAGAAATCAATGTGCATGCAGTAAGAGCGCCAGGACCACAGCCTCAAAAAGAAACCCCCCGAACATTCCTTGAAAAATCATCCTGTCACAGTGTGTTAATAATTAATCAGCTGCTGACTGCTTCTGTTCACAGATCCTTTCATTTTCCTTGCCACGGGACATTCAGCATTGTTTACACACTTTCTGTTTTTTCAGACTTACTAATGGTGTATTGGTACATATACATGAGTTGTCAAGGCTGCTGCATAGTTTGAATGGAAATGCATGTGCCTTTCGTTTACGCCACAGCGGATTTATTCAGATGGAAGAATTTAATGCCACGATGCCTGAAATCCTTCCACTGCTGGCTTCACATGACATCACAACATTATATTGGCCAATGAGATGTAAGACGGGTTTGGGGTAGCTAAGATTTCTATTCTACTGAACCTTTGTTGTCAGAGCCTTAAAGGGACAGTCTGGAATTTTGAATATAGGACCTCATTTCCTAGTGAGCCAGAGTGTTGGAGACGTGTGGAGACACTTTTTTAAATATTCCATCCAGTCCTTGTATTTGCAGAGGTCGCTGGTGCTAGGCTTGCCCATGTCAATGGCCATAGTTAGCCTGCCACTAAAAACAGTCTTACCCACTCCACAAAGCACCCGAAGCAAATGTATTATTATGCCAGGCTATCGATGTGAATGTCTTTGTTGATAGAATAATGTTTGAAATAAAACTAACCTTGCATCGCATGAATCGTCGCATGTTGAGGGACTATTTTCTCAGCAGCAGCAGAATTTTACTTTGCCAGGTAAGATAGGTGCTAGGTGATATCAGTCTGCCGCTGTCAAGCTTTCTATCAGGAAGTACAACTAGCTGCTGCTGACAAAAATCCTTCAAATGCAAGGTTGGTTTTACTTCTAAAATTATTCTATTAACACAGACATTTACATCGTAATTATAGATTGGCTTCGGGTGCTGTTTTTAGGGGCAGGCTAACTATGGCCATTGACATACACTAGCCTAGCACCAGCGACCTCTGCAAATACAAGGACTGGATGGAATATTTAAAAAAGTGTCTACACACGTCTCCAACACTCTGGCTCACTAGAAAATGAGGTTCTATGTCAAAAATTCTGGACTCTCCCTTTAACCTGCAGGTAGAAGGTACCTATGTTTTCTCAGTCTCAGTCTAAGGAAGGGACATGTCTCATGTGAAATCTCAGAACCTCACTGAGCTGCAGAGGCTGGACTTACACTCATTAAAGGTGCACTGTGTAAATTTTCTGGTGGAGAGTCCATCAAATGCTGTTTTTGCTTTGTTTGCAACGTTTCACAGTACGGAATTAATCCTAAACCAGACCAAGTTACAGGTCAGATCTTTGGAGAGGAAACCCCGTTCACAGTCAGAATGCCTGTTTTTCTAGGTATTCTAGGTATTTTCTAGGTATTTTTGAGCTATAAAACCACTTTTAATTGAAGAAATGTAAGGCAGAACTGTTTAATGTCATACATTACAGGCAGAGCAATGACATCCAAGCAAGTAACAGACCCCCAACCAAAAAGTTACACAGTACACCTTTAATGACTGGCTGCAGGTGCTGGGTGCTTTAGTAGTAGTGACTATTCTGAACAGAGAAAGTCCTTTTAAATCCCAGCTGGATTTCATCATTAAAACTGGCAACCCAAATGAGGTTGAATGTGTGTGGCTCATTCTGCTTTCTGATTGGATAATCATCTTTGGAACCAAAACAACAAATTATTACTAGTGTCAGAGAGCATTGTCCACCAGAGCGGCACTTTGTTGTGATGACATTTACTCCAACCCCGGCTTCTATTTGGCTCCATAATTTTCCATCCAAAAGACAGCGGACTTGTTTCTTTTATGAAGGTGTTTTAGATGAATAGTATATTGCAGACAAAAGCACAATATGTCTTCCTTAAATATGCATTGTGTAACTTTACTAGTGGAAGGTCCGTCAAATGCTTTTCTTTATTTGGAGGTGTTATTGCTTTGTCTGGAATGTTTCACAGTATGACATTAAACCTTTCTATATTCATGGAGGCTGTATATGGAGTCAAGATATGGAACTTGCTAAATCATGATTTAAGAAGTTGCACTAGTCTTTCTGAATTCAAGAAAATGTACAAGGAGGGACTATGTGACTAAGGAAAATATTTTAAGTCAATGAAAGCACAAGTGAGATATTGTAACATGTGTATGGCTTATTGATTGGTGACTTGGTTTGGTTTTTGGGGTGAGGAATGATTAATCTTTTTTTTTTTTTTATCTGTGAAAGGAGCAGTTTATAAGATTTATCTTCATCCTGTTCCTTCTGTTCATGCAGCAAAGACAAGACAAATAATATTAGAAATTATGTATTTATGTTAATTGTCGGCTTTTCTTGTTGTTGTTGTTGTCTTTAAATTGATGCCAACAAAATAATAGCATGAGCAATAACCAAGACCAAACCAGACCAAGTTACAGGTCAGATCCGTGGAGACGCAACCCCACTCACAGTCAGAATGCCTGTTTTTAAGTATTTTTGAGCAATAAAACCACTGTGATTGAATAAATGTGAGGTAGAGCTTATAAATGTCTTTGGAACTTTTCAGGCAGAGCAATGACATATCCATAGAAACAAGCAGGTGACGGACCCCCAACCAAAAAGTTACACCAATGTACCTTTAAAAAGTAAATATAGAAAAGAAATAAACGTTTTACAAATCGAAAAAATTACCACCGACTGGCCAGCTACTAAAATAATTCCTAGTTGTAGCCCTATTCTTATGTAAAGTATACTATAAAGTTCTCTTGAAAATGAACCCTCATATGGACTGGCAGCTGTGCAGTGTAGAGGACCTGGAAGCGGAGACTACACCACGCACACAGGCAGCACCACGGCAACCAAATTCACATAAACGCTACTTCACAGGGCACACCTCCTCATCATCTCAGCGAGAGCCTCTTCCAAAATCAATAGTTGGCTGAACATTTGCTTCTCCATAGTTACGCACATCGGCACAGACGCCTCCCTCACGTCCAGATTCAGTCCGATCAAATGCAGAATATACACATTAAAAAAATAAATAAAGAAAAACAGCTTTTGTGAAGGCAACTTTAAATATTTTCTGTTGCGAAAATCTCTTCAAGCAGCCATAACGATTAGAGTTTGATTTATATTGTAATAGAAGGATTGTGAGTTGAAATGCAACCAGGAGTAATAATATTTGAAAGAAGACTCAAATGTGGACTGCTAACTAACACAAGACTCTCATGCATTTATTTATAAGCTTGTAGAGGTCTAAACAACATTGGTTATTAGGTTATGTTCATTAGGTTACTTGTTTGTAGAAGAAATGATTAGAAAATAATATCAATCCTTGCAATTGGCTGTTGGTGAGCATTCAAATTGCAATTGTATTTGTGATAAATATAGCGAGGGCCACATTTCACCTTTGGAATTAGATTGGGCACACAACAGGAGCTCAGGCAGTAATAAGAATCTGCTAAAATGCATATCAGATCAGTGGAGGGGCAACTCCGCAGGAAGAAAGTCCGATTATCAAGGCATTTTTCTAGTCACGAAAACACCTGTAATTGAATTTTTTTGATCGTTCATCGAAAATATGGCTGAAGAGTTTTTAGATGTCATCCATGCATGTTTGAGTATTTTCTCTCCCATGTACTATACAAACACTCCTTACACTTAGTTGTAAGGTTCTGTCCAAGGACAAAGAATAATTCTCCATAAATATACAAAAATATGATTCAAAACTGTTCACAACAACTTGACAAACCTGATGCGACGTGTAGTGGCTTCATTAGTCGGATGCGCGCTGACTGTGTTGTGATAGTGCTCTGAAGGGGGAGTGACTTAGCAGACAGCAAAGGGATGGGGGGACTCAGAGGCTACGTTCAGACTGCAGGGCTTAATGCTTTAATGCTTAATTTTTTTAAATCAGATTTTTTGCGAGGTCGTTCACATTTCCAAATAAATGCGACTTGTATGTGATCTCCAGTGTGAATTTTAAACGCCTCAAAGTGTCCTTCATGCACATTGGAGGACACGATGACGACCGTGCTCAGTGTTTACAAAAGTCGCCTAAACATGGACACTGCATTGAACACCTGGTGATTTTAAAGTTGCCATCGTACCAGAGCTAAAACATGCACATTTGTTTTAAGGAGGAGATTGAGAAGGAGAAGAATGACGTTTTTGGCCGTGCCGTTTTGTGGCTGCAAAGTCTGTAGAAAGGAACGTGTGTGTGCAGAGTCGCAGCCAAGAGTGGGACTGCGATGTGCTTCACTGTTTCACTGACACAGAGTTCATACACAATTTTCATATGACGAGAAGAACGTTTGTGTACATTTGTGAGCATCAAAATGTACCACTCTCACTGGAGGAAACACGTCTTCGGTGGCCTATTTCGGTGAGCAAATGTGTCGGTGTTGGGCTGCATTGGCTCGCAACAGTTGTTTGTTACCGTGTTGTTATGACGTGTAGGTGGGATGAATGCGACCTGGCCATTCAGACTGAAGTTGCATTTCGAAAGATCGGATATGTATCAGTTTTAGGAGCACATATCCAAGTGGCCTGGGTCGCATTTGAAAAAAAATTGGTTCTATGTCTTTCAGACTGTCATTAAAAGATCAGATACAGGTCGCATTGGGGTGAAAAATATCAGATTTGGGTCACTTCAAGCTGCAGTCTGAACGTAGCCAGAGCTTCAGATCATGTTAATATGCTATTTTCAGCTAATAAAGCATTTTCAAAACAATAAAAAGTAACATGGTGATCTAAATATGGTCTGTGTTAGCAGTTAATACCCCACAGAAGTAAAATAACCCCCATTTAATGCAACTTCTCTCCATCTCTCAATAATTTTACTGTTTACTTTCAACTTCACTTTAAACACAAAACAGACATCACAAGGCCATTATATGAAAAACACACCTTCAAAAATGCCCTGAATTTTATAACAGCTTTTCCAGGGGCCACTATAAATATTTGACGCCAATTTCTAACAGCCCTCTGAGGAAAAGATAAGATCCGCGCGAAGATATAAGGACAGCAGCAGAGAGAGGCTCGCTAGTTATCCTCGTAGATAAACAGCCTGGGATAAATACATAGATCAAGCCCCAAAAAAGTGAACCGCGCAGGAGAGGGTCATTATGGCAGCCATTTGTTTTCTCCGGAAAAACCTCTTGTGGGTTAGGAGGAGCAGAGTTGACAGTTTATGGGGCGAGAAGTCAAATAAAACAAATTGCCAGAGCTGCGGATACAAGCCAGTTTGCTGTGTGTGTCCAGAAGTAGAACAAATGGGACGGTGCAGACAAGGTTTCGTGCTTTTTAGGTTTATAAAGCACTTGTTCACACAGGAAAGTCTCTGATGTTACGATATAGTGTACTTTCGCTACATAAAGGTTTGGGATGGAGACCAAGTTTGGGTTTTGTTAGTGTACGTACTTTGCCAGACATTAGTTCAATGATTTCAGGGTAGTAAAACTTAAAGGTGCAATATGTAACGTTTTGGCTGGGGGTTCATCACCTTCTTGTTTTTATGGAAACATCATTGCTCTGCCTGGAATATTCCACAGTATGACATCGCCTTACATTTATTCAATTGCTGATGATTTAACAGGGTTCCCCCGGAGGAGCTGGAGGACGTGTCTGGGGTGAAGGAAGTCTGGGAGTCCCTGCTTAGACTGCTGCCCCGGATAAGCGGAAGAAAATGGATGGATGATTTAACAGCTCAAAAATATCTATAAAAACAGGCATTCTGACTGTGAGCGGGGTCGCCTCTCCACAGATCTGACCTGTAACTTGGTCTAGTTTGGTCTCCATAAAAATATAAGTACTGTGAAACATTCCAGACAAAGCAATAACATCTCCACGGAGAAAAGTATTTGACTGACCCTTCACCAGAAAAGTTACACAATGCACCTTAAACTGAATACCCATATTCAAATGACAATAATGTAGATATATTTTACAACAATGCAGCACTTTTTAGGCACCAACATATACACGTCGGTCTGTGGGCGAGGTGTCTTGCTTCAGAGCATAAATAGAATAGAAGCTGAGCTATCAAGTTACTTATTTTGAATTCATAGGCGAGTACATGGAGGTAATAACAACATTTTGTATTGTGTGTACAGGTGCTCCTTCTGTTAAATTATGAATTACATTGTGTTTGTAATAAAAAAGTTGTATGTTGTGGAACTGTAAACACTTGCTCTTCCTCTCTGTGTTATTGTTTAATACTAGTAGTTTAATACTAGTATTGTTAGGTAATGAGTTTTTTTTGTTTATGTCCCTTTTAGTAATGTCGTACTACTATTACCACTACCACTACCACTACTACTACTACTACTACTACTACTACTACTACTACTACTACTACTACTACTACTACTGGCACCAGTACTACCGCTACTACCACCACCAATACTACTACTAGTTTCAACCACATCCATACTACTACTACCACTATTACTACAACTACTACTACTAACTTTAGTGAATCATTTTGTTAAATTATTCACAAAAGTTGAATGTTGTGTTATGTTAAGTATTTTTTTTATTATTATTTTTAAATATCCATTTTAGTCATTATTAAAAAGGGGTTGTTGTGAATATATTTGATGAGTGACCAAATAAACTAAACCACCATCACTACTACTTCCACTACTACTACCACCACTACTACTACATACTACCACTACCACAACCACTACTATTACTAAAATGCTGCTTATATGTATGGAAAAGTTTCAACCATATCCACTACTACCACTACTACCACTAACTTTAGTGAAAGATTTTGTTAAATTATTCACCAAAGTTATATGGTTTGTTGTGTTAAGTTATTTTTTTCTTTATATGCCTTATAGTGGTTGTTGTACATATCTTTGGTAAGTGACCAAATAAACTACTATCACTACTACTACTACTACTACTACTACTACTACTATTACAACTATTACTACTACTACTACTACTGCCACCAACACCACTACCACTATATACTACCACTGCTACTACCACTACCACTATTACTACTTAAATGTTGCTTATATGTACAGAAAAGTTTCAACTGCAACCACACTACTACTACTACCACTACTACTACTATTACCACTACCATTACTACCGTTAGCACTACCAAACTGCTGCTCATCCACATAAAAGTTTCAGCCACATGCACATGACAACCTTATGTTATAACATTGACTTTCACCTATTTTTCACACCTGTGTACCTCCATATAGGGACCATTATATATTATTAGCACTTAAAAGCCCTGTAGCCTCCCATTCTGTACCTCTAACTGGCGTCATTTGGCTAACAGGGCATACTTCCTCTGTCAGACAGTGGCCAGCGTGTGACTGACAGGCTCATTACCCTACACCCATTACAATATTGCCTAATCAATCTATTCATTGTATTCTCCTCCAGGCAGAAAAAGCCAATCTTTTTGAATGAAAATGACCCAACCGCCGGAAGAATGGATCCTAGCAGATATATAGGGAGGGATGGGAGCGAGCGTTGCCGTTTAATTTGGGGCTGAACAAAGTGGAAGGGTCTGGTGTATTTTAATGCCGTGATGGGGTCGGCGCGGCATCAGATCGAAAATGAAGCACGAGGCGTTGTTGGAGAGGCGGGAACTGATGGAAGTGTTTGTACGGGGAATCAACTGTGGATTCTGACAGTCCCAGCAGAACTTCAACTTTACAGCCTTGGTTTGATTTATTTTTTTTCTTTTAAAACAACTCATACACTTTTTTTCTTGCTTTTTACCATGTTATAATGTTGTCCCCTTGTAAAAAGACATTCCTGAATTTGTGTTTTCTTTCATTCGTGCGTCTCTGAGCACTCAAAAATGCTCAAATTTTCACATTGGCCACTTTTGTTACGTCATAAAATAATAATAAATACAACTCTATACTTCTCTTCTGCAGTTTTTAAGCCCATAAACCATCAAAACTATTAATCATTTATTTGTTTTTTTATTGATTTGTAGTTAATTATTCATTTAGTGTTTCTTTGAAGTAATTTGCACTACTTTATGTTTAATTAAGAACAATCTTAATTTAATTCACCGTATGAAATAAAATTCTTCAGTGAATTAAACTTCTGACAAGTTTTAATTAGTGATATAAACACACTTAATTAGTCTCAAAATGTCCAAATGTTCCAGTTTGATTCTCAAAAAAAAATTGAAATAATGATATAGATAGCTTTTAAAAACACGCATTATTATAAGAACTGATTGAATTGTCAGTCCTGCATTTCAAGAACTGACAATCAAATATTATGGCGATATGAAAAAATATAATAAAATAAAACACTAAAATGAAAAAAGTCACCCACTTTACCCCAATTTATTTGAGTGGAGCTCCTTTGTCCGATTTCACTGCGCGCATTCACGAGGACACCCTATTGATGGAGATGGAGGCATAGCAATTTGACCAGGCAATCTATTGTGGATAAAGGAATTAGATTGGCCTGGGCAATCCCTTTAAGACCTTTCCCAGCTTTTGTCTTGAGCTTGTCGGGCATACAGCTCCGATATTGAGCCGCGAGATCAAAAAGAAAGAGTTCACCGCCGAAAATGACAGGTCTTGGTCTCCAGCGCTGTCCCTCGCTCCGCTGTGGGGTAAATGACACCTTTGAAGTCAGCCTGTGCGCCCCCTGCTGTGGTCTATTGGAAGAGCGAGTTCCAACCATTACGATCTCTATCATTAGGAGCGCGCGCCAGTTGTTATTACTATAATAAAAAGAGTAATGTCCATCAGAAGCCAATCGGAAAAGCAGCGGGAGGGCAAAGTGGACTGGGGAGGGAGAGGAAGAGGAGGGGGTGATGGGAGAGATGATACACACAGAGCAGAAAGCGTGACGTCAAAGATGGTGGAGAATGATGTAGAGAGTGTGCATGAGGTCCTTAAATATCCAACTAAAACTAAAACTGTGAATATCTTTGCATAGAAAATAGCAATATAAAAACACAAAATTTTAAAAAGTTGGCTTAAAAATGCGCTTATGCTTACAGACTCCTTTTGAGATATAATAATTGAGATGTGAGTGCAGAATTAATCGCAGTTAAAGGTGTACTCCATAACTTTACTGGTAGAGGGTCCAACACCAACACCGGTTTGTATCTATGGAGATGCTATTGATTTGGGCTGGAAATTAGAGGTCTGCATGGGACAGAATTTTCAGTCCTGCTACCGCCTGTGCGAAGAATAGTAACTTTCAGTCCCGATCTTGCCTGCATCTGTGATATTTTGTCCCGCTTCCGCCCACAAATCCTGCATGATGGGGACGTTCACTTTCTTAAGCTCTGTCAAACACGGAGGAGTGGAAAGGAATTGTCTAAAATGTGTGCGAGATTAGACTACATCCGCAAGTTTAGACTGCTTAAAATGTTTTAATTAATGCCGAATAAAGTATCCAGCGCAAATGATGTATGATAGGCTTACATTAATATCGTTTGTATATTTTACTTATACTTACACTCGTATTTAGTGTCCCACCGCCCGCCTCCACATTGTGCAGTCCCACTCTCGCCCGCGGCCACAATGAGCTTTCAAACTGTATCCCACGCCGCACTGTTTTGCATCGGGTCCTGCGGGAGTGCAGGGCTCTAGCTGGAATGTTCTACTACAGTATGGCAAAAAAAACGGATGTATTTCCATGGAGAAATCACCAGCTCGAATTTCAGGTCACATCTGTGAATTGGCAACCCAAGTAACAGTAAGAATGCATGTTTTCAAGTTTTGTTTTTTTCAACTAAAAATTCCATAATGAAATGAATGCTAGATAAGATAATCCTTTATTGTCTCCCATGGGAGAAATTTGTCTTGGGACAGGGGATCACATGCTTTATCACAAAGACAGGACAAC
The DNA here is from genome assembly GCF_026225935.1 of Boleophthalmus pectinirostris. NCBI lineage: Eukaryota > Metazoa > Chordata > Actinopteri > Gobiiformes > Gobiidae > Boleophthalmus > Boleophthalmus pectinirostris. The sequence goes on from NW_026571299.1 coordinate 16,533,881, forward strand.
ACAACAACAAAAACACCAAACAAACATCCACCATAGAACTAAATAAATAAGAGACCAAGTTTGACCATGAGTGATGCACCAACAGGACCTTAAGTCGCTCTTTACAGACAAGCCCTTCGCAATCTTGTACTCTATTAGTAATTGCACACTCCCTAAGCCTTTTGATTGCACATTCCCCTGATCAATGTACAGTTTTTATTGCACATTCCCATGGCCTATGTGCAGTTTTGATTGCACATTCCCCTGACCTATGTGCAGTTTTGATTGCACATCCCTTGACCTATGTGCAGCTTTGATTGCACATTCACCTGACCTATGTGCAGTTTTGATTGCACATTCCCTAAGCCTATGTGCAGGTTTGATTGCACATTCCCCTGACCTATGTGCACTTTTGATTGCACAATCCCTTGACATATGTGCAGCTTTGATTGCACAATCCCTTGACCTATGTGCAGCTTTGATTGCACATTCACCTGACCTATGTGCAGTTTTGATTGCACAATCCCTTGACCTATGTGCAGCTTTGATTGCACATCACCTTGACCTATGTGCACTTTTGATTGCACAATCCCTTGACCTATGTGCAGTATTGATTGCACATTCACCTGACCTATGTGCAGTTTTGTTTGCACATTCCCTAAGCCTATGTGCAGTATTGATTGCACATTCCCTGGACCTAGGTTCAGTTTTGATTGCACATTCCCTGAGCCTTATTTTTTAACTGCACTATCTGAGTTTAATAGATTAACAGCTGATGGCACAAAAGAATGTTTGAATCTGTTCAGTTTACAGTTTCACAGTTTCTAGGCAGAGCAATAACACCTGTTTGGAGACAAGCAGATGACAGACCAAAAAAGTTACGCAGTGTCCCTTTAACCACCAACTAAACAGCACACACGAGCACTGGAAACACGGGGTACGAGTGAAAGTGGAAAACAACAATTAAACCACCTTGAAGACATTTTAGATGCTCTATATTTATAAAGGCTTTTAAAGGGATTTTTAATTTCTCAGATAAAATGCTACTCTACCAGATCTATTAAGTGCTTCTTTCCTCTTTAAAAGCGCTCTTGTCTGCCTTTCTGCGCTGTACTCTCTATATGTTGATCAAAATGGACAGGGTCAGACTAAATTGTTCACCTGTGGAAGGCTGTATGAGGACGAGCAAATTTCCTCCTTATAATTCTCCAGAATATAACGTTAAAAGCCTAGAATTAGAATAAAGTCTATAATTATGGCACATTTGACCCGACTGCACGCTCCCCAGCGCACCCATCCTTCCGTTGTGCGTCAGTGGTAAATAAACACGAGCATGGCGGTTCGCTGCATAAAATTTGCATCTGCCTTCCATATTGGAGCGGGTGAAATCCTTTGAGATATGCCATAAATTGAAGTGGTGTTCATGGAGAGAGATGCTGGTGTCTTATGAACTATATCATGACTATATATTCATGTATAATTGTCAGTTATAGCGCAGACTGAGAACTGAGGGGGTGTGTGTCATCTTTTTCAATATGTTTCCAGCTGGGTTTCTGATAAGGTTAATTTGATCTTTGATGGCCATTTTGTTTTCTCTGGACATTCTTTAAAGACGGGGTATTAATCATGCAAAGTCACACATGTTTTAACGTTGTTCCCTCATCTAAGAGATACCTGAAAAGATTTTAGACATCATCCATGCATGTTTCAGTAATTTAGCGATCTCTCCCTATTCGAATTCCTCCGTAAGATTCTGTCCGGTGCTCAGCCCACAAACCTACATCGTCCATGCTCCCACACGACAATTCTCTGTACACTACAACTTCACAAACCTGATGAAATGTGAAGTAGTTTCATTAGCAGAGTGCACGCTGATTGTGTTGTGGTAGCGCTCTGAAGGGGGAGGGACTTAGCGAAAGTGTCAAAAACTGAAACTTAACTTAAATAAAACATGTCGATACAGTGTTTACAGCAAATATAGCTTTTTCTAAACAATAATAAGTAACACAGTGGTCTAAATATGCTATGTGTTAACTGTTAATACTCCATGGAAATAAAATCCCCACTCTTTAACCTTACTTTAACTACTTTGACTCAAAACCTTTTAGTTCTATACAAATGTGCATTATAAGAACACTGCTACTGACATCTTATAATACTGGATAAACTGTGAAATGTTAGTTTTAAATTTGGGTACTACGCCTCATTGCGGGACAGTGAGAATTACTTTAATCTGATCATTTTTAGATGACTGATTTGGTACTAAAATTTACTGAGCTCCATTAAAACCAGAATGGTGCCGTAAAATCATGAATGACTTAACACCCTTTAAAGATTCTCAAAGTGTTTTACATTGTGTCTCCTCACTCGGTGCTTACCACAAGCTTCTCCTAATAATACCAAATTATAACACCTATAAATTAATAAACACATGACAGATCAGTTTAATGCCATGCTGTGCAACATTTCTAACAAAGTAATAGCATCTGATGGAGACAAGTAGGTAGCCTTACAGAAGCGTTACATAGTGCACCTTTAAGCTTTAGCTACAATACGATTTAATAATAATATGATTTGAGATGCGTAGAGTTAAATAACTTCTATGACTCATTATTAGCGATATAACGATATCCAAATCTCTTGGTTCGATATTATCATGATATTGTGGAGAGTCTAACATAATTGTAGATAGGACACCTTTTTACTTTTAAAATACCCTGACAAGATTTTGATGTGAATTATTACTGTCATAATCGCAAGAATTCAAGTAAAAACATATTTCTTCATGTTGTCTGCGCCGAAATGAATCATGGGATATGTAGTTCCTGATTTTTTTTAGCTATTGCTACTATAAAACAATGCATTTAAGCAAAGGATTTTGTAATTCGATATATTGTGACAGCCCACGGTATTATTGTGAGACTTTTGATGAGACGATATCACGATATTTCGGTTATTGTTACATTTTTATTCATTATAGATACAAACTATATTAAAGTGTGTCAGTTTGCTATTTATCTAGCATCACAGTTCTTGTTATATAATGATGAATAATAGAGCAAGGTCAGTTACGTCGCCCAGATTGGCCCCAACCTGGAGCCAGGCCCGGGGTGGGTGCTCGACATTGAGCATCTGGTGGCCGGGCCTTCCCCCACTGGGCCTGGCCAGACACAGCCCGACGGAGTGACGTGGGGCTGTCCTCCCTTGGGCCCACCACCCGCAGGAGGATCCGTAAGGGGCTGATGCAGAGAGATCTGGGCGGTAATCGAAGGCGGGGGCCTTTATGACTGGATCTTTGGACATAAAACCTGGCTCTAGGGCAGGGGTCCCCAACCTTTTTTCCTCTGGTGGACTACTTTACAGAACAAAATGCCAGAGAGCTACTCATTTTAGTGGTCGCAACAAATTGAGTAAATATAAGAGCCGCAGCCTTAGATAGGAACAGTTCGAGGCCTATAAAACATTCATCATCATCCATTTATTAGTGCAGAAAGTAAAGTTATACATTTACAATTTTAGTAGTCATTCTATTCATCCAATTTTTCTTATTCAGCACAAAACTTATAATTCCAAAATTCTTTGATGAGCTACTTAGAAGGACGTGGAGAGCTACAGGTTGGAGACCCTCGCTCTAGTGTTTGTTTTAATTATGTACATTTAGAAGATAATCCTGCGTTTAAGTTTTTGTGTCAGTGGAGTATTGTAGTTTCAATACATCTCATTTCAAAATGAGTTCTTGTGACAGAGCTAGTCGCATTGACGCCTCCACAATGTTTTCAATTTCAGAACAAAACTGTATGAAATAGCTACTAAACCCTCTCTTCGACTGAGTGGAGCTAACATGTAAACAACAATGGCGCCCAGTATCCTCACACAATAAACAAACAACTACCCGACTCCACGAGGCGCCCACGGAGACAATGGCACCAAATGGGCCGAGGCAGGAAGCAGCCGCCACATCTTCGCCGCCGTGCAAAGCTAATGAGACTTGAATTAAGAACCGGAGCATCGCGCTAAAAGTATAGCTCACGCTCTCTCCCACGTCAAGGAGAGGACAATTACGGCGTGCTTCCATGTCAGCTTTCAAACCCCCCCCTTTCCTTTTCATTTTTCTTAATTACCGGGCAAATATTCACCGCTCTCTTGCTTCATTAGCTACTTTGTTGAGCATCGCGCGACGTCGAGGAGATGATGGAAGGACGGTGCGTTGGAGCGGTATGGGGAAAAAATGATATCAGCGCTAGCCCTTGTCTATTTTATTCGCTTAAGAAGACCTTCGGAGTACAGCTGAGGTCCATAACTCACAAGGCAAAAATGACTGTAGATTACGGTTTTGATGGGCGCGTCTCTCCTCCTTGGCGAAGTTAAAGGACCGCGCGGGCATTACAGGTTTTGACTGGGTTATCTCTCCTCGCCAGCCGCTGCTCTCATTGTGCCCAAATGTCTCTTTTATTGGTACTTAGGCATTGTTTTGTATGAAGAATGTAAATAGACGACAAAGCTAGCCGCGAGACAAATGCAAACTCGCGCCACACATAGGGAAATGCGCGGTGATTCATATTGGCGTCGCGGCCCCTTTGAGAATAATGGGTTTCTATGGGGGCAGTTTTCACCAAGGATTAGAGAAGTGTGAATGCGTCTTTATTCAGGGTTAAAGTCACATTAGCCATATTCATAAAAGTGGTAATTTCTCTCCCTGATTGCGCTGTCTCAGTCGGCCTTGTGCCCCATTTGTGTTCAATGGAAAAATCCCATCTTCTAGTGCCACTCTCACAAAAGCTGTCCTGGTTTCTGTCTGATTTTCGCTGGTATTAATACGGGCTCTAATGGCGACTGTGAGGAGATACTGCTTATGTGAAAGAAGTTAAAGCCTCAATGTGTCATTTTTGTGTCTGTCTGAATGGTTCATGTAAACAACAGGCTGGACTGGATTGACAAACTGATCCGTAAAGCTGTGATCTGCTGTGAGCTGTCTCCTGCTATTTTTGCTGCTTACTGCTCTTTGATGTTATAATATATCGTGAAGTGGGAGCTACTGTGTCCAAATAATCTCCCCATGTGGATCAGCAAAGTTTGTTTAAGTCTAAGTTATTGCTGCACTGAAAAACTGACAAAAACACCTGTCCTTACTCTGAGAGGGCTTGCATCTTCACAAACCTGACACAGAACAGAATCTACACTTCTCTACACGTCTCTATGGAAAGGCTGTTAAAAGTGTTCATTTGTAGTAACAGTAATATTATAGTAATAATAACAATTTTTTTTCTTTTTTTTTTTTATTTCTAAACTTTTCCATGACATTTTCATGATTTTAAGTGAATTTTCCGTGACTTTATGGCACCTTTATGTATAGAATTATCATACTTTTAGGGCCAAATATGAAATGTTAACCCTTTCCACTCACCTTATGGTTTGGTATTATATTTTTTTAACATTCAAAATACTGTCAGTGCATTTATTGTTTTCTCTTTTAAACAAAAGGCACAAATGTTCAGAAATAATCATAATAGTCTAATGATAACTTAACAGAACACTACAGTTGCGTGAAAGAGATACTAAAATTCCATTTGACTTATCCAAAACCTTCAGTGAATTGACAAAATTCCATGACTTTTCTAGGCCTGGAAAATGACATTTTCAATTTTCAATGACTTTTCCAGGATTTCCATGACTGTGGGAACCCTGTAATAACAATGAATTGGTCTAGATATTTTTTTCAGATGCTCAAAAATCACTCCACACCAGTCACTCAGAACATCTGTACAAAGGGAAGGGAAGGCAAAGGCGAAGAAGTGTCTTGCCCAAGGATGTAGTAGTATAGCAGTAGTATAATCAATAGTAAACACTGGTCAGAGCTGGAATCAAACCGCTGACCTTCGGGATCATGTGTGAACCCTCTTATCACAGAGCCACTGCCATCCCTGCTTCACTACTATATTCAGTAAAAAGTGTAAAAAGTTAAAAGATTTTTTTGTGTCTTGCTCCAGTACGAATACATTGTAAAAGCAAAATAAGACGACTGTGTGCCGTCTAAAAAGCATTTCATCCTACGAGAACCAGGAGATGTTCTGTTAGCATGCTAGTTCGTGGTAACATAACTGTGATGGCGAAACAGCACTCTTCTGTGGTAAATAGAAATGTAATTAAAAATGAAGGAATAAAATAAATTCCATGAACCTTGCGACCTATTATATATTCTTTGACACTATATTCTTGGTCTTTGCGTGAGAATCTTTGTCCATTAAAATATTTCGCGTTTAAATATTTCATCGGGCAAGCTTTTCAGACTGCGTTACACAAGTTGGATCGCTTCGCTTCATGTGTTCCTGTTTTGTACTTCTTTGCTGCAAAGTCTGCTTCACCACAGGCCTTCTGTTCATCTCCAATTCAGATAAACAGTCTTACAGTATTAGTACATTTAGAGAGCTCGTGTGATCCTTTTTTCTGATCTGTGCTACAATGTCAAAGCCACAAATCCTACATATTTAAGATGCAGGATTCTCTCAACCTTGTGATGTCATGTGGTAATACAGAAAGGGCTCCACTGTGTTTTTAAACTGCATAATAAACTGGATAATTTCAGATCTGGAATGAACTATAGTTTAAAAAAGTAGCTGTTAACTTAAAGGTTGTATGGAGGATTTTTTTTTTTTTTTTTCGAATTGTCAATAAAAGTTTAAAATACCATTACAGAGATGCAACAGCCTTGTAATTATGATGATCAAAAAAAAAAAAAAGAATGAAAATCTATCAACTGTGGACATAGTGAGGCCAGATAAACATCAGCCAATAGAAAACGAGGCTCCCTCTTTATTTATTGGCTGTTAGGTCGTCAGTCAAACTCCCTATGTTTCTAGTGTAACTGACTCGTCGGCGCGCGGGGATTATGTGGTTTTTGCGGTGGTTCTTAGAGGCTTTTTCAAACTGTCGCTTCCTCGCATTTCGCACAAAGTTTGTTGCGACGGCGGACGAGAATCCACGAGCAGTTCGCCGCAAAAGAAAGTCCGTTTTTGAGGTCGCTGAAAGAAGAAGAGAAGAGGAAAAGGAGCAAAGACAAACTGAGATGATTCTTGGAGATTCCTTCCAGCGATTGTTCGAATGAAGCAGACAAAGGAAAAACTGACGCATCGGTCGCTAAATTACTTTTAGACAGGTCACTTCAACTATAATTCTGAACATGCACTGGACGTAAACAAGTGTGATTTTTAGAGTAAAGAGGCGGGAGGAGATGTTTCTACTGAGGGAGCTGTGGAGGAGGAAGGTGGTGTCATACATGTACAACATTTGAAAAAGGACTGTCGCTGTATTTCACTTCCCTTAAAAAATCCTCTATACAACCTTTAACTTAAACGACCACTACTTGACATCACAACGTGGAACAGAACGTTTTGAGATTTGGAGATGTAGAACAGACGGATAATGAATTACTCAAACACGTGCGAATAAAACAAAACAGATCTTCGAGTATGTTTTTGAGGAGGTAAGAGCATTCTAACATGTCTTAAAGCTCACAAGAATCCATTTTGTGTAACAGAGCTCCTCTCCCTGAACCCTGTCCTTGGTTAACCGTCAACAAGCATCAAATCAACATCCCATATTAGGACAGAAAATAAGTACTTTACTTCATCAACGCAGTGCTTGGAAAATACAAAGCTTTATCCATCTCTCCAAAACCCAGCAGCATTCTTACAATTTTGCCCAATTTAGAGGAATCTTGTTAAGTGAAGCATCGCCGGGATGTGTCCACTTATCTCTCTTCTTTTTGCTCAATCCCTACTTCACTGCCTCATCCACTTTACCCATTGCTTTGTCTGTCTAGTCGTCCATCTTTCTCATTCTCCCTCTCTCTGTTTCTCATTCTCTCTGTCTTTCTTTTACTTTCTGTCTGTTTCTCTTTTTTCAAGTTCTGTTTCTCTTTTTCTCAGTTTCGCTCTCTTTCTCTCTCTCCCCCTCTCTTCGCTCTCCTTGTCTTTCTCTATCTTGCATCTTCTCTCTGTCTCTCTCCTCCTCTTCTTCTCTCTCTCTCTGTCTCTCTTCCTCTCCTTGTCTCTTCTCTCTTCTTCTCTCTCTCTATGTCTGTCTGTCTGTCTCTCTTCTCTCTCTCTCTCTCTCTGTCTCTCCTCTCTCTTTCTCCATCTGTGTCTCTCTCTCCCTCTCTTTGCTCTCTCTCTCTGTCTCTCTCCTTCTTTCTCTCTCTCTGTCTGTCTCTTCTCTCCCTCCATCCCTCTCATTCTCCCTCTCTCTGTTTCTCATTCTCTCTGTCTTTCTTTTTTTCTTTCTGTCTGTTTCTCTTTTTTCAGTTCTGTTTCTCTTTTTCTCAGTTTCGCTCTCTCTCTCTCTCTCACTCTTTTTCTCTCCCTCTTTCTTCGTCTCTGTCTCTCTTCTTTCTCATTCTCCGGCTCTCTCCCTCTCTCTCTCTGTCTGTCTCTCTTTCCCTTTCAGTCTCTCTCTCTGTTTTTCTTTCTTTCTCTCCCTCCCTCTCTCTCCCTCCCTCTTTCTGTCTCTCTCTTCTCTCTCTCCGTCTCTCTCTTTCTCTCTTCTCTCTCCTTCTCTCTCTTCTCTCTCTCCTCTCTGTCTGTCTGTCTCTCTCTCTTCTCTTCTCTCTTCTCTGTCTCTCTCTCTCTCTCTCTCTCTCTCTCTCTCTCTCTCTCTCTCTCTCTGTCTCTCTCTTCTCTCTCCTTCTCTCTCTCTCTCTTCTCTCTCCCTCTGTCTGTCTGTCTCTCTTCTTCTCTCTCTCTCTCTGTCTGTCTCTCTTTCCCTTTCAGTCTCTCTCTCTGTTTTTCTTTCTTTCTCTCCCTCCCCCTCTCTCTCCCTCTCTCTGTCTGTATCTCTCCCTCTTTCTGTCTCTCTCTCTTCTCTCTCCTTCTCTCTCTCTCTCTCTCTCTCTCTCTTTCCTCTCTGTCTGTCTCTCTTCTTCTCTCTCTGTCTATCTCTCTTTCTCTCTCCCTCTTTCTGTCTCTCTCTCTTCTCTCTCTGTCTCTTCTTCTTTCTCTTCTCTCACCTTCTCTCTCTCTCTCTCTTCTCTCTCCCTCTGTCTGTCTCTCTCTCAGTCTCTCTCTTTCTCTTCTCTCTCCTCTCTCTCTCTCTCTCTCTCTTCTCTCTCTCTGTCTGTCTCTCTTCTTCTCTCTCCCTCTTTCTGTCTCTCTCTTCTCTCTCCGTCTCTCTCTTTCTCTTCTCTCTCCTTCTCTCTCTCTCTCTTCTCTCTCCCTCTGTCTGTCTGTCTCTCTTCTTCTCTCTTCTCTCTCTCTGTCTGTCTCTCTTTCTCTCTCCTCTTCTGTCTCTCTCTCTTCTCTCTCCTCTCTCTCTCTCTCTCTCTCTCTCTCTCTGTCTCTCTCTCTCTCAGTCTCTCTCTTTCTCTTCTCTCTCTCTCTCTCTCTCGTCTCTCTGTCTCTCCTCTCTCTCTTCTCTCTGTCTGTCTGTCTCTCTTCTTCTCTCTCTGTCTGTCTCTCTTTCTCTCTCCCTCTTTCTGTCTCTCTCTCTTCTCTCTCCGTCTCTCTCTCTCTCTTCTCTCTCCCTCTGTCTGTCTCTCTCTCTCTCTCTCTCTCTCTCTCTCTGTCTCTCTGTCTCTCTTTCTTCTCTCCCTCTTTCTGTCTCTCTTCTCTCTCTCTCTCTCTCTCTCTCTCTCTCTTTCTCTTCTCTCTCCTTCTCTCTCTCTCTCTCTCTCTCTCTCTCTCTCTCTCTCTCTCTTCTTCTCTCTCTGTCTGTCTGTCTCTCTTCTCTCTTTGTCTATCTTTCGCCTCTCTTCTTCTCTCTCCTCTTCTCTCTCTCTCTCCCTCCTCTGCATTCCCAAGCAGAGCGGCAAAAAATTGTTATTCCCAAGTCATTATCTTATTTGTGCGTCTCCAGTCAGGTGTAAATCCTCCAGGTATTCCTCTTCTGTGTTTCTCTATTAACTCTGGCGCAGTCTGGCTCCAGCTGCCAATCACCAAACGAGAAGAGAGGGAGCGAAAAAGGGCAAGAGAGACACAGACGCAGGCAGACAGCCAGGAAAGACAAGTTGGAGAGTGAGTTGTATTCGCGGGGCTGTTTCTTGGTATGAGCAGGTTGTGTAGAGAAGTGAGGGCCCCGCCAGCCACTAAGGGGATCAAAAAGTACCACATACCTCCCCAAGTATTAAGGCGCTATATGGGATTTTACTCTTTTAAAGGTCTTAAATTACACAAAATGGATTCTAATCGAAGACGTACCTGGAGAATCCGTGTATCATTTGTTCATTCGTTTTTTCAAAATAAAACCAGAAATAAGAAAACGAAAAACAACTATTTTCTTCATTATTCGTCCCCAAAACCAAAAACGGATAATGATTCAATTTTTCAGTTTTTGATTTTGTGTTTAAATGAATAATGGAAAAAAAAAAAGGATAATGGACGTTTTCTGTTTCATCCAGTTTTGACTGAAATAGGTTTGATTCCAGGACTAATCCAGGACTGATCCCAAGACTGAACCAGGACGACTAAACCAGGACTAAACAAGGATGGAAACAGGACTAAACCAGGACTGATCCAGGACTAAAACAGGACTAAAATAGGACTAAAACAGAACTAAACCAGGATTAAACCAGGGGGACTAAATCCAGACTGAACTAGGATTGAACCAGGAGGACTAAACCAGGACTGATCCCAGGACTGAACTAGGACTAAACCAGGACTGAACCAGGAAGACTAAACCAGGACTGAACTAGAACAAAACCGGGATTGAACCACGACTAAAATAGGACAAAACCAGGACTGAACCACAACTAAACCAGGACTAAAGCAGGACTGAACCACGACTAAAACAGGACTAAAACAGGACTAAACCAGGACTGAACCAGAAAGACTAAACCAGGACTGAACTAGGACAAAACCAGGATTGAACCACGACTAAAATAGGACAAAACCAGGACTGAACCACAACTAAACCAGGACTAAAGCAGGACTGAACCACGACTAAAACAGGACTAAAACCAGGACTGATCCCAGGACTGAACCAGGACTAAACCAGGACTAAAACAGGACTAGTCCCAGGACTGAACAACGACTAAAACAGAACTAAACCAGGACTAAACCAGGACTAAACTAGGACTAAAACAGAACTAAAACTAAGACTAAAAGAGAACTAAAACAGGACTCAACCAGGTTCAGAAAAACAAATGAACGAATGATACACAGATTCTGGAGTTGTGTTTTGTTTCATTCACACATGTTTGAGTAACCCTTTATTATTAATCTGTCTACATCCCCAAAGCTCAAAATGGTCTTTTCCACCTTGTGATGTCATGAAGTGGTAGTTTTCAAGTTAACAGCTATCTTATACCATTTATTCAGTAGAGATTGTCAAATTTTCCAAATGATCCAAATTCATCCAAATGATTGTAGTGAAGTTGTTTAAGAAGAGTTTAAAAATGGATTGGAGCATGTCCTGTATTACCGTATGACATCACAAGGTGGAACAGGGTGTTTTCAGTTTGAGAGAACAATCATAACATAGATCAGAAAACAGAGTAGTATGTTCCCTTTAAGGTTAATTAACCTCTTATTATAATGTCTTACAATTATAATTTATAAAGTGGAGCAAGTGATGAACCCTCCACCCAAAAAGTTCAACACAATGCACCTTTAAACTTGAGTTAATGTTGTAAAATCTGAATAAAAAAAGAAAAACGGAGTGTACACTTTCTAACTCAACTTACAAATGAGCGTGATCCTCTTTGACTTATTTACTGCCAGTTTTCTATAAGAAGTCTTCACATTTTTTGTATGTGTCATCAGTAAACAGCCTATGCAGTGAGCGTTGAAAATCTCTTGCCTATTTTAGTCACCCCATTCTCTGCCAGGGCACGGCATCTCCGACTTTGGCTCACACAACAGTTCAGAGGAGCCCGAGGAAATGTGAGCTCTGCCAAATCGTGTCTTTCCAACTTTGTCACATTTAGAAACAACTGAATAAGATTTTGTTATAATAATATCATGAAACTGAACACATTGATTTAACGATATTAAGATACTTCGCGTTGCCGGAAAGATGTGGCTGATCTGTTGACACGGATGAAGACTTGACAATAATGTGTGGAAACAACGGATCTTATGGATGAAAGAAACAACAGAGACTCAACCGAATTTAATCTTCACTCTGTGTTTAGTGAAGCAAGTTTCAACTATTCAAGATGAAAGTCTAATCATTTTGTTTTTACCACTACTATTGGAACTGTCAGTCCTACTATTACTACTACTACTACTACTATTACAACTACTACTACTTCTACTACCACCAGATTGTACTACTAGGCTACTACTACTACTACTACTACTAGTAGTATTACTATTACTATTACTACTACTACTACTACTCCTACTGCTACTACTACTACTACTACTACTACTACTACTACTACTACTACTACTACTACTACTACTACGACTACCACCAGATGCTACTACTACTACTATTACTACTACTACTACTACTACTTCCACTACTAGTAGCTAGTAGACTACTAGTACTACAACTAATACTACTACTACTACTTCCACTACTACTACCAGATTGTACTATGAGGCTACTGCTACCACCACAGTTACTACTACTACTACTACTACTACTACTACTACTACTACTGCTACTACTGCTACTACTAGTACTACTGCTACTTCCACTACTACTACCAGATTGTACTACGAGGCTACTACTACCACCACAGTTACTACTATTACTACTACTACTACTACTACTACTACTACTACTACTGCTACTACTAGTACTACTGCTACTACTACTACCACCAGTTTGTGCTACTAGGCTACTACTACTGCCACCACTACAGTTGGTATTACTACTACTACTAATACTACTACTACTACAAATTCCGCCAATAGTACTACAACCAGTTTGTAGGTTACTACCACTGCTACTACCACCATTAACTTTTTCATTATATGACTACTATTGTTGCTGTATCACAGATCCTAATACTACTGTTGCTACTGTGAGTTTATATTAATACTACTACTATTACTAATGATTAAACTACTTCTTCTAGTACGACAGAAAAAACAGCCTTTTTAACCTTCACCAAGTTTGACTAAAACTAAATAAAAAGCAAAGAAATACAACATAATTTCTACTCTGAGTTGCTCAGACTCGACATGCGTCACCTTAGCAGTGTCAGCCATTCTGAATAAATACTGTCTCAAATAAAAGCAGGCAGAAACACAAATTATGAGTAAAACAATGAGCAATTTCTAACTGGTAACAAATCTCATCTCAGCATTTGGTTAAAGGTGCACTGTGTAACCTTTCTGGAGGAGGGTATGCTTGTCTCCATGGAGATTTTATTTCTTTGCCCTGAATGTTCTTCAGTTTTCAGGGTTCCCACAGTCATGGAAATCCTGGCAAAGTCATGGAAATTGAAACTATGCCATATTCCAGGCCTGTAAATATTACAAAATGTGTTTAAATTCAATGAAATTTTTGGAAAAGTCATGGAATTTTAGTATCTCTTTCACGCAACTACAGAGTTTTGTAAAGTTCATTAGGCTATTATGATTATTTCTTAACATCTGAGCCTTTTTTTTTTTTTTTTTTTTTTTTTTTAAAGAGATGACAATAAATGCACTGACAGTATTCTGAATGTTAAAAAAACTATAATACCAAACCATAAGGAGAGTGGAATGGGTTAATTTTTCATATTGTCCTAAAAGTATGATCAATTTTACACAAGTAGGGTGCGGTAAAGTCATGTAAAATTCACTTTAGGTCATGAAAGTCATTTAAAAGTTTTGAAATTTTGTCAATGAAAAAAGGTGAGTTTTGCATTACATTTATCTATCATACATTTATTCAGTTACAGGTATTTTATTGCTCAGAAAAAAAAAAAAAAAAAAAAAAAAATAGACCATAACATAGCCTGGTTGTGTAAGTTTAATGCCATACTGTGGAACATTCCAGGCAAATGGTTAAGACAATCATATGGCAGACTCTTCACCAGAAAAATTACATATTGCATCTTTAAAGTAGAATATTGGCATTGAGTCGCATCAGTCATATACTGGTTGATAACTTCTGTATTAGACATGATTGGCAATTCACATTCACCACTTACACATAAAATGATGTCTTTCAATCCTGCTTTTTTCCTCTGCTCCATTGCAATTACCACTGTACTCTGCTAAGTGTGTATTAACCTAATTAGTGAGTCATTCCAGTCCATTTTCACATGTTTTATGCAGATAATGCTATTGTACATTCACTACCAGAAAAGCTGCCCTTTCTCTTAGAACATTTCCAGACCAAACCCACTGAGACTCTCCACTCCGGCCTCCCTCCCCAGCTCCTCCGCTCTGCCAGTATTTACACAGACTCCAATTAGTGTAAAATATATTCTTTGCATTGGGCTGCACTGTGAGTCTTATCTTCTGCCGGTAATATGGAAGAATATGCAGTAATCTTCCTGACCCATTCGTTTCTTCTATAGCGGAGTGGCAAACTCAAGTCCGTGTCCTCTCAGTTTGGTTTCTAGCCCCTATTACCCCCATAAAGTTGCTTCTATGTCGTCTTTGGATTTGGTTTCAACAATTGTTCAGGTTGTAGGGGTCGTTTTTTTTTTGGAGATTGAGATCATTATGTAAGAGATTACTACCTCCATGACGCATTCTATTTCACAAGCATCAATTTAAAGTAGTAGTAAGTTTTTACTATTTATATGGTGTTTAAATAGCATTATCTACCAATGCTATTTGCCTATAGCCTGATTCATCAGCAGGTTTCACTTCATGGAAACCGTCTGACCTCATAGCATTAGGATTCGTTCGCTCGACTGTAGACAGGTACTTTTTTAATTTAACCAATCGCTGCTATTTGGTTGTGATGTATGTAATGCACAACTAACGGTACTAACTGGTATATTAAGCTTTTCCCAAATCCTGTAAGAAGGGCAATAATGTCTTTCCCCTTGATAAAATTCACCAAAGATTTTCTTTGTTCTGGCTTTAAATCCTTGATCTCGGGAGTCCTGGCCAGCGCAGAATATTTGGCTTTTTGCTGACTGACTTGTGCTCGGACTTGCACTTCCAGGGTTCTTACAAACCATCTAGTGTATTCTGATTCCTGACCTAGTCGCTGGAGAGAAATGAAATTGAGCAGATGCACTAGATGGTGCCAGCCTGGCTAATTTACCTAGTCATTTTTGGCAACTCAAGCATAAACTAAAAGATAAATGTCTGGTAAAAGTGTTGCCTTCACTTTCTAGTAGTTGTACAACTGCCCTGATACAACCAAGAGGCTCTATTCAAGCTTACATCACAAACCAGGAAGATGTTTGGAAAGATGCGATTACAACTTCCGGCGGGCTCCGTTTGCGGTTGTAAGTCTGACAAATCTAGGAAAATGAGAAAATGGTCCAGTTTTCTTCATCTCCATGTCAGTGTAACGTTCCATTATGTTCGGCTAATCAACAGTTTCAACCGTACCTCAGTTTTCATCATTTCCCCACTGACGCACAGCTGCGAGGGCCCTGTGCACATGCGATTAGAAAAGAGATGAGGGCGCCAAATTCAAAATGAAACACATACGCAGTCTTCATTTTACTGCTGATCATTATCACAGTCGGTCAGTGAGTCCAGTGTGGGTAACTGCTGTACATCTGAAGTTGTAATTGCATCTTTCCAAACGTCTAGAGCCTATTGTTTATGATTCCAAACACTTGTCTTTTCCGGGGGTAGAGTTTGAAGTGTGGGCATCTATAAACCCCATCCCTCCTTCTCTCTCTCCTCTTTAGTCCTTCATGCACCACCCAGTTTAGCAGCTCTATTTGAAACGTGGTCGTGGGGGCGGAGTTTAGGCGTTTAGTCCCATTTTAATGAACTATTAAATCTTCATGCTTTATTAAAGGTGCACTGGGTAAGATTTTGGAGGAGGGTCTACTAACTGCTCGTCACCATGGAGATGTTATCGCTTTTCCTGTAAGACAATGAACGTATATCCAATGTTTTTTTTGTTTTTTGTTTTTTGTTTCTGTTGGTCAAAAACAACTTGAAAACATGTATCTTCACTATGCACGAGCTTGCTCTCCACAGATCTGAACAATAATAATTTGCTCTGATGGCGCCAACTGCCTGTCCCCATGGCGACGTCATGTTTTAAAGCTGTACTGTGGAGAATTCTGGCCAAAGCATTCGTATTTTTATGGAGACAAACAGGTGATGGACCCTCCTTAATTCAAGTGTAAACAAACACACAAACAAACAAGTAAATAAATAAATAGTACCTTAAAATCTTACACTACTTCTTTTGCTTTATTCATCTCCCCCACTGCATTAGTCTTCATAATAATTTTTATAATACCACATCGACTCATCACTCCCCGAAACTGTACAGCTAACAACATAAAACTAGCAGTCGGGCCGTGCTTTGAAAACTCCATTCATTTGATGTGGTCTCACTTTGTTGTGTCTCGTTCGAAAAGGGAGGGAGAGTTTCAGATTTAGCGAGGAAAGGACCAGACCAGAGGCTGTGTACACTTCTGCTGAATAAAATATCAATGCAGAGGTGGATGGTAATGGATACTCCAGTTCAAAGGTGCAGCCTGTAGGATTAGGTGGGATTTATTTGAACAAAATGAGCAGAAAAATCCAAAGTAGGGCTTTTATGTCTGATCACACGGAATTATTCCATATGAGCACTTAGTGGGACAGTCATGGTCTCTGGTCTGACAAAAAAAACATTGTAGATTTGGAATGAAAGACTGCTTGTTGTATTGTTTATTCATATTTGTATATTTACGTGATTTTTTTTTTTTTTTTTCTCTTTTGCTTCGTGAAGGTCAATATGTGAGTTAATGATGAAAACATTAAAGGACCTGTATCTGATTTTTCCCCATGTATTTGAGTAAAATGTCTCTTGACCAAGCCCCGGGATCTAAAAATGGCCGCCCATTCAAGTCAATGGACTGAGCTCAATGGCGCATGACTCCAGAGGTACTTCTGGGGGCAGTGGGCAGACCGAGTACACGCACAAGTACACACAAGTACACGCATAAACCTCAGACTTGTGTATCACGTGATCGCTTTGACCAATCAGAGGGAGAGGAGCTAGAGCGGAGCCGGAGCGAACGATTATAAAATATTTTTCAAGACAACTGATGGATTTTGAGCTTTATGATCTAAAAAATAGGTCAAAATTGTCACAAAATCCGACATTTTTGAAAGTTGTAAGTGCCCTGTCAGCTAAACACGAGAAATTTTTGATTACATTGCACTCTATGAGAAAAATCCTTTCTCAGCTGGAGGGAGTTTTTTGCCAGTACCAGTGAGTGGCAACTACGTCACCTGGAGGAAAACTACAAGCTAGCAGTATCCTATCCAGTTATTTTAATAGATCCATGATCTTACCCCAGTACAGGTGGTAGTACAGGCCATAGAGTGTAGGGATGAGTTAAAATATCAAAATATTGTGACAGAATATCTTATTGTGAGCTGCTACATCGATATATTGCAGCATTTTTTGGTGACCCCAGTACAATTTTGTGTCTTATTTATGCAATACATTTGAAATATGCATTAAAATATGTCATATTCATTTTGCACAAGTAGTAATTTAACACAGGAATATTGTCGATAGATGCTAAAATGCATTTGGTTCTTTAAGTTAAACTGTGTAACCTTTTGGTTGGGGCTCCTTCACCTGCTTGTTTCGATGGATATCTCATTGCTCCACAGTATGACTTAGAACAGCTCTACCTTACTTTTATTCAATTATTACATTTGGTTTTAAGCTCAAAAATACATTGATAAACAGGCATTCTGTGAACAGGGTTGCCTCTCCACAGATCCGACCTGTAACTTGGTCTGGTTGTGTCTCTGTGAAGATAGAAAGGTTTAATGCCATACTGTGAAACATTCTAGACAAAACAACAACATCTCCATGGAGAAAAGCATCTGACAGACCCTCCACCAGAAAAGTTACACAATGTACCCTTAAAAAACAGCAATATATCACAGAGTATCATGTGCAATATATAAATTATTGCATTTATTGCTATATTGTGATAATATCGTGTCGTGAACCGTGTATCGTACTGAACTGTGAGGGACCTTGTGATTTCCAGTCGTAGAATAGAGTGCATGTGCTGTGAACATAGACTGTATATGGTCCCTGTACTCTTGCTCCAGTGGCTGCTCTGCTCTGATGACCACGTGCCCTTCTTGTATCTCTTCCGTTTCACATCACACATTACAGCACATGCCCCGACCCTGCGGTGGACACTAAAATGAGTGGAAGGGGTGAGAAGTGACAGCGGTGCTATGATTTTTGCTGCTGGTTCTAGTGAAATAACAGTGAAAAATACATACTTTAAAAAATGAATTTTCTTCTCTTGATGAAGATGTTTTTGATGTGTCTGGAATGTTTCACGGTATGATAATAAATCTTTCTATCTTCATGAAGACCAAACCAGAGCAAGTTACAGGTCAGATCTGTGGAGAAGCGACCCCACTCGCCGGTTTCACTTCGTGGAAACTGTCTGACCTTACAGCATTAGTATTTGCTCACTTGACGGTAGGCGGGTACTTTTTTATTTAACCATTCAACCAACTATTTCGTCATGGCATATGTAATACACTGCTAACGGGGATAACTGGTATCTTAAGCTTTTCCCAAATCCCATAGGAAGAAGGGCAATAACGTCTTTCCTTTTGATAAAATTCACCAAACATTCTCTTTGTTCCAGCTTTAAATCCTTGATCTCAGGAATCTTTGCCAACACAGAATGTATGTCTTCATCTACATCCATCTTGACCACTTTGATTACTGTTGTGCTGTACCACAAAAGGAACCCAGTCATGGCTTTACAGCTCTTCGTTGATCGATTTCTGAGCTACAAAATCACCTGTAATTGAATAAATGTAAGATAGAGCTGCTTAATGTCATACTGCGGAACATTCCAGCAAGTTACACTGTGCACTTTTAAGATGGTAAAACCGGTTCCCACAATATGAGCAAAATTAAACTAAGATCCTTTTAATAATTTATGTTAAAATGTAAAAAGACACATCTCTAAGTTAATAAATACATGATCTGCAATGTAACTTGAAGATGTTACTGTTTTTCCTCAAATCTTCCTATAGTTCAGCATTCAAATTATGTATCAATCTTGCATTTATTCAGTTCCAGTTGTTATTAGGGGTGTGCAAAAATATCGAAATATCAATATACCGTATCATTTAATGTGATGATACAGTATCGATATCATGGGCTGCTGCATCAATATACCACCGTGAGTATTTTTTGGTATGTTTTACTAAATTATGTTGTTATAGCTACAGTTTTGGTGCTTGTTTAGAGGAAGGAAACTCATTTATGTAACACGTTTGACATTTTCACTGTTTTGATGATTAAAATGTGTGTGTTTCATATGAATTTTTTGGTTTAACAAAGACTTTTAGTATCACAGCCATGATTTAACCTTTATTTTTTACTGAACCGTATCGAATCTATTTGAAATATATCATATCGAACCGAAAGCTCACTATATGGAGATATGTATCGTATCATGTCCTATGTATTGAGGTATGTATCGTATCGGCAACTTTTTAATGATATTCAGCCCTAGTTGTTATATACCTTAAATACCTTGACATGCATGCATTCTTAAAGTAGCCTGTCCACAGATCTGACTCATGCTTGGTCTGTATTTATGGAGATTTCATTATTTTTACACAGTGATAAGTAAAATATGAACAGCTCTAAAGTAGGCATTCATTCACATTCAACAAACCAAAAAAACTGAATATTGTTTGGTGGTAATAATGTATCCAAAATAGACATGCTTTGAAACTATTTAACATTTTTTTTATTTCTTCTTTCTCGTAGCTGTGGCAACTTTGAGTCTAACATTACAATTTATTCAAAACTACAACATGTAAGTGGGATACTCTGCACTATTTTCTGCTTTGAGTGCATATTCCTATACTTTTTAGAAGACTTATTTCCACAAAGCAGTTTTATGATTTGCACGATACAAACTTACTTTAAAACTTTATCAAAACTTTGCAGACAAACAGCAGCCCCTAAACAATAACTATGAACAGCTTACACCCGTGATAATGACTATGCGGTTCCCAGTGAAAGCTTTAGAGTTTGTTAGACCATTACAGACGGGGGAAAAAACAGAAATGTATTCAAACATAAGAGGATACTTTGAGTAAACAAAACATGCCCTAGTTACTGACTTTTTTGACTCTTCATTTTAAAGGTCTTATATTACACGAAATGGATTCTCGTGATCTTTTTGACATGTTAGAATGTTGTTACCATCTCAAAAACATACATAGAGTTGTGCTTTGTTTCATTCACACATGTTTGAGCACTGTATTTTTCAGACTATAAGGCGCACTAGATTATAAAGCGCAATATCAATAATGTTGAATTGTCTTGTCTATTTTCATACATAAGGCACACCAGATTATAAGGCGCATTAAACGAAACAAACGGACGACTCTTGAGACTGATCACTTCAATCCATTGTCAGATCGTGACGTAATTCGCCCACCGCTGCCTCCCTGTCTTGGTGAATGTGTATTATGAATGTGAATACGGGTGGATCATTTAAATTAGTTTTTTTTATTTCCTTCAAGGAGAACTCAAATATACATTGAGTAATAATGTGTTTAATGCAACTTTGAGCACATCTGTTTACGTTTTACAGAAACAAAACTTAAAACCACATGGATAATTTCCATGAACTATAAGCGCTGAAAAAAAAACGCACTCCTTTTGCTGCTGGTGCGGTCAGCTTCTGTCGGACTAAAGAGCACGACTCAGTGGAATTATGTGAAAATCGGTGCGAGGTCAGTCAGCACAACCAGAATTAATACATAAAGCGTACTGGATTATAAGGTGCACTGTCGATTTTTGAGAAAATGAAGGGATTTTAAGTGCGCTTTATAGACCAAAAAATACAGTAACTAGGGGTGTGCAAAAAAATATCGAAATATCGACATATCGTATTGTTTAATGTGATGATACAGTATTGATATAGTGGGCTGCTGTATCGATATATCTCAAAGAGTATTTTTTTGGTATATTTTACTCAATTATTTTGTTACAGCTACAGTTTTGTTGCTTGTTTAGTGGAAGGAAACTCATTTATGCAACACATTTGCCATTTTCACTGTTTTGAAGATTCAAATGTTTGTGTTTCATATGAACTTTGTACAAGAAGTGGTTTAACAAAGACTTTCAGTATCACAGCCACGATTTAACCCTTATTTTTTATTGAACTTTATTGAATCAATTTGAAATATATCGTATTGAATCGAACGTGCACTGCATTGAGATATGTATCGTATCGTGGCCCATGTATCGAGGTAAGTATCATATCAGAAACTTCTTAATGATACCGAGCCCTAATGGTAACACTTTACATCTCCAAAGCCAAAAATGTGCTGTTCCACCTTGTGATGTCATGAAGCAGAAGTTTGTAAGTTAAAAGGTACCTTTTACCTTTAGTTCAGTAAAGATTGGCAGTTCCAACCAAATGATTTCAGTGAAGGAACGCTTGCCGTATCACCGCATGACATCACAAGGTGGTGTTTTCAGTTTGAGAGAAGAACTCAGCCTGAATATGCAGGGTTTGTGTGTTAAACATGTGTGAATGAAACAAACCATAACTCTAAGTATGTCTGTGATGAGGAAATATTACAGAAAATAGCGTAATAAGGCCCCTTTAAATGATATAGGAAGATAAAGATCTGTGTATGTCTATATGTGCTGTTTTCAGATGCTCTGTAGTAATTTTTTTTTATTCCCAAATGTTAGGATCTAGGGTAAAAGATATGATAGTTACGAAATACATTCTAATCTACAGATATTTGTCCCGTTTACCAGTAAACAAGTATTTTCTTTCTGTTTCTGTTCCCCAGCTCTATTAACTATGCCATTTTCTGATTTTGGAAAATACAATTGGATTTTTCTTCGAAGCAACAGTGTTTATAATTAATAGTAGTTTATTCATTTTTAATTATGTTTTGGTTCACAGATCTTATTTTAAACACATCCAGGAGCATAAATATTTTATAAACAATTGAAATATGAGCTGCTGAACTAATACATAAACGCCATGCTTTTCAGAACATTAAAGAAATATTAGTTTCATACAAAATACCCAGATAATAACCAGAATTTTGATGTTTGCAGAGGCCATTATATCTTCTACTTAATATCCAATTTTGAGATTTTCTAATTGTGACCATTAATTTTGTGTCATTTAAAATTCTGTACCAAAATCTAGTATGGTTTGTATCACATAAAACTCAAACTTGTTTTTATAAAGCTGGTCAAATGTAATGAAATGGTAATTTATAGTAGAAAATGTGAATAAAAATGAATTGTTCTTTGGTCACTTTGTAAATAATAATGAATAATCACAGAATTGTTTATTTATTAATACAAGAATCACAGCATTAAAATTGCAATATCATAACATTTCTAACTCAAACTTCACTCGTTCTCAGCCCACAGCCTCCTCTGCTCCAGCACACAGCAGGACATTTGTTGTGCATGGGAAAAAAGAACCCTGTCTGCTTAGATTAATCTTACACAGGTCAAGGTTAGCCGCGATACAGCCGTGCTAGTGTGCTAATAAGCATGTCTGAAGATTTGACCAGCTCTAATTTAATTCCCAGGGCGCGGTGTGAGGCGAGGTGAGGGACAGGAAGTCTTTAAGGCCAAGTAAAGGAAGGCTAAGAGGAGGGTACAATGAGTGCAATGTTTGTGAGTCAAATCTGTTGCGCCATTTTGAGGACTTCTGCACTTGTTTATGCGTAATGTTTTAGACTTAGACAAATTTTATTGATCCACGAGGGAAATTATTTGGACACAGTAGCTCACACATCACAATAAATATAATAACAAAGAGCGAAAATATAACTGGTCATAATAAATTCTAAATAAGTAGCAAAAAAGATAGTAAGAGACGTGTGTCAAATACATAATTATATAAATGTACAAGTCAAAATAAAATAGATAAGTTTATTGATATGGCAAGGATCCTATTTTTGATTTCTTGAAACTATAGACTGTATCTATAAATGCTTGTACCTAACCTGCTAACCACTGCGTTCCAAAGAACAAATAGCAAAATGACAGATATAATAGTAAGTGCTGCAAACAAAACAAAAAAACTATACTATATTAAAAATTATACAAAGTACTATACTAAAAATACTATAACATACTAGAAATTACAGCAAAAAGAAGACAAATAGTTGGAAAATCTCAAAAATACAGTACATGGGTTTTATTCATAGACTGTGGAAAGAAGTGGATTAAAGGAGTGGAACATCACCCATAAGGTCCCAAGGAGAGCAGTTTTGAGAGTTTCATATTAGGAATAAGAATTTACTTATGGACAAAATATAAATTAAAATAGAATTGATCCACAACTATCAAGGTAAGAAAGATGAAAACATAAAAACGAACAACGACGATGCATTAGTGAACTACTCCTGAGCAAAACTAACATTATGGTCATGAATAAACCATAAGACGAATAAGTAATTCACTAATAAGTAACTTGTTACCTCAGACTGATTCTACAATTAAAATTAAAAATTGATTTCATGAAGTAGATATTAGCATAGCAATGTTAGAGAGATAGATAGATAGAGATACAGATGTTCACAAATTACATGTCTTGCATTTAAACTGTACAAATCTCTCTGTCTATGCCAATATCTACATCATGAAACTGATTTTTAATTTTAATCCTAGAATCAGTCTGAATGAACAAGTTACTTATGTTTTATTCCTGACCATAATGTTAGTTTGGTTCAAGAGTAGTTCACTAATGCTAGTCGTTGTTCGTCTTTAAGTTTTCGTCTTTCTTACCTTGACAGTTGTGGATAAATTCTTTATAGACAGAATATGTCCATGGAAAAATGTTTACCCTTTGTGGACCTTGTTGGATGAAGATTTGGTGAATTGGCAGATTTATGAAGCTGGTGGAAAATATGCGTGACATTTCCACAGATATTTTGCCATAGAAAAGCATTAACCTTGAGTAATGTTTACCCTACATTATGGCACTTCCGGCTGTTGTGAAAAAGGTCTATTGGAGCCAGAGTTGATGGAGCCGGAAGTGACCCCATGCTCACTTCCTATTTGGAACCCGACGGCTAGCGGGTTAGCTATGTCCATTTATGTATACAGCTGTAGAGAAAACTTCCACTTAAATAATTGCAGTCTTGGCAATCTCAAAGAAAAAAATAAAAAATAAATAAATAAATAAAAAATATATATTATAATAATAATAAATATAGAATAATAATAATAATAATAATAATAATAATAATAATAATAATAATAATAATAAATCATACCAACCATCCATAGAAAGTCTATGCTGCATTTACACAACTGCATTTATGTAGTTATTTATGCTGATGTTACCCTGATATTTAGCAAAATTGGCTTTATAGAATAATGCAATATAATCAAGCACAAACAACATCATCGGTTAGAACAGAGTTGGCTTTTTATCAGCTCGGTCACTTGTAAACCTACAGGGACGGCCTCTGCTACTACTCCTGACTAGATCCATATTCTCTTCACAGCATTGACAAAAAAAAAAAAAAAAAAAAGGATTTCAGAGTGAGATGTTGACTTAACAGGAGGAGGCAGACCGTGCATTTTCCTAGTGGTCTAGCGGGACCCCAGCCTTCTCACTGTGCCTATATGATTGGTAATGGTCCCTATATGTGCTGCTATAGGCTTTGGGTTGTTAGCACAGATTGCATGGGGAAATTGAAAACACCACTTTTCGCTCTGGCTGAGGTGAAATAATTGCTTTCTGTCTTATGCCCGCTATTCTGATGTGTCTCAACAGTCCATTAGGTTTGATTAAAGTTGATTTGGTGGAAAAGTATATTCAAGTGACGTGTTTTAGGCGCCCTATCTGATTTTTACCGTTTTAAAATGTAAAAACAGAACTTGCTCTTTTTAACCATTTTGCAGTGGTCCAATGTTATTCCTAATGTATACATTCTGAATAATTCCTAATAATTCACTGCAGTGAGTTTCTGTTTTTTTTTACAGGGCAGTGTTTTTGCTGTAAAATAAAACTATAAAACTAATCACAGCTAGTATGCTAATGCACATTTCCTGATTATTGGAAAATAAAACACACCTCAAGAGCTGCTTATACAATATGCTTTTGTCCTGGTACAGGGTTTTCAAAGGGTCCATATTACCATATTGTCCGCACTATTAAACACTCTGGATTATAAGGCGCACTGTCAATGAATGCTCTATTTTCAAACTTTTTTTCACAAATAAACTGCACAGGACTTTAAACGAAACACAACAGTTGGATAGCTCAGTCAGACTTTGTTTGTGGCGTTCACGGTGACTCTGGGCTTTGTTCAGTTGTGGCGTGTAGGGAGGGTGCTGTCTGGGACCGCTGGATTGTCGGCGTGTTCGCAGTGACTCAGTTGTTCAGTTGTGGTTAGAAGTGGCACATTGCACTCGCTTTTTCGGTTCGTTCCTCCACTCCATTCCTCGTCCGTGTGGAGTGTTGAGTGTGGCTGTTTTTCGCTGCGTGGTCGCTGTCTGCTCTGTGCATGTTTGCGTGCGCTGCGGGTGGTGCGGCTTTGTAGTTTACTGAAGTCGTGCTGGGACACCCGAGTGGATTCGTGTATAGGGGGCTCTGGATTGCGGGGCGTGCAGTCGTTTTTGATGGGGTTGGAGGCTTAAGAGCGCGCCCAGTAACCCAGAAAATACAGTATGCAATATGTTATAATGTTGTTTTCTCATCACATACATACCTGTAGCTGTATTTTGTTTCAGTCACACATGTTAAACACACAAACAATGTCTTGAGCGTTCAGTCACCGGACGCCAAAAATTGAAGATGCTGAACTTTTGGTATCGGACGTGCTCCTTCAGCCACTCAGGGACTACTCTCCAGTGACATAGCAACAGCATTATCAGAAAGAAGATGAAAGAGAAACACCCAGGAGCCACAACAAGAAAATCTGAAGTCCTATCTTTAGCAGAGTATAAATACACGTATACCACTAATGTTTTGTGTAATAAATACACTAAAGCCACTCTCATGATCGGAAAAACAAGGCACTGGACACACGCCAAGTATTTTTCTCCAACGTTCAAGACACACGTCTGAACTCAAATGCAAAGGCTCCAACTAGAGGCTTTCAGTGTGTTTTTGTGGTAACACCGTAAGTGCGCCACTGTGTTTTTAAACTCCATACACCTTCACTAGAATCATTTATATAATTTCAGCCCTGGCATTACTAGTATCCACAAACTAAAGGTAAATGAGATGTGGACAGAGTAATAATAAAGGGTTACTCAAACATGGATGAATAAAACAAGACACAACTCCAGGTCTGTTTTTGATGAGATCGCAACATTATAACATGTCTTAAAACTCACAAAAGTCAGTTTTGTGTAATAGGACCTTTAGCGTCAACTGTAATCCATCTTGTTTGGGGAGATTCAAGGACAGAACTCCTATCTATTCCTTCTGTACATTTGCATTCCTGCCATAAAGTGGAAAACAAAACAAAGTGTGCATTATATGAGACTGTTAGATGCCTTTAAAAGAATGGAGTGCCACCTTCTTAGTATTTGCATAACTGCTTTATACAGCTTAATGTCTTCATAAAGTGTTTTCTGAGCAGGTTGCAGCCAGGTTTGTCCAATCTGATACAAAATATATTATCAAAAGAGACAAAGGTAGCACTGGTTGGAATATAAAATACAAAGCCAAAAGTATCTTAAAGGTGCGGTGTGGAACTTTTCTTGTGGGGGGTGACCCTGTTAAATTACAAAGAAAGAAATTATATGTATGTTGTAGAATGTGGTGGGGGTAAGGATAGACAGATTTTGGAAACTGAAGTAAGCTCATAGATAATATGATTTTATATTTTTATCAATCACAAAGTAAGGTTAGAATAGTAATAGGTGGCAAAACATTATAACTTTAAAGCCAGTACACCCAAAATAAGTCATGTATATGTAAGAAAAATTTTTACTTTTTGTTTGATTTATGCAGCATAAAAACATACTCAACATACATAACTGTGGTTGTATTCTTTGTCTTGAATGTTGCACACTGTGGCATTAAAATGATCTGTCTAGCTTATATTGAATGAGAAAGGCCATTTCTTGCTTGCAGAGAAAACTTTCGCTTAAATAACTGACATCTTTGTGATCTGTGTCAAAGAAAAAAACCCATACATAACAGTCTACGCTGGGTTAACACAACTGCGTTTATGTACAGTAGTTATCTACGCTGACGTTGTCCTGACGTATAGTAAAAATGGCTTTATAGAATAATGCTCTTACAATAATCGAGCACAGACAACATGATTGGTCAAAGCAGAGATGGCTCTTTACCAGCCCTGCCACTTGTAACCCAACAGAGACTGCCTCTGCTACTACTCCTGACTAGATCCATATTCTCTTCACAGCACAAGTAAGCTCATAGATAATATGATTTTACAAAACACCTGTATTTTATTTGATTTATGCAGCGTCAGAAAGAAGCAACATTGCATAGTGGCATTAAACGTATCTGTCTGGCTTGTATTGACTGAAAGATACCTTATTAGTGCTACAGCAACTAATCAAATGTATAATGTGATTTCAAGTGTGTTACGGCCCCAGGCCTTAGTTCTAATATTTCTGCAGAGTTTTCTTAATTCCTGCTGCAGGAGCCCTGGTCCGTGATTGGTGGGGCAAGTCTACGCCCACCTCACCTGCAGCCACCGCCCTTTATTTAAGGAGATTGCCAGCACCTGTTCGGGGCTGCTGGCCTTGGTGGCCAGTATGCCATTTTGTGTTTGTGTGTGTAATTTAGTTCAGTTTTGTTTTGTGCCTTTTTTGATTTGGTCACTCGATTCTGTTTGTGGGTTTATGTGGTTTAATTTGGGGAACTTGTGTTTTAGTTTCATGTGTGTCCCTAAGTTTCACCACTCGTTTTTTGTAAGCCTGCGTGACCCCTTTTCTGGCACAAAACTCTGTTTATTCTGTTGTTCTGTTTCTTAGTTTAGGTTGCTTTCTGTATATTTTTAGGCTTTTGTTAATTTACCTTTACATTCCTGTTAATTAAACATTATTTAATTTATTCCATTTTACGTCTTGGTTTTATTTTTGTTACTTCCCTCACCCCAAACGAGCTGGGAAGTAACAAAGTGTTGCAAAATCTTGTAATCCACTTCAGTGCATTTTAGAATGTTCAGAAAGATGCATGCTACAGTAAATTAAGTCTGCACTTTCTCTATTTCGCTTTATAATCTGGTGTGCCTTATGTATAATTCTGGTTGTGTTTACTGACCTGAAATCGATTTTTTTTATTGTACATGGTGCTCAAAAATCTGTCAAAATGTTTTAGTACGACTACAAAACTTGATGGATTGTCGGAGCATTACGGCTACTGTAGTCTGGAGCCTCAAGGAGTTAGTCCAACTGAAGCTGCCTCAGCGCACAAGGAGCAAGCTGTTTTTTTAGCACTTATAGTTTATGCAAATGAGCCATGTGGTTTTAACTTTCATTTTTGTAAAACATAAACAAATGTGCACAAAGCTGCATCAAACACAGTACTACTAAATTTTTGAGTCCTCCTTGTAAGAAAAACTTAAATGATCCACCCACATTCACATTCATACTACACACTCACCAAGACAATGGATCGTGGATGCCTGGACTAAGGGATCAGTTTCAAGTGTTGTCCGTTTGTTTCATTTAATGCACTTTATAATCCGGTGCACTTTATGTATAAAAATAGACAAGAGAATTCAACATTATTGATTTTGCGCTTTATAATCTGGTGCGCCTTATAGTCAGAAAAATACGGTAATTCTTTGCTCTGGGTCGTTATTTTTGAATAAGCCAAAATACATTTTCCTAAGATTGTTATGTTATAGATTGAAAACCTGCTTTTTTTTTGCTTGTTTTAAAATCTAGAAACCATTGACTCATTCAGAGTATTGAATTGTGTATATTATATAATAATAATGACTTTGTTACTAAAAGACTGCTTTTACTTTTTGATTTTCTTTTACTTATTTTGGATTGTTTACACCCACTCTTACCAGCAGATGTTTTTCAAACAAAGGAAAAAATTAACTCTTAAAACATGAAATATTGATGCAACTGCAGTCAAAACATGGTCAAATACCACTGGCAATAAACAAAATGAATAATATGTAAGTAGAATTGGATCAACATGACCAAAGATCACCAAAACTGTATTGAAGTGATTTCTCTTTATCTTTTTACTTTTAAGACACAACATCTTCTCACAGAACCTGATCTGCTTACATAAATTCACTCAGAAGATTCCACCTTGAGAGAAGCACTCAGTCTGAGCCTCAGCCCGCTCATCCCTCTCACATGACACAGGGGCACTGACAGAAGCACTTGATGGGTATGGTAATTGGTGCCAGTCCGACGTCAGCCTTGATTCTTCAGGAGGAGGAGATAAATAAGCCTCTTTTAATGAGAATAAAGTCACACTGAGCCTGTACAGCTGCATGCACCTTGTCCCAGTGGGGATTACACCTGTGCACCTTTCAAAAGCACTCGAGGCACACTGTGGGATGAAGTGGAATATCGTCTGGAGATATATCTGCCTATGTACATGCTCTGTTCAAGCTCCAGATTGAAGACGATGTACCTAATTTTTACCTTTTTTAAAGGGCCAATATTATGCCCTGTCATTACCCTATCAAACACATTTGTGTTTTCTTTCATTCATTCAAACCCAGCACTTTTAGGCTGAGTTCTTCTTTCAAACCTGAAACAATCTGTTCCACCTTGTTATCTGTGTATCTGTAATAAGACAAGAACTGCTCCACTGTGTTTTTAAACTCCATGCACCTTCACTAGAATCATATGGATTATTTCAGACCTGGAATTGACAATCTCTATTGAACTAAAGGTAAAAAGTAGCTGTTAACTTGAAAATGACCATTTCATGACATCACAAGGTGGAACAAAGCATTTTTTTAAACTTGGGAGATACTGATAGACAACATATAACACATATAACAATAAAGGGTTACTCAAACATATGTGATATGAAACAAAACACAATTCTAGCTATTTTTAAAGAGGTAACAATACTCTAACATGGCTTTAAGCTCACAAGAGTAATTTTTTGTGTAATATATGACCTCTAAAATGTTAAATACTCTTACTATATGTATTCTGAGTGTCATAATTATTCACCACAAAGAGTTTAAAAACACTTTTTCACAACTTTCTGAGGCGAGAGCGGTAAAGATAGCAACACTAACACTGCAATTCTTGATTGTCAGACAATAAAATGCTTTTTTTAAATAGATGCAAGAGCTGCTTATACAATATATCTGTACTCTTTAAAACTTTTTTTTGTGTGTGTGTGATTATTTCTTTCTTTCTAAAAGTTTGCCATTTGGTCATCCATGTTTTTTATGGTATATTAATAATTATTATGAGTTATATTCTACATGTTTTTAATTCTTATATACCCCAGGCCATTGATTTAGTGTCTCAACTCCATGGTTAGGTAAAGTTCCAGCTACATTCAATTGACAAAAAAAACAACAACTAATAATAATTAATAATAAAAAAAAAAAAAAAAAAAAAAATAATAATAATAATAATAATAATAATCTCTATCCTACAAATCAATTTTCTAAGAAACCAACAGCATGTTTTTTTGTTTTTTTTCCTCTATAGATTATATAACTCATATATTATCAATAACACAGCAAAAACTCACAGAAAAACTGAAGTATTATATTTGAAGTCTAAATCATAATGGTCAAAATAGATCAGTTTTACCAAAGATACTTGGGATAAGATGGACACTGCATGAAGTATCATAAGCAGATCTGGCATTGTGTTTTGTTTCATTCACATTGTCATTCCATTTGTCAAAACCCCAAACCCCAACCTTTTAAAATGGTAACTAAATAAATAAGTAAATTAAAAAAAAATTAAAAAAATAAAATAGTTGGATGTTGGATGTTGTTGGAGCATCTTCTTCCCAGCCCAGGCGCCACACCAACTACTTAAGCACAATCTGCAAATCAAAGAGGTATTTATCTACCAAAACAGAAAAAGAAAGATGGCGGACAGCTTTCTAAAATTCTTCCTGATTGTACTAAAACCCAAATGGACAGTAGCGAGTAGCACTTAGGGACGTGCAAAGACAGACACGCGGCCACAGAGACAGCTTAAGGAGAGGCATCTCCAGTGAGTGATTGTTTGTGTCTCATCCTTTAGCCCAATGGCATCGGACTCAATCAAATCCTCCTCATTCCTGGCCATCCATTAGCTCAGTGAGGAGGGACCTTGTTTCACTCCCTCAATTAAATGCACGGCCGCACATAATTAACGAGCGGTTTGTCCACAGATCAATAAACTGCCTGTTCATTAAAAGTCCCTTCGCAGCTCCAGTGCAGACTACAGTGGCCGGAGGAGGGAGGAGGGATTGAAAAAGAAGGAGGGAGGAGGAAGATCTGGTGTTGGCTTGGTTTGGGCCAGTGGGGAAAAAAGGTGGTGGTTTAAAATTTTAAAAAGCGTATTGTTAGGTGAGTGGTAAGGACAGAGGGGATTTTGGTTGGTTTAGTTTTTCAAGTTTGACACTGAAGTGAAGAAGTGCTCCACTGTGTTTTTAAACTCCATACACTTTCTCTAAAATAATTTAGATGAGTTCAGCCTGGAATTGCCAATCATTGTTGAACAAATGGTACAAGATAGTTTTTAACTTTGAAAACTACCACTTCATGACATCACAAGGTGGAACAGAGCATTTTGAGCTTTGGTTCATTTGTTTTTCTGAACCTGGTTTAGTCCTGTTTTAGTCCTAGTTCAGTCCTGGTTTAGTCCTGGTTTAGTTCTTTTTTAGTTCTAGTTCAGTCCTGGTTTAGTTCTCCTGGTTTAGTCTTGATTTAGTCTTGATTTAGTCCTGGTTTAGTCCTGGTTTCGTCCTGATTTAGTCCCCCTGGTTCAGTCCTGGTTTAGTCCTGGTTTAGTCCTGGTTTAGTCCTGTTTTAGTCCTAGTTCAGTCCTGATTTAGTCCCCCTGGTTCAGTCCTGGTTTAGTCCTGGTTTCGTCCTGCTTTAGTCCTGTTTTAGTCCTAGTTCAGTCCTGATTTAGTCCCCCTGGTTCAGTCCTGGTTTAGTCCTGTTGGATTTCTACTGAACAAAAGGTAAAAGGCAGCTATGAACTTCGATACTACCACTTGATGACATCACAAGGTGGAACAGAGCATTTTGAACTTTGGACATGTAGACAGACTAAAGATAAAGAATTACTCAAATATGTGTGAATGGAGGCCAGTCCCTGAAGTCCTCAGAGTGCAAGATGGTTCATGACATGTTAGTGCCATATGAACCATCTCACACTCTGAGGAGCTCAGGGACCGGCCTCCTGCTGGTGCCAGAATCAGAACTAAACACAGAGAGTGAGTGTTTCAGATTTATGCAGCCAAAACCTGGAACAGTCTTCCTGAACATGTCAGACAGGCCTCTGCTCTGACGCTGTTTAAATCCAGGCTCAAAACACTGTAGGTTTTCATTTTTCATTCGGCACTCTTCTCTCTAGTTTAATGTCTCTCTCTTTAATGACTATTGATGTTTTGATTTTTTCTTGTATTGTGATTTTAATGTATTTCTTATTCTGTAAAGCATTTTGAGTTACTTTGTGTATGAATTGTGCTATACAAATTAACTTGCCTTGCAACAAAACACAACTTTAGGTATGTTTTTAATGACGAATCAACATTATAACATGGCATAAAGTTCACAAGAGGCTATTTTGTCTAATATAGGACCTTACAGTATTTATTATTATTATTATTACTATTATTTTTACCTCCGCCAAGGAGGTTATGTTTTTGCCGGCGTTTGTCTGTTTGTTTGTTTGTTTGTTTGTCTGTTAGCAACATAACTCAAAAAGTTATAGACCGATTTTGATGAAATTTTCAGGATTTGTTGGAAATGTGAAAAGGAAGAACTGATTTCATTTTCAACTTGAATCTTGAGACCTGTACCTGCCTGAACCAATAAAGAGACATGTCTGAGAACTGTTTTAACTCTCCAAGCCTCTTTCTTAACATCCTCTGTTCAGGCTGCCTCCAGGAGAAGCTGACAGGGTGATCCAGAAGAAATCCTGGATTCTGGATCACTTTGAAATTTTAGTTAACATTGTGGTAAATGGGGCCAAAAAATTAGTTTCTCAATATCTCGGTTAATTATTGACCAAACCCCATGAAATTTGACTCAGGGATGGACAATGGGATCCTCTTTCATATTCCAAAGGCTGATCCGGATCTGATCCAGAAGACTGATTTTATCGCAATTTATATAAAAAATGGGGGTAGTCCTTGGCGGAGGTCTGCGCTCTCTGAGTGCTTTTCTAGTTATTATTATTATTATATTTTTTTTATGACACTGACTATTATTTTCTGCTGACTCTTGCATGCAAAACCCAACTTTCTCTCTAACAATTCTCTCAAATAGCTCAGCTCTTAACCAAGCAACACCCTCCTTAGATGCTACTACACAAAAACAACCCTCCATGCTACGTTTTTGTGAAGAAATCCAGATCAATACACGCCACGGGAGCTGGATTTGAACACGAAGCGTGCCCGACTGCTAGCCAGATGCTATTGGCTAACACACAAAACGATTACCAGATCCGAGTCACAGTTTTAGGCAGTGTAATGATCAGCGCGCTCCCTGACTGCGCCTCTCACCTCTCCCATCTGC
Organism: Boleophthalmus pectinirostris; assembly: GCF_026225935.1. Classification (NCBI taxonomy): domain Eukaryota; kingdom Metazoa; phylum Chordata; class Actinopteri; order Gobiiformes; family Gobiidae; genus Boleophthalmus; species Boleophthalmus pectinirostris. The sequence goes on from NW_026571299.1 coordinate 16,567,618, forward strand.
CACGGACACAGACACTACGGAGGAGGATAACAGGGTTTCAACATGGCCGACCCAGACGCGCGACGCTATATTGTGTATATGAGATTATCTGAAGCAGTGTCTATATAATGTCTTTTCTTTTTGATCCCTGTGCCAATAAAGCAAAGCGAAGAGAACATATGTGGCTGGAAAAGGTAGGCAATCAGACTGTGAGGTGTGATAAAGGATTTGGAAAGTATTATGTTCTCAGCCAGTGTTGCAAAGAATACTGAAGAATACTTAAATCTGGGGGGTCTGTACTTTTTTCACGGACGGCCGCACATTGAAACATGTGCAGGGCCATAGATGTGATCGATACCAAAAAAAGTAGTTTTATCTAAGAGTTTAAAGTGTCTTCAGGTATCAGTCTCTCTCACATTAAACTTGCTGGTTATTTAAAGGTGCACTATGTAACTTTTTGTTTGGGAGTCTGTCGCTTGCTTGTTTCTATGGATATGTCATTGCTCGGTCTGGAATGTTCCACAGTGTGACATTAAACTACAGGTGGCCAAAAATAACTAAATAAAAACTGACATTCTGGAGGAAAACCTTTAAAGATGCATTGTATAACTTTTTTGGTTTAAGGTTCTTCGCCTTCTTGTATGTGTCAGTATTAGGGCTCGGTATCATTAAGAAGTTGCCGATACGATACATACCTCGATACATAGGCCACGATACGATACATACCTCGATACAGTGCACTTTTGATTCAATACGATATATTTCAAATTGATTTGATACAGTTCAATAAAAAAATAAAGGTTAAATCATGGCTGTGATATAGGAAGTCTTTGTTAAACCACTTCTTGTGCAAAGTTCATATGAAACACAAACACTTTAATCATCAAAACAGTGAAAATGTCAAATGTGTTGCATAAATGAGTTTCCTTCCACTAAACAAGCAACAAAACTGTAGCGCTGTAACAAAATAATTGAGTAAAATACACCAAAAAAATACTCTTAGAGATATATCGATACAACAGCTCACTATATCGATACTGTATCATCACATTAAACGATACGATATATTGATATTTCAATATTTTTGCACACTCCTGGTCAGTATGTTTCAGTATGACATTAAACAGCTCTACTTTACATTTATTAAACTACAGGTCGTTTTAAAGCTCAAAAATAACTACAAAAACTGCCATTCTGACTGTGAGCGAGGTTGCCTCTCCCCAGACCTGATCTGTAACTTGGTCTGGTTTGGTCTTCTCACAGTATACATCTCACGATATGATATTTATTGCACGGTTTGCGGACCCTAACAAAACTGTTAATATGCTTTCCTCTTAAAATGCCCTGACAAGACTTAATCCAAAGAAGTAAGACTTAAAAGTGTTAGAACTGTTATTTCTTCTTGTTCTCTACACTGAAATGGAGCAAAGGATCATGGTCTGTCTTCTTTTAACTATTGCTGCACCATAACTCTTAATTTACGCAAAGAGACTTATAATCCGATATACTGTGATGGTCCACGATATTATTCTGAGAACTTTGACGATACGATGTCACAATATTTTGGTTACTGTTACATCCCTAGAGAAAAGCAGTTGACGGATCCTCCACCAGAAAAGTTACACAATGCACCTTGCACAAAAACAATGCACAAACTAGCAGTAAAAAGTTCTTTCCAGGATGATTTGGGCCAATTTACCAGAAACCCTGAGGGCCAAGAAAAAAATTGCCCCATCGTGACTTGCATTAAAGAACCTGTACACAACGTTTGCCTAAGCATATGAGCAGGTTTTTTCTTGCCCCAGTACAAATATATTGTATAAGCAGCTCTTGATTACTGAGGAAGTTCGTGGTCAGCATGCTAGTCATTGTTAACATTAGCATGATGGTAAAACTCAGCTTTGGTCTCTGAAAGTTGTGAAAAGCGTCTTGAAAACTCATTGTGGTGATTATCAGGACGTTAGGAATGCATAAGGTAAGTAAAGACTGACTTTGGATTAGTGCAAACTATTTAAAATTAACTTGTCACGTTTTTAACACTATAAAAAACAGCTAACGCACATTTAAAAAGTATCTTAATATCTTACATGGTCCAATCAGAGTACTGTATTCTGAATCATTTGAATACTTACACACTATTTGGATTATTTTAGAGTGTCCAAATCTAAATCCTACATGTTTTTGCTATTATGAAACTCCATGCGTGTTCATTCATGTGTATTCGTTTGTATATGGCCTTACTCTGTCACTGGAATGAATGCCTGCATGTTTTTTCCATAATCATAATGGACAACTTTAAATTCAATGATAGTACTTTGTATGTATCCACAATTCTGACTAATATTTTGTTTATTTCATATTGAATTAAGAATAGCATCGAAATCCAGTTGTTTTGTAAACCTTGCACGAACTAAATCCCCTCAGTATTTGGCACAATACAGCTAACCTCGACTGTGTACTGTCCTCTCAAAACACAAATGTTCCAATATAGCTGTAAATTACATGGATTGTGTTCTTGATAAATATGTGCTTCATCTGTTTGCTTGAGTGGCCTCCATTTTAAAGAACACATTTTTTGTTGTTCTACACTTGGTCAGTTGTGGCGCAGATAGTGGCTTAGAGTTACACAGCGTATCAGAATCATAATTTGAGTTGGTACAATGATCAAATCACAAAGGCTGCAATTATTTAGATAGCGGAGTGTCCTGTTAACAAGAAAATATCCTCTCACTGGAAGAAAAAAAAAAGACTAACTCTTAAAGTGGAACTAACACTAGGCAAGGCAAGGCAAGTTTATTTGTACAGCACAATTCGTACACAAAGTAATTCAAAGTGCTTTACAGAATAAGAAATACATTAAAATCATAATAAAAACAAATCAAAACATAAATAATCATGAAGATTAAAATTAAAAAAGAGAGACATAAATTGGAGAGAAGAGTGCGGAATGAAAACCTTTCAGTTATATGCACAGTTAAACAGAAATGTTTTGAGTCTGGATTTAAACAGCGTCACAGAAGAGTCTGTCTCACATGTTCAGGAAGACTGTTCCAGGTTTTAGCTGCATGAACCTGAAACGCTGACTCCCCTTGTTTAGTTCTGACTCTGGGCACCAGCAGGAGGCCGGTCCCTGAGCTCCTCAGAGTGTGAGATGGTTCATATGACACTAACATGTCACAGATGTACTTTGGTGCTCGGCCATGGAGAGACTTGTACAAGCAGAGCTGCTTTAAAGTCTATTCTCTGAGGCTCAGGAAGCCAGTGCACTAAATTAACTTTTGCTAGTAAACTGTGTAAATGATAATGTAATGGCATTATCCACTAGGGTTGCAATGGTACCCAAAAATCACGATTCGGTTCATATCTCGGTTTTGAGGTCACGGTTCAGTTCATTTTCTGTACAGAATGGGAATAGAATGCAAAACCATTTGCTTATTGTTTATTTGTGTGTTTATTAAACCAACCATTTGTTTTAACATTATACAAAAGGGAAAATAAAATAAATGCAAAGTGCTGCTTGGTAATACTAATAACTTAAATAAAATATTTTGAAATATGTAACAAATGTATGAACTATTATTTCAAAAATGTAAAAAAAAAAAAAAAGTAAAGCACAGCACTAACAGTTACAGAATGAAGTTTTACTCAGTCTTCATATTTTTTGTCCACCTTGTCTGCAGTAAGTGCAGTAGTTTTGTGAGGATTCATGTGTTTCGGAGGGACGTAGATAAGGTGGGGGAAATGGTTTATCACAGACGAGTTCTTTTGTGAATATTAAAGGGCGGAGGTTCGGCATGAATACATGTCCCGTTACACCTCTATTGTCTACTGTTTTTTTTTTTTTTTGTTTTTGTTTTTTTGACTGAATTTGCATCTTTTTGTTCAAAAACTTTCAAAAGTGTGTGTGTTGCCTACAGTGGCCACTGCAATTTCAAGAACGAACATGACATGACACAGGTGTTTGTAAGGGGCAGAGTCTGAAGTGTGGGTTGGGCCTGGCTGCTCAGGCAACAATATAACAGCTTTATCTGAAATATGGTTGTAGGCAGAGTTTAAGTATTTAGTTTCACTTTACGTTTTTAGATCTCTTCAAACATGTTCTGAAATGCATGCAATTCTCGAATTAGTTTAGCAGCTCAGATCTTCCAAATGCTACAGTGTACTCTAAACTGTATCCTACTTTTTAAACAAACTGCAAATCTAATTGCAATACTTGTCTGAAGAATCCAAATTTCATCTAAAATCCTGCAGCTCCAGTCTGCATGTTGTCTAATGTGCTCAGTGCGCTCCAAGTCTCCATCTATGGGCTAATGAATGTTGCAGAAAGACAGTGTAGTCCCCAGCTCCCAGTGCCATGATTTGTGCCAGTCTCTTGGATTAGCAGACATATGGAGCCACGCGAGTACACCAGCGCAGGCAAACCAAGCAGAAACTATCACATATCCACTCACAAATATGAAAACAGATGAAACTAAATTATCTTACTCCCATAAGCCACAAATCATGGACAAACTGCGTACTTGACAGAGGATTGGAGAAATTGCGTAACAGTTTGCAGCAAATAACAGCTTGCAAAGTTTTGTCGGATAAATACATTTTGGACACTTGTGAAGTCCAAATGTCTTATTCAGTGATTCTTAACTCTGCCAGAAATCAGCGGTTTTACAAAATGTTTTCACAAAATGTTTCATCAGAGAAAAAAGTTTCAGGATTAGGCGGGTTTGGGTTTGACAAGGTTTAGTTTTATAACTTGTTTTGATTAAATTATTACATTTCCTGTATTACACAAAATTGACTCATTTCATAATGTTGTTACCTCACACACCTTACATATTTGCAGTTGTGTTTCATCCACACTTTTGTGTAACCCTTTATTATACGTCTGTCTACATCTCCAAAGCTCAAAATGCTCTGTTCCACCTTCTGAGGTCATGTAGCCGTAGCTTTCAAATAAACAGCTGCTTTTTTTAACTTTACAGTACAAATGTGAAATTCTGTTTTCTGTTTGAAAGAACTCAGTCTAAATATGTAGGGTTTGTGTGTTGAAATGTGTGAATGAAATCAAATGTGTGAAAATAGAAAATGTGCAAGTAAATAGCACCATATGGGCCATTTAAAGGTGCTCTAAGTACCCTCCTGGTGAAGGGTCACACCTGCTTGTCTTGTTTATTGTTCCACAGTAGGGCATTTAACTTATTTATCTCTATGGAAACAAGTAGGTGAAGTCACCAGGCCAAGTTAAAAGACATAATTTTGAAGAGACAGACCTGCTCAAACTTCAGTAATTGAAAACATGCAGGACAGACTGTTTAATGCTATATTGTGGAATATTCCCTGTAAAGCAATGCCATCTCCATGGAGAAAGGCAGGTGGAAGACAGATGCAGCTTCAGTTTAAGGCAGACAAGACTAATCTGAACACCTACACAACACAATAAATTGACAATTTAAACAGAAATATCTTTGAGAATGAACTCTTTACACAATAAAACACCATTATCTTTGACTCTAGCCCTGGTTAGGCTGGTTTATCCCAAGTTTAAACTCGGTTAAATCCTAGTTAATTCTGCTTTAATCTGGAAGTCCGAGATAAGCCCTGGTTTAGTCCTGATCCAGTTCTGATTTTGTCTTAACACATTCTCAGTAAACAGAAGAAGACATTATCTATACCTTGGGCGAAGTCTTGGATGTATATGCCCATATTTGATCTATCCTCAGGTCTCTTCAGTGTGTGTTCATTATAAAGCATGTGACAAGTGCCTGGCCACAGTCCAGCGTCCCTGACTGCCACACATGCTACCGGTTTGATCTATTGGTAAGTCTCTGTACACTACACAGCCCACAGCAAAGGCCAATGCGGTTCATCTGATTGTTATGAAAACGTGCCAAGTGTGTCTCTGTGTGAGTGTGGAAGCAGTTTTTCTTGCGGTTTCATCAGACTTGAAGGATTTAAAGCTTGTAATGTCTTATCTTGGACTGGTACCATGACATACTTTTTAGTTGTCCACATCTTTGAACTCAGAGGGCAAAAAAAAAAAAGAAGAATCTACTATACTGTAATAGTATTAAAGGGAATAATTGATATTAAAGATTGGAAATGAGAATTTGAAGTTGAAGCAGGACTCACGTGGCCTTTGTGAGTGTTTGGCTTTGACTAAAAGTCGAGTTTTGGAGCACCACTCAACAAATGTTTAGAAATATTACTAAACCAATATAATTGATCTAAAATATCTAAGTTAATAAATTAATTAAAAATGAATTACATATTTATTAATAGCTAAATTAATAATTCATTAAACAATAGTTCTGAAGGTTCGTAATTTCTTGTCCATCAGTGACGCATATGTGTAAATAACATCACTATTCACCAAAGCAAACTGGGGTTTATGAGTATTTATTGACCAAGTTAAACAGGCAGTATTTAGATATGAAATATGCAAATGAGTGTAGGCTCCTCCAGACTAGTGTCTAAAGACTGGAGATTAGGTACAACTTTAAGAATTAACTTTAAGAGTGTCTTTTATTTGCATCTTGGTTATGGACAGTTTATCCTCAGGGTCCATAGAAGTGAAGGGAAGCGGGGGAAGGTCATGCATCTTTTAGAGTCTTAAAAGGCATTTAGCCCAAACGACTTGGTTTGGTGAAACATTTCTTCTTAAAGTTTTGATACCACAGCAGCAGCGAAGTAGGTGCTTCTCACAGTTTCAGAGGTCAAAATAGGGACACTACAATACTATCTACTTTTTGTATCTGGGGACCTTGCCTTCAACTTTGTCTCAGTTCTGTGAATGGAAAAATACTGCTAGAAAAGACTGCATAGTAGCTATAAAAGTTAAAGTATGTCAAGGTAATGATTTTTGAAAGCATTATTGGGTGAAGTAATGTGAAGATGGTTTTGAATGGTGGAATTTATTATTGTGTAAAATAGGAAGAATTTATATCACCTCAACAGGTCAAGGGAACAGAACTGCAACGGTTTCTTTAACAAAGCAGATGCACTTTGTTCATGTTATGGAAATAAGTAATACTACAAAAAAGGAAAACTAAATTTACCATTCAAAAGGTGTCCAAAGTTGCTGTTCTGGTTCTTTTTTTTAACTGTGTTTTAAAGAAATGTGAATAATAAATTGATTTAAAAAGTGTGTTTGTTTGTTTTTTGAAAATACATTTACTGTTTTACAAAAAATATATATGACAGAATCAGTACCACAATTTGATGGTCTGTTTAAAAAAATACAAAGAAAAGCACAATTTTAGCCACATTATTGTACCACTTTTACATAATTTTAGTGAATGTAATCATAAATTAACAATCCTACCAGAAAAAAAAAAAAATAAATAAAAAAATCAAAGAAACAGAAAGTACATTTGCCAAATAAAACCAGAATGTTTTGAAAAAAGTCTAAACATGATAAATACAGACTCTGCTCTATTTTGACACATGGCCATTGTAAACTGAAGCAAATCATCGAATCTTGAAATGCATTTTTGTATTTATTTCACGATCAAAAAAAAAAAAAAAAACCTGATTACTACCCAGGAGAGGTGCTTATGCCGGTTAGAGACCTAATCATGTCAATTTGTCCAGGGGGCAACCTTGAAGCCCTGTGCTGCCGACGTGTCCTTGAGCCTGACACTGAACCCCTGCTGCTCCTGACCGCTCATCACTCCACCTGTCAGCTCTGGACTAACCGTTAACACCGCACCTGTCTGTAGAATCAAACGCCTCGCCCGGGGTCCTAAATGATCACATGGGATTTTGACTCTTCTGTCTGTTTTAATGCTCGATGGACAAATTAGACGCAGTGTTAATGTTTTGTCATATTTGGCAATGTGATGTTTTTGTGGACGAAAACGAAGTAAAAATTAAATAAAAAGTGATCAGTGATGACAAAGAAAAGAAAGAAATTCCCCTTAAGATTGAAGTTATTTTGATTTAGATTCTAAAAAAGAAAACTAAAAAAAAAATAAATAAGGAAAAAAAAACATCTCTGAGTGAACTGTTTTTGTCCATCACAGAGGTCAAAACCAGATCATGTACTTTTTTTTTTTTTTAAACAAATTTTACATACTGTGTACAATCTCTGAGGCAGTACAATAAATATAATCTGTGTAATTTTAGTTCAAGTCTGTACTTTTTTGCTTACTAAATGAATTATAGAACATTCAAATTTCAATCAGTCAAGAAATACTTAAATCTGCATTAAATTTTTCAACTAAAACATATGCACACACTAAACCAGGGCTAAAATTTTCAAACTCAATTTCCATACTAAGGAATAGACTCTTATTTTTCAACATTAAATAAAAGTACTTTCTTTTATATTCCCATCTGGTCTTACAGTACACCGTGTATCATCCACATAGTTTCCACAGAGTAAACTTGTCTTTGTGCTCTTATACTTGTTCTGATTCAGCTCAAGATCTAAACACATTCAAAAAAAGTTTATTTCTGTCCAGTGAATGTGACTTTTTTAGTATCAATATCTGCTCAAAAGCATATCCAATTTCAAAACTAGTTTTAGTCACAATTAGTAGCTGACAGAGGTGGGACCAAGTCGTTGTTTTGCAAGTCTAAAGTAAGTCTCAAGTCTTGGACTACAAGTCCGAGTCAAGTCCCAAGTCAGATACAGGCAAGTCCAAGTCGAGTCTCAAGTCACTGGCCCATAACTCCAAGTCAAGTCCAAGTCATCCACTTTGAGCATCAAGTCATTTCAAGTCTTCAGACCAAAGTACCAAATATAGCTAAGACTTTAGCAATTTATATGAATTTTAAACTAAATTTAACTCAAACAGTCAGTATATTTATATCTGAATATTTATATAAAAGTTGTAGAAATCCTATTTTTTTCCTTTTTAAGAGTCTCACAAGATCTTAGTGTGAATCCTTATGAATAGAAAGAATTCAGATTTAAAATGCTTTTATTTTGTCTGCACTGAAATGGAAGGATCATGTTCTCTGTAGTTCCCTCTGTTTGACTGTATTGTACTGTGTTGTACTGTATATTACTGTATTGTACTGTGTTGTACTGTATATTACTGTACTGTAAATAGAGAAGTAGGAGGGACATGTTCCAGTTTTCTCTTGTAAAATTCTGCTCCACATTTATCAACTGTGAAGAGAAAAGTATTTTCTAAAAACATATATATTTTTTTAGGAGAAGCATCAAGTCTTCTCAAGTCTCAATCTCAAGTCCATTTTATCAAGTCAAGTCTCAAGTCCTAAAAACAGTGAGTCAAGTCTGACTTGAGTCCAAGTCATGACTTACAAGTCCCCACCTCTGGAATGTGATTTCTGATACATCTGACCACTCCATCCAGGACAAGACCAGCATAAACCAGGACTGGAACAGGGCCAAACCAAGCAATCAACTAAAACAAAATGAAAACGCGCTGTCAAAATGAACACTGATTTGTAGCCTCGCAATCACACGCACGTCTTATTCAAGCCAAATAAGCTCGGGCTAATTCCTCTAAGACTTGTCCAGGCTGTGCAGTATTCCTCTGGGCACAGGCAGCAGCAGATCTCACCCTTGCTTCTATCAGATTACGCCACGCACTACATTCAATTACAAGTGATGGCAGATGGTGTAAACAAAATCAAACACACATAATCTCGGAGATTGGATCCTTCAGTTTGATATTAACCCTAATATCCAAAGGGCTGACACAGGACTAGACATATTAAGACAGGGACATAAGCTGATGATTTGGCACTTTTGTGATGTGGGCTAATCCGATGCTTTGGGAAAACAAGCTGTGGAAAAGTCCTGGCCAGTAAATCAGAAATGAATTTCAAAATCATAGTTAAATCAAATCACAAAGAATATTTTTTTTAATATACAATTCAAATACGATTATCTTAGCAAATATCCAAACATACTGTCTATTATATGGAAAAAACAAACCGGTAACCCTGCTGAAATATGTTTTGTTGTATTATTGTTGTTTTAGTTCATATTTCTACTTTCAGAGATATTTAAATGGCGAATAGTAACCCAAAATTCACAAATGTGTGCACAATTTTAATAGAGATTGGCAAAGTAAAGTAAAGTAAAGTAAAGTAAAGTAAAGTAAAGTAAAGTAAAGTAAGAGTAGGGTAATAAAGTAGGGATGCACCGATTCCATATAGCTTTAAGTATCTGCCAATCCCCAATATCAACCAGCATTTATTCCCTTAAAATAAAAATAAAATAAGACAAAAATGCTCCAAATGTGTTATGAAGCTCTTATTTATCTCTCGAGTATCTACAGAACAACTTTATATAAATAAAAAGAGAATTTCTGGGCCAATTATAATCAGTAAACAGACTTTTCACATCGATTTATATGTCCAAACAGGATATCGGCAGAATCAATATTTAGAATACACTGGCAATCAGATATACTTAGTTAGTTTGCTTAAAATTTTACTTTCCAAATGTAAAACTATGAGTGCAGAATAGTGAATGGAAAACACTTAAATGCAAAGCTCCTTGTCTCTGCACAACTTGACTACAGGCACATTTTAAGAAGTGTTAATTAGCCATAATGTAAATGCAATAGAGCTCATATGCATACAAATACACAAAGCTAGAACTCATTCCAATGCACACAATGCTTCAGAGTAAAAATATCAAATGTCAACAGCTTATTTGTGGTTCAAGAGAGGAGCACATCCTTCTAAGCTGGTAGGGACAACCTGTTCAGAGCACGGTAAACCGAATGCAGAGGGACCTATGTCGAGATCTGGAGCTAGTTTTGGTCTGGACTACCTTTGCAGCAGGATTTTACTTATTGTGTATGTTTTGGGTTTTTTGGGAGCCATCGGAGTGCCCAAAGGAAACCCAGTCAGACACAGGGAGAACATGCAAACTCTACACAGACAAACCGAGACAAGATTACAGGAGCAGACATGTTTTACTGTGAAGTGAAAGTGCTATCCAACGTGCAACCAGTGCCCTTGTTATTCCATAACAGGTACAGTATGTAACTTTCTGGAGGTGGCACATTACCTGCATAGATCCATGGGAATCAGTTAAATCCCTGCACATTCTCACTTCGGATTGGCTCTTTAGTTGGAGATATGGGCTGGGAACCATGTGAAGTGAGACACATGTGTGATATGGAGCGGTTATGGAATATGTTGGCTAATAAGCCAGACACAAGATTAATCAAATGTACATTTAATTGGAGTCTGTTACATAAATCGTCCTGGAGTAGAGAGGTTGAGAACATTTTTGAGATACTCCAGTTTATGTATAGAAATAAGTGAATCTGTAGTGTCAGAAAAACTATGAACATTTACTTTGACAAGTATAAACAGAAGTGGAACAGTGAAATCTTATGTAAACCAAAATTAAGAACATATATTTTAATTAAAGACGGTTTTGGTCTTGAGTGTTATGTCACTCTGAACTTGAGCAGAGGTCAGAGGTCAGTATGTGCCCAGCTGAAGTGTGGGACTCTGCCTCTTGCCTCTGGAGATGGGACCCTTCCTCTCAGTTACAGAGGAGGAGCTCACATGTGCTCTGTGTGACTTAAAGGACATTGAAAATGAAATGCATTTTCCGTACTACTGTCCTTTGTACCATGACCTGTGCTGTCAGTTGTGTCTACCATATCTTACTGTTTGTTTGCAAAGTCTGATGAGGAGAGACTGGAGTATTTGTTTAATGTAATGTTTTCAAGCTGGCTCAGATTGTGTTGAAAGTCTGGGACCTCCGTAAGTGGACACTTTATGTTTGATGTGTGATCTGTCTGCTTATTGTTTCATGTGTCTTATAAGCCCATGCAGGCTGGGCACCAACTCAATAAGTAAAACTAACTAACTAACTAAGCTATAGTACTCGTGGTATATGGAACTATGCTCCGAATACCTCCTGTAACGGCAAGCCCCAGTGAGTTTCATTTGACTGGAGCAGAACACTATGGGTGACATCACACTCACTTAGTCCACTTCTTTATACATTTTTTTATGGATGAATATTTTTGCCAAAGGAACCAAAATCCCATGGAAAAAAGCAGGTGGAGGCAAATAAAGGTCAGGTTTGTGAACAGGCAAGAAAAGATGGATAATTTTCTACTTTACAGAGCAATAAACACATCTATCCATCCATTTTCTTTCGCTTTATCAGTGGCCTGGTTGTGGAGGCAGCAGTCTAAGTAGGGAAGCCAAAATATGTGCAATAAACACAGCCAAAATCGGGAAAAAAAAAAAAAAGTTAAAACTAGAAAAGCACTCAGAGAGCGCAGACCTCCGCCAAGGACTACCCCCATTTTTTATATAACTTGCGATAAAATCAGTCTTCTGGATCAGATCCGGATCAGCCTTTGGAATATGAAAGAGGATCCCATTGTCCATCCCTGAGTCAAATTTCATGGGGTTTGGTCAATAATTAACCGAGATATTGAGAAACAAAATTTTTGGCCCCATTTACCACAATGTTAACTAAAATTTCAAAGTGATCCAGAATCCAGGATTTCTTCCGGATCACCCCCAGAATGAAATCAGTTCTTCCTTTTCACATTTCCAACAAATCCTGAAAATTTCATCAAAATCGGTCCATAACTTTTTGAGTTATGTTGCTAACAGACAAACAAACAAACAAACAAATAAACCTCCTTGGCAGAGGTAAAAAGGGCTAAAAAGTTACATACTGTGGCTTCAAATGAGTACAATCCTATTCTTTGCACTACCACATGGAGACCCTACAACAAGGGTCTTTTTCCTTTTACATTTTTCCCCCAGTGAGCTACCTTTGCAAACCAAAAATGCCAAAGAGCTACTTATTTTAACACTTGCAAGAAATTGGGTAAATATGAGATCCACAGCCTTAGATTGGGGACAGTTAGACGCCTATAAAATATAAACCATTATTCATTTATTAGTGCACAAAACTGGACATTAAAATGATAGATTTGCAAAGGTAATTAATCAAATTTTACTTATTCAGCACAATCCGTAGAATTCAGAAATCCCTTGGCGAGCTACTTGGAAGCGGGTGAAGAGCTACAGGCTGGCGACCCCTGCCCTACAAACATCCCTTTGACACCGTCTCCTCAAACACCCCCACAGACTCACACACACACATCCCCCCTCCAACGCCTCACATTTGCAGGGGTCGGCAGACTATGGCCCGGCATATTAAACAGGCGGTCAGGTGACTAATGGTTATTGTAACTCATTTCTACATGATTAAAATAGAGACGCGCTGTGGACCTCATTACCTCATTCCCCTCAGCATATGCAAATAACCCACTCACCATCTCTCACTCATTCGACCTTGCTGCCACTCTGCGCGAAAGACTGCTCCCGGGGCCTTGGGGTTGTCTTTAGTACATCATTGCGCATCGGTCTTCTCGTTTCCGTGGCGACTGTCGGATTTCTAAAATAAAATAAGAAAAAGCACAAATAGATGAAATGAATTGTAGTGTGCATTGAAATAAATACGTCGCGTAGTTAGTTTGTTAATGGGCGTATGGGATGTAAGCGGAGAGGTGGATAAGAGGAGAAGGGGGAGAAGAGAGGAAGTAATTTGCTAATGGAACATAGAAATAGTGTGTAGGACTATCACAGGGAAGGTAAAAAAAAAAAAAAAAAAAAAGAAGGGATCTGTCTGTCTACGAGGGAGCGGGGGCAAAAGTGGTTTTAAAAAAAAGCATCATTAACTGTCATTTTCATCTCAGGTGTAAAGGCTATAGAGAGAAAAAGAGGGGATGAGAGAGAGGGAGAGGGTAAAAGAGGGTAAGGGAAAGAGAGAAAGACGAATGAGTGTCAAGTAAAATAATGGGCGCAAGGGAGGGACAGGCAGAAAGAGAGAGAGGGGAGGAAATAGATACGAGCAAAGGGAAGAGGGGGATGAGCAAAACAGAAGGAAGAGAGAAAGCAGAAGGGACGGAGAGAAGGAGACGAGCAAAAGAACAGAAGTGAGGGAGAGGCAGAGAGAGCAGGACGGCGTGAACCGAGAAAAAGAAGGGGTGGGGGGGGAGATACGAGAGAGATGAAGAGGTAGAGAAGGGATCGACAAGGAAAGAAGAAGATGAGAGGAAGCAAGAGAGTGAGAGAGAGAGAGAAGGAGGGAGAGAAAGGAGTGAGGAAGAAAGAGAGAGATTGGGGAATTGGGGATAAGAGAGAGAGCAACAGAAACAACAATGAAAGTGAAAGAGAGGGAAACAGGGAGAGCAGAAGGAGGGAGAGAGACAGACAGAAGGAGAGAGGGAAGGAAATAGAGAAAGATAGAGAAGGGAAGACAGATATGAGCAAAACAGAAGAAAGAGGAGAGACGAGACAAAAGAAGGGATAGAGAGAAGGAGACAAGAAAAAGAACAGAAGTGAGGGAGAGGCAGAGAGAGAAGGACGGAGCAAAACGGAGTGAACAGCGAAAAATATCGGGTGGGTGGAGAGATACAAGAGAGAGATAAAGAGGTAGAGAAGGGGTCAACAAGAAAAAAGAAGAGGAGAGGAAGCAAGAGAAAGAGAGAGAGAGAAGGAGGGAGGAAGAAAGAGAGAGATTGGGGAATTGGCGACAAGAGAGAGAGCAACAGAAACAATAATGAAAGTGAAAGAGAGAGAAGAAGGGAGAGAAAGGTAGGGAGCTAGAGTGATAAGAGAGAGAATATAAACAGTAATGAAAGTGAAGGAGGAAGAAGAAGGGAGAGCAGAAGGAGGGAGAGAGACAGACAGGAAGAGAGAGAGAAGGAAGGAAATACATACAAGCAGAGAAAAAGAGCAAAAGGAAGAGGGGGATGAGCAAAACAGAAGAAAGGGAGAGCGAGGAAGGGAGCTGAAGAGACAGAATCAGGGACAGAGAGAAGGAGAAAGCAAAAGAACAGAAGTGAAGGAGAGGCAGAGAGAGAAGGAGGGAGCAAAACGGCGTGAACAGAGAAAAAGAGCGGGTGGGTGGAGAGATACGAGAGAGAGAGATAAAGAGGTAGAGAAGGGATCAACAAGGAAAGAAGAAGGTGAGAGGAAGCAAGAGAGAGAGAGAGAAAGAGAAGGAGGGAGAGAAAGGCAGGGAGCTCGATAACGGATGGGAGTGAGGAAGAAAGAAAGGGAATTGGGGATGAGAGAGAGAGAGAGCAACAGAACCAATAATGAAAGTGAAAGAGAAAGAAGGAGGGAGATGGGACAGAGTGAGAGAGGGAAGAGGGGTGTGAGCAAAAAAGAAGAAAGGGGAAAGAGAGGATGGAGATAAAAAAAACAGAGTGAACAATAAAAAGAACGGGTGGGTGGAGAGATACAAGAGAGAGATAAAGAGGTAGAGAAGGGGTCATGTAAAGAAGAGAAGGAGATAGAGAAAGAGGGAGAGAAAAAAGGGAGTTAGAGAATGGATGGGAGGGAAAAGAGAGAGATTGGGGAGTTGAGGATGAGAGAGAGAGAGCAACAGAAACAATAATGAAAGTGAAGGAGACAGAAGGAGGGAGAGCAGAAGGCAGAGAAAGAGAGAGGAGTGAAGAGGGGGATGAGCAAAACAGAAGAAAGAGGAGAGGAGAGAGACGAAGAGACAGAAGAAGGAATAGAGAGAAGGAGACAAGAAAAAGAACAGAAGTGAGGGAGAGACGGAGAGAGAAGGACGGAGCAAAATGGCGTGAGCAGTGAAAAAGAAGGGGTGGGTGGAGGGATACACAGACAGAAAGGGAGGAAGAGAAGAAGGAGACATGAAGAGGTATAGAGAAGGGGTCAACAACCAAAGAAGAAGATGAGAGGAAGCAAGAGAGTGAGAGAGAAAAGGAGGGAGAGAGAAAGAGAGATTGGGGAATTGGGGATGAGAGAGAGAGCAACAGAAACAAACGAAGGAGTGAAGGAGGCAGAAGGAGGGAGAAGGATAGACAGAAAGAGAGTGGGGGGGTGAGCAAAACAGAAGAAAGGGGAGAGAGAGGAAGGGAAGGAGGGAAGAGAAAGAAGAGGGAGACGAGAGAAGAAGACAAGCAAAAAGAACAGACGTGAGCGAGACAGACAGCGAGCGAGAGAGAGAGAAAGAAGGACGGAGCAAAACGGAGTGAACAGCGAAAAAGGAGAGAAGGAGAGATGAAGAAGAGGTATAGAGAAGGGATCAACAAGCAGAGAAGAAGATGAGAGGAAGCAAGAGAGTGAGAGAAAGAGAGAAAAGGAGTTAGAGAAAGGAGTGAGGAAGAAATAGAGAGTGGGGAACTGGGGAGGAGAGAGAGAGAGCAACAGAAACAGTAATGAAAGCGAGGGAGAAAGAAGGAGGGAGAGCATGGAAAGAAGAGAGTGCAGAGAGAAAGAGAGAGGGAAGCACTGAGGAAAAAAAGGAGATGGGAAGGAGGAAGGCAGAAAGAAGTGGAGAACGAAAGCTTCGTGCTCCAAAGATCAGTCAATGGCATGCAGTCTTCATTTAATTACCTCCTTTACCCCTGCCTCTCTCTCTCTTTCTTTTTCTCTCCTCCTTTCTCCGTATCCCTCTCTTCTATACCTCCCATGCCAGACGCCACACCATCCCCGAGGAATTGAAGCGCAGCTATTTGACTCCGCTAATTACTGTCTAACTTCGGACTAATCGGTCGCCATGACAGCCTTACAAAAAAGCCACGGGCCCAAGCGGTGTTGCGCACTTGTAAGCACGCGTCCAGATTACAAGCAGCAAGCAAATCGCCGCGGTGACGGAGCGTGCCGAGTTTGGGAGTTTTAATTTGGCGGAACATTATTTACTCACGCGCCATCTCCCCACGAATGGCTGCCTTTTAGAAAACGGTGTGGTTTTTAGGGCTTGATTGGAAAAAGCGAGCGCAGAGGAGTGGGTTTGTATCACTCTGCGCGCGCCGACTTGGATGAGACGTGAAGTAGCTGGTGTGTTTAGAGATGCTGATGGTTAAAGGTGCAATGCGTAACTTTTCTAGTGAAGGTATGGTTTGTCTCCGTGGAGGTTTGTGGGAGTATTTTAGGTCTGAGATGTTCCGCAGCAAGACATTAATCTTGGCTGTCTCTCGCTTTATTTATGCGTATGCAGATTTAAAGTGGATGATTTTTACTTTTACTTCACTACATTTGAGAGCACGTATCTGTACTTTCTACTTCACTACATTTCTGAACAAAACTGAAAAGTAAAAGTATTTTTTTATGTTTGTCTGAGACCTGCTGAAAAGAATGAGGGTTTATTTTTCTTAGTCAAATTCATAGACTGAGCAAATAAAACTATGCAAAAGGAAAAAAAAAAAGAAGTTGTTTCTATTGAACAAAATTCAGCACAAATCTTTATCAAAACCACTACATTTGAAGCTACATTTGAATACTTAAAGTTTTTTTGTTTGTTTGTTTTTTAAACCTGTACTTTAATTCTTGTATTTTAGTAAAATCTTGCTTGTAATACTTTTACTTAAGTATTGTTTTGCTCTGATATCTGTATTTCTTCTCAGTGGCGGAGTCAGCAATTTGGGGGCCCTAGGTGAGCTTGAGTTTGGGGCCCTCACTGTAATGATTTTTATTCTTTTTTGTATTTCTTTAATATTTATTATCTGTTTCTTCTCATTGTTCATGAGACATGCACATCTTTGTTTGAATTAGGGTGGACTGGAAACTTGTCTTATTTAGGCCCCTCCAGGTTCGCCTAAAGGTAGCGCTGCCTCTGCTTCTTCTTAAAGCTGCACTGTGTAACCTTTCAGGTGGAGCGTCTGTCATCTGCTGTCTCCATGGTGATGTTACTGCTTTGCCTGGGATGTTCCACAGTATGGCATTAAACACATATATCTCGTATTGATTCAGTTCTGGGTGTTTTTCTTTCTCTAAACTACTACAAATACACGCATTTTTACTGTGAGACGCCCCACTTCTCCACAGATGTAACCTATAACTTGGTCTGGTGATGTGCCCTGCTTGTTTTCATAGAGATAGTCAAATTAAATGCCATTCTGTAGAACATGAACCTTTAAGCATAAAAATCGAGTACACTCCAGTATTCAGATCATACAATCTGAAAAACCCTTTGGTTTTCCACTCCGTTCGTCATGACTCATTGGCAGAACTGTTCACCTGAGTGGAGCCCTGGGACGTTCGGGGGTAGATGGTTCACGCAGGTCAACTTTTAAATTCTTTTAAATATTGATCACATCTTTTTGGAACTGCGGCTCATAATCTGAAAACTATAAAAAGAAAGTGCAGTGAAGGATACAAATAAATCACCTAAATGTTCAGTTTGAAGGGCCAATATTATGCTATTCTCTGATCTCTGTTCTAATGTTGTTTCCTTATCATAAACATACCTGGAGATGTGTTTTGTTTCATTCACACATGTTTATCACACATATTTAAATGGGAAACACCTTGTGATGTCATGTGGTAATACAGGAAGTGCTCCACTGTGTTTTTAAACTCTAGAATTGTGGATAATTTCAGCCTTGGAACTGACAATAAATGGTTACTCAAACATGTGTGAATGAAACAAAACACAACTCCAGTTATGTTTTTGATGAGATGACAACATTTTAACATGTCTTAAAGCTCACAAGACATTTTGGGCAATTTAGAACCTTTAAAGAAAAAAAAAAACAAGTAAAAGATGACTCCTTGGCTTTGTATTACAATCTGGCAAGGCTTTCATTTTGTTTATTTATTATTTGATTGCATAAGCTGTATTACATTTGCCATCAAAATAAATATCAACAATAATTTTACACATTTCATAAAGTTGAATTTATCTGTCTGTCTTATTTGTTAAAGTTTTTGGTAAGTTCTTTGAGCTTTGAACTAAATATGGAAAAAGACGGCAAATAACCAAGGGAATAAGATCATATTTTTTATTTTTCAGGACCAAATCTCTATAATCAAGCAAAACAGCGTGAATGTCCCAAACACCAACAGTTTCATGCGTGGTGCCTTCCTGATATTTACAACTTTCATCTTGTTTGTAGCCTTTTCTTAATTATTTGACATTTAACAAAGTCTTCATCTCTCCAGGCATCCTGTTAATTATAATGCAACTTCCTGACCCCATACTGATGTAGTTTTCTTCATATTTTTTAGGTTTAATTCCCTTTTAAACATGTCTTTGGTCATCATAGGATAAGTATTTCATTTATGGAACTTAAAATAGTTCCTTCATTTGGAAAATAGTTAGAACTGATTCCAATTAGGTATTTAGCCATTGAAGCTCCCTCTGTTGGCAAGTTTACTAAAAATGTATAACCAAATCCTCAAATTACTCACATTTTGCTTTGTCAAAACATATTTATTTAGTATTTAGAGTATTTTTTTTTAAAGCAGGACTGAATCAGGACTGAACCAGGTCTAAACCAGGACTGAAAAAGGACTAAACCGGGACTTATTTATTTTATGCTAAACTACAGTCAAATATGCTCGTTTTTTTTTTTTTTTTTTTTTTTTTAATCCTACGTACACGCAAATTTCTCAAAGTTTCGTTTTTAGCCGCTGCCGCTGTCAAACCACGAATCTGCACGCGGCGTGAAGAGAAAAAAAGTGAGAGAAAGAGAAAACACGGCTCCCAATAAGGATCAGGCTCCCGTCGTTCCCTTCAAAGAGTCGGTTCTAAGAGTCATTTTGTTCGCGACGGACCCATAACTAGTAAAGAAAGTAGCGCTATTAGCCTTTAGCCGTAAATACGTGCGCGCCGCGGTAATTATTTATATGCGCAAATGTCATAATTCACACGTCTATTCACAGCTCATTTACATATCAGTGCAGGTCCAGTAGCACAGGTGTAAACAAACACACGTGAGTGACGCGACTCTGTGGTGTGTTCAGGGACAGTACGGACACACACAGACAAATGACTCCGTAGATAAATACTGATGCGGAGCCACATATTAGGACATTTATCTGTCTGTAAATTGGATTAAATGAACAGAATGTAGAGAGTCTAAGCTTTATAAAGAGGTATAACATGCCCACGTGAAATATCGGCCCCTATCAGCAAGCATATCGGCCGATAGCCAATATGCCTAAAGTTGCCCATATCAGCTGATAATATCGGCCAACCGATATATCGGTCGGGCTCTAGTCAAAACAAAAGTCTAATGGCTAACAAAAAGCTACTAAAACAAAAGAGCGCCGGACTCGTGCATTTAACACCAGAAATGAGGGTAACAAAACTGGGGGAAAAAATGCCACAAAAATATAAACAATAAAAAACAGGGGGAAAACAAAAGGTGCCCAAACGTAACAACATGCTTAGATTTTTACCTGTGACACAACAATTCTGGCAAATTGCAAAGTGATCATTTTTTGATTGCTCACAGAAGAAAACTTTGGTTTAATATAACACCGAAACAAGTGAAGCAAAGTCCAACTCCAGCTACTTTACGAGGGAACAAAATACTGTATGATTCAAAGCTAAAAGAACATACATTTTGCGAAATATGTGTCCTTTAAGACGACATTTCACACCTGGTTAAGAGCACCATTCTACACAGCCCGCCGTGTTATCTTCAAATACACATAATTCTGATCCAGTGAATAAGCAGACCAAATCGATAGCAACAAACCAGCGCTTTTAAAAGGGACTGTAAAACCACTTATAGACAGCCGCGGGGGCACTGTTCTAGCGTGAGGAGATGTTGTAAGGAAAGACAGGCAGATTAAAAGCAGACAGGTCAAATTGGAGAGCTATTAGCGTCACTCTGTCCAAGCTACAAACTGCTATGAATTGCTTGTAATATCTGGAGTCAAAATGGTTTTATTCATATAGCTCATATTACACCTCAAAGGCACGACAGATACAATTGCTATTCACTGCGATCGCAATCGAAATCACAGAGGAGTCTAACGTATATGTAAGTGACAGGTTGTACTACAGGGCAAATAAGAAATACAAGTACTTTGATTATATATAGGCTAATACTGTATTCATTTTGTTCTGTATTCATGATATAAGTATTCTAGTATTTCTTAAAGGTGCACTGTGCAGAGGTGGGATCAAGTCATTGTTTTGCAAGTCTCAAGTCTTTGACCTCAAGTCCGAGTCAAGTCCCAAGTCAAATACAGGCAAGTCCAAGTCGAGTCTCGAGTCACTGGCCCATAAGTCCAAGTCAAATCTAAGTCGTCTGCTTTGAGCTTAAAGTCATTTCAAGTCTTTAAACCAAAGTACCAAAAATAGCTTAGATTTTGGCAATTTATATGATTTTTTTAAACTAAACTGTACTTTATAAAGTCATGGTATGTTCATTTATGAGTATTTATATAGGAGTTGTTAAATGTCTTGTCAAGTCAAGGGGCTCAAGTCCAAGTCAAGTCCCAAGTCACTGAGCCTCAAGTCCAGACCGAGTCCCAAGTCTTGGTCTATTTTATCAGATCAAGTCTCAAGTCCAAAAAAAAAGTGACTCAAGTCTGACTCAAGCCCAAGTCACGACTTACAAATCCCAACCTCTGGCACTGTGTAACTTTTTGGTTGGGGATCTGTCACCTGCTTGTTCCTATGGATATGTCATTGCTCTGCCATGTTCCGCAGTGTGACATTAAACAGCTCTCAATTGCGTTTATTCAATTACAGGTGGTTTTATAGCACAAAAAATACCTCACAAAACTTTCATTCTGACTATGAGCGGGGTTGCCTCTCCACAGATCTGACTTGTAATTCGGTCTGGTTTGGTCTCCATGGAGATAGAAAGGCTTAAGACCAAAAATTCCAGACAAAGCAATAACATCTCCAAGGAGAAAAGCATTTGACAGACCTGCCACCAGAAAAACTGCACAATGAACCTTTAAGTACTCTGATCATATATAGGTTAAGGTTTTTTTTCTTTTATGAAATATGATGTGGTATTTTTTAGACCTTGGGTACATATTACATCCTACTAGCTTCACAAGGCTCTCAGTGACCGCCTGCTCTGGTTCCCGAAGTAAATTTTCCATTAATTTTTTCCATAGCCTTTTCAAAAAATTAAACCATTAAGAGTTCAAAGGCATCTCGGAGGATAAGCAGCTACGTGGTAACTACTATCCGTAATGTGGTTGTTTTAAGTCCAAAAATCACATTTAGAACGCAGACGAAATGCTTTAATAAGCTAGTGGTTTCAGAGACATATTTTACATAAATGATAGGTCTTGTGGTTGTTCGTTGCCTTCATAGCTGATAAGCCCTGAGCAAGGTTTGAAAAATGAATGGGATTTTTTTTTTTTTTCATGGAACCAGGGAGTGGGCGATCTCTGGGTCACTTCATACCCTCACGTATAGTTATCATGAATTCGTTCCATATTTATTTATCCACTTCTGCACTGTTTTTCGCTACTTATTCATAATTCATTATTATCAGTATTATAATGTTTTATTGTGACGTGTGAGCTACTGTGTCCAAATGATTTCCCATGTGGATCAGTAAAGTTTGTCTAAATATCAGCCTAAGTGGTAGATAGACAAGGCATCTGTGCAAACACCACATCTTGTTTCCATGGCGATGTTATTGCTTTGCCTAGAATGTTCCATGGTATGACATTAAACGCATTAAACACATGGCCTATTATGAAAGTGGTGTGTGCGTGAGTGATGGTGGTGGTCGGAGGGTCCGTTGGCGCCAATTGGCATAGCAGCCGCGCTTTTGTCAGTCTGACCCAGGGCAGTTGTGGCTACTACAGTGGCTAACCATAACCAGGTATGGAGTGAATGAATAATGCTGAATGTAATGCGCTGTAAAGTGTCTTTGTGACAAAAAATGTCTGTGAAAAGCGTTATATAAATAGAGACTTACTTACTTACTTACTTATCTAGCATTTATTCGTTATAGTGTTTCTGTTGCTCAAAAAAAAAACAATCATTCTCTCTGCAATGTTTTGTATTTCAATAGATCTGACCTGTAAACGTGAAATTAAAAAAAATATATATATGAAAAGAAAATGAAAAAGCAGGTGGTGGAGGTTTATAAATTTTCTGTTTCTCCTCCACTTCTCCTGGAGCTGAAGTCAATCCTTTGCTGGTACGAGTGCGGGGCCTGGACAGTCTGAATTATCCGCATGGCTAACACTGAAGGGCTTTCACACCTGACGCATCCGATTAAAACAAACTCAATACACTTGTTATTACAGTTCACCTGAGCTAGCGTGAAAGCTCTCCAATAAATCCTGCTGTGGACAAACAAACGGTGGCCAGTCTGCCTGCAAGACGGAAAATCGGTTCTTTTTTCCTTCTTTGCTTACAGTTTGGTTTATTAATTGTATTATTTGTATTTATTTATTTTGAATTTTGGACTTTTTTTTTTTTTTTTTTGAGAGACCAGTATATTTTCGGTTAGTGCAGTAATGTTGCCATCATAGGTAAATTCATTCTCTGCATTTGATCCATCTTTCAATTCCCATAAAGCAAATGGAGCAATTTAATCAAAATAATTGTGACTACTCGACTATGCCCTGTGTAGATAACCTGGCCAGAAAGACCTGCCAGAACCAAACGCTTTGAAAAAAACGTTAAAAAGAAAAGTAGATCTGGAGCTGTATCCTGTCTCCCTGATTTTAGAGGGTGATTGACAGGAAGGATTAAACCAGTCAGAGAGACGCATGCTTCATTCACGTCAAAAACAAACAAGCTGCTTACACATAAAATCCTGCAGATTTTTATCAGAATCAACAATCAAAACACCAAACTATTATGAGAATTTTGGATATTAGATGTCAGCTGTGGTTGGACCATCTCAAATTTGGAGTTTTTGCACGCTCTATGATCAGGTTTTAGTCCTTTCTGGATTCTAAATGAATGTAGAAAGGACTGGCTGGTCATGCAACTAGATCTAGAAGCCTTTAATAGACAATCGTTTCGTCGTCCTTTGTTTGGTTAAAAATGTATTTCAGAAAAGTCAGTAAACAATAGGAATAATCACATAGTCAACTTCTAAAGGCCTAATCTTAGACCATCCATAATCTGCAAACCAAACCTATAGGACTGACTTGCAGTGACATAAAAAACCACCAAGCAACAAGAATGAACTTTGTTGCAACTGTAATGGAGAACAGTGACCAGCCATCCTACGGTTCTGAAGTTAACTGAATTTCTCATTCCTTTTATCCACAGACTTTCTGAAAATAAGTAAGTTTGCAAAATATTCAACTATGTGGTAACTACCGACCCCTAGACCTGTAATTTTATTAAAAATCTATTTCTGAAACTTTATAAACTGCAAAGTTATTAAAATTAGATCAAAATAAAAAAGATTAAAATAGAATCTGTCATTTTAAACATACTTTTTGTACAGAAGCCAAGAAGGGTCACAACAAACGCAAACGCCGCAACAAATACAAATGTGGCAACACAACAAAAAAGCCACAACGGAAATGACCTCGAGACTCTATTTTCCGCCGCAACAAATACAAACGCCACAACACAAACGCAAATGCCAAAACACATTAAAAAGCCACAACACTTTAAAAAGCCACAACACATTAAAAAGCCACAACGGAAGTGACCACGAGACTCTATTTGCTGATGGACCGATCAAGCGGCAAGTGAAGAAGAACTACAACGTGAAACAAATAATGATAAAACAATAAATTACTTTTAGAGTTTTCAGAGGCTAACCCGCTATGTCGTAACTAATATTCATAATGTGGTTGTTTCCAAAAGTTCAAAAATACGGAAGCCGAGAGGGGTCGCAACAAACGCAAATGCCGCAACAAATACAAATGCGACAACACAACAAAAAGCCACAACACACCAAAAATAGCCACAACGGAAATGACCACGGGACTCTATTTTAATTTAAATGCCGCAACAAATGCAAACGCCACAACACAAATGCAAATGTGACAACACATTAAAAAGCCACAACACATTAAAAAGCCACAACACATTAAAAAGCCACAACGGAAGTGACCACGAGACTTTTTACTTACGTTTCCAACTTCTCTGTTCCTTTACTTTTCCTTTTTTTTTACGTCGCTCACTTCCGTTGTGGCTTTTTGATGTGTTGTGGCTTTTTAATGTGTTGTCACATTTGCATTTGTGTTGTGGCATTTGCATTTGTTGCGGCATTTAAATTAAAATAGAGTCCCGTGGTCATTTCCATTGTGGCTATTTTTGGTGTGTTGTGGCTTTTTGTTGTGTTGTCGCATTTGTATTTGTTGCGGCATTTGCGTTTGTTGCGACCCCTCTCGGCTTCCGTATTTTTGGACTTTTGGAAACAACCACATTATGAATATTAGTTACGACATAGCGGGTTAGCCTCTGCAGTGCCTCTGAACTCCTCATTTTTTTTTATTTTTTGAAAAGTCTGCGAGAAAAATAATGGACAATGTACTTCCAGAATCAAAATGAGTGGTCACTGTTGAGCTCCATAGGTCAAATAAGAAGACAGCTCTTAATAGACATGTAGTCCTCATAGTTTTTCTCATTGCCTCCATTACAAACAACATCATTACAACTGCTTGCATATTTATACTGCAAAATTCATGTTCTCGCAGCATATAAATTCCCATACTGTCATTTTGTTCCGCCTTGTTCTACAAATTGGCGTATACATACACAAATAAATAGGCCCTGCCAGTGTATGTGCGGTATGGGTCTGCTATTCCCCCGTGAATCCATCATATCACAGCTTTCCTAAATACGGACCACTGAGAACCACGTGCCATAACTCCCCACTGCCTCTCCACCTCCCACTGTGCCCGCGGAATTTTACACCAACTCCCTGTAGACGTGGTTCTATTTATGCAGGCAGGAGAACAGGGCTAGTCAGCTTCCAAGTCCCTGGGTTTGTATCGGCTTCATGGTTGTGGCTTAAAGGTGATGATGCATGCGGACACATGGGGGTATGGTGGGGCGTAATCTTTTAATCTTGGCGGTAAATTGAGGTAGCGGGGTGATGCGCGGTCAAGTCAGCAACAGGAGAGTCTGCGGAGATGGTATGGGTTACACAAAAGTTAACATATATTTGTCAGCATTGTAGATTATGGAGTGGACTAAGCGAGTGTGACGTTATCCATAGGGTTCAGAGTGTTTAAGAAGCTCACAAGACTGGCACTTACGGAGCAAATTTGGAGCCAGTTCTACATTAGGAATAGGAACTTATTTACGGGCAAAATGGCAAAATAAAAAAAATAAAAAAAACATAGAGATCATGTAGAGTGGGTTAATACGAACATTTTAAGACCAAAATGACGAGACTCTCAGGCGTAGTTGCAAAGCGAGGGGCAACAATAGCTATGTACTACAGACTACAGACTACAGCCTCAAGTATCTGATATTTTAGCGTCAACACAGATCCGATTTTTATTCAAATGCAAATGCGACCCAGGCCACTTGGATATGTGTTCCTAAAACCGATACACATCCAATTTTTGTGACTTCAGTCTGAAGGCGAGGTTGCATTCATCCCACCTACACGTCACAAATGTACACAAATGTACACAAATGTTCTTCTTCTCATACGAAAATTGTGTATGAAGTCTGTGTCAGGGAAGCAGTGAAACACAAAGCAACCCAACCACTATTGGTTGAGACTCCGCACCCACAAAACGCCATGGCCAAAAACCTCGTCCTTCTCCTTCTCAATCTCCTACTCAAAACAAATAAGATGTACATGTTCTGGTTCCGACGACGTACGACAGCAACTTTAAAATCTCCAGGTACTCAATGCAGCGTCCATGTTTAGGTGACTTTTGTAAACACTGAGCATGCTCGTGTTTGACGTCGTCGTGTCCACCAATGCACATGAAAGACACTATTGGAGTGTTTAAAGTTCACACTGGAGATCACATACAAGTCACATTTAATTGGAAAAGTGAACGGCCTCGCAAAAAAATGAGATTTGACAAAAAAGGCAAATTGGGCATTAAGCCCTGTCTGAAGGTAGCCTGATTCTCCGTCAATTGGAACAGAGTCAAAGGAGTCGAACGCGCCCCCATGAACACTTCGTGCTTCCTACCTACTACATTTATTTATACAGTCAATGGTTGTAACGGTTAAGCAACAAATATGGCTTCAGAAATCTTTCAAATCTATTTATTTAAAAGGTACAGTATGCACTTTACTTTACTTTAATGTGCAAAAGGGTTTGAGAAAGCTAAGACTAGTTCTGAGACATAATTAAATGACATCTTGTGTGCAAAATGTACTTTTTGAACTTTTTCATCTGAAGCACCGGACTTTCTCTCTCTTAATTAATAAATTCTGTTTCCCCCAGAAAGCAGATTGTAAAAGCAGCACTTTGTGACAAAAATCCCACTCTTATCTTTGCAAATTTACAAGAGCCCCATGAGTCACTATATGATTCTTTGGGATAAGAGAGTGGCTTTCCAAAGGTGGTCCATCTTGCTTCATGTTTCTGTCTGGAAAAAGGCATGCTAGGCCAACAATTAATGCATGTGAATACTTGTGATGTTTTCTTTATTTGTGCACTGAGAGTACTAGACTCTTTTTCAGTTTGTGAGTGCTAAGAAGTCGTTAGAGAGATGTAAATATTTACTCCCTCATTGCACAATCTGAAAATAACATCTCGTCTTTAATGTTATAATCATTCAAAAAATATAGTCTTACTTCATTCATTTATTCATCATGTTTAGGAGGTTTTGCTCAGAGATTGTGAAGTAAAATATAGAAACCCTTTGCAGTTTTTAAGTCCATAAATAAACTGTGTACGGTATGTTTTCGGGTAGGTGATGCTGAAAATACCCGCAGTTTCATCACTATGTTTTTGTTCCTGAGTTTTGTATCGGTAAAAGATTTGTTTTTGGCTACCTTCACTTTCCAAAAAAAAAAAAAAAAGTGGGCTGTATTGAAGAAATGATTGTCTTGGCGAAAGTGGCGATTCGGAGTGTTCACCAGCTAAAAGTAGGTGGCTCCATACTCGCTCAAGAGGCTATCATTTTGTCCCTTCACTGCCATTGACCACTTCAGTCACAGCATTGTAGCTCTTTCAAAATAACAGTGCTACTCCTGATGACAAAGGCGCAGGAAGAATGGAAACATGCACTAGAACTTCAAGGTATAACATTTAAACCCATTTTCAAGAAATTCCTTTTCCAAATTGTTTAAGCACAGTGGTATATTTTGGTTTATTTTTTATGACCTGTTGTTCTTATCCACCTCCACAACATGAAATACCAACTGGCAATGACCCTTGTCAAAGATTATGCATAGGCCTTCCTTCATTGTTTTGTCATCTGAATTAATTTTAGTTTGTGGTGTGGTGTAGTTGTGGTCCTCTATGTCTTTTATTTATTTTTACTTATTTAATGCTATTTTGTGATTCTTACTTTTTTTTTTTTTTTTTTGCTTTTCTTTGATTTGACTGGTTTTTATTGTTTTAAGACTGGTATGACCAAATTTTAGCAATTTACCTTTTTGTTGTCTTCATTTTCTGTGCAGCACTTTGGAAACTGCTTTGTTTGTAAATGTGCCATAGAAATAAAGTGGATTTGGATTTAGTTATCTAGCTCATGATGCAATAAACACAACCAGACAAGCAGAGTTAAAGACAAATGCTAAATTTACTTTTGGAGCATTTAACCATGTTATAACATTGTTTCCTCTTCACAAATATACCTGGAGTTGTATTTAGCATCAAGCATACATCTTGTTTAATAAGCCTGCTCATTGAGAACTGTAACCGAAAAACATGCAATTTCAATTTCCCAGTATTGTTACGTCACAAGTAAAGTTCTGGAGGTCTCCCGACGCAAAGCAGTGTGATGCAGGACACATTTTGAAAGCTCATTGCGGGCGTGGGCAGGAGTGGGACTGCACAATACGGGAGCGGGCAGGTGGAATGATGAACTGCAGTCCCCGCAAACTAAATATGACTGTAAAGCAAAATATACAAATGATTAATGTTTTGTCTATCATGCAGAGATAGTTAGATTTTTTTTTGGCCTTAATAAAAACATTTTAAGCAGCCTACATTTGCATGCGTGGTCCCATCGTGCACACATTTTAGACAATTCCCTTACGCTTCTCGGTGTTTGATAGAGCTTAAAAAAGTTAATGTCTCCATCTTGCGGGATTTGCAGGCGGAAGCGGGACAAAATATTGCAGATGCTTATTGTCTGAGGATAGCCATTATTTTAAGTTAAAAGGTGCATTGTGCAACTTTTCTGGTGGAGGGTCCTTTAAATACTTTTCTCCATGGAGATATTATTGCTTTGTCTGGAGGGTTTCACAGTATGGTCTTAAACCTTTCTATCCTCCTGGAGACCAGACCACGTTACAGGTCAGATCTGTGGAGACGCAGACCCACTCACAGTCAGAATACCAGTTTTTCTTTGAATTTTCAAGCGATAAAACCACATGTAATTGAATAAATATAAAGTAGAACAGTTTAATGTCATACTATGGGACATTCCAGACAGAGTAATGACATATCCACAGAAACAAGCAGGTGACGGACCCTCAACCAGACAGTTACACAGTGCACCTCTAAAGGCCAATCTCCATATACAGTAAATAATTCATACTATTTATCCTTTAACACTATCCCCAGCAGAGATGTGATATGATCCTTCATCACTTAACACCAAAATCTCCACGGCAAAACCCCCACCCCTATGCCTCCCCGTCCCACCCCAGACAAGTGAATGAATCTGGGTGTATCTACGGGTATTAGCAGATCAGCAGAGCTCCAGCCACAGAGTCTTTCAAGAATTTTTTTTTTTCTGGAGGAGGTTCTTCAGAAGGCAGGCTGCAGAGGAGGATAAATGCGTAGCAATCCCCCAGGCTGAGCACTTCCACTGGGGCTCTTTCTCTATCCGAGCCCCTCCCTCCTCTGGTTCTCTGCTTATCCCCACTAACCATCCATTCCTCATTATTCCCATACCCCTCTCCTCCTCGGGATCTACTGTTTAGTGTCCTAGTATGTGTCCTTTCCTACCTCCCTCTGGCCTGCTTACATAATTCTATCCTCGCTTCCTTGTCGCTTCATATACAGTAACTGCTTTCCCATTTTAGCTTTATTTTTTTGTTGCGACAGATCCTTATTATTATTTATTTGGTCAGGATGTCTACCTCTTCCTTTCGCAAAGTAATATATCATAGCTTAGTTCTATAAACATGTCCTCATTATGGGGTTCTAGACACTTCTGGAAAAGTGTTTGACTCTGCAGAGATAACTTGTGTGTTGACAGAAATAATAAAGTGGTTTTGGGAGGATAAAGCAGATAACAGTAAAAAATGTTTCGGAAATGCACTCTGGACATAAGTTTGGATCTGGAATCTCCATAAATCTAAATCTATTGCTCAATTGGCATCTCCGAAGAGCACCTGATTATTATTTCACTTCGCTCCAACTACATCTATTTCTTGGCAAATTTAAATCTTGTTTAGTGAAATGTTGAATTAGTTAAAGGTGCACAGCGTAACCTTTCTGGGGGGAGGGTCTGCTACCTGCTACTTGGAATGTTCAGTTTATATATTAATTATTATTATTATTATTATTAATTTTTTGTATTCTTTTTTTTTTTCAAGCTATAATCTAGTGAAAAATGCATGCATTGTTACTGTGAGAGAGCTTCCCATTTCACAAATCTGACCCATAACTTGGTCTGAAGGCGCCACCTGCTCATCTCCATCAGGATAGTCGTAATGCCTTACCGTGGAACATTCCAAACAAAGTAATAATAGTAAATAGGGAGAGGTCCCACCACCAGAAAGTAGTGCACCTTATTGTTTTGTTTCTTCATTGAGCTGTCAAAAAGTGTTTAAAAAATAGAAATAAATTGAAAAATAGAAGTAATTAAACTAAGAAAATAATCCCAAAATGATAATTAATTTACGAGTGAGGATTAGTCATAAAAACATGGAAAATAAAACTAACAAAACAAAACATGTATTGTGTTTGAATCATCTGTGACTCATAGTGCGTATCACCGAGCCAACTTCCATCCATTTCTAACTGCTTTTGCCAAGTCACAACATATTTTAATCTGACCAGTACTACGATAAGATCCAGATAATAGTGTTATTATTTATGAGTCAGTTATTGCTCATAATACACAATCTGTAATGTCCGTATGCTCGACTATGACACATACACTACAACAAAGAACACTGTTAAACGGTGCACTATGTAACTTTTCTGGTGGAGGGTAAAGCTGCCTGCTGGTTTCCATGGAGATGTTATTGCTTTGAGTCACATGTTCTACATTATGGTATCAGGCATTTATCTTTTATTAGTTCAATAGTAGGTTTTTTATGACTAAAATACATGGAAAATGATGCATTCTGGCTGTGAGTAGCGTCGCCTCTCCGCAGATATGACCTGTAGCCTGGCTTGGTCGCACACCCTGTTTCTCTCCATGGCATTCCAGGCAAAGCATTAACATCAACATGGACACAAGCAAGTGACAGAGCCTCCATCAGAAACGTTACGCGGTGCATCCTTAAATCACAATTTCCGAATAACCACTATTTTTGGTATAATCCCTTTTTTTTTCCCTTTCATTTCAATCAATTTCTGAGAAAGACAGACAAAAATTAGGTGGGAGAAGAGGAGGGGAGGGGCAAGCAGGGTACGTCCAAATTAAGCTGATTTGAGCTTTACGCGAGTTAATCTAGTTACGTGGATAAAAGGACTTCCCTGTGGCTAAAAACGCACAACACATTATGAGTCTGTACTGGGGAGAAAACAATAATGTGTCTACCTCCCAATCTTTGTACACCATTTTAAAAATACCAGCGAGCCTTAAGAGTTTCCCCACTTTAGGCAATTTACTCAAGCACCCTTTGTGACAGTTGACGGGGGATTCAAAAGCCAGTATGTTTATTGGTTTATAGGGAAAGAGGCGAGCTAATGACAGGTTGTCGTCGTGACGGGCCTCGCAAAACGCCAGTCCCACACTCGAATTTGTGTTTCAGCTTTTGTGAAGAACACTGAGAGAGACGAGACATCTGTATAGAGGCATGTAAGCACTAAACTGGTAGGATTTGTCAATGTTAGCACAGAGAGAGCTAGAAAATGTTTACACTATGTGGATTTTCTTCAGAAAGTCTATACATGAGTTGTACATTTTAACTACAAACAGGCATTAGATATCAGATCCAGTAAATAATGTTGTATATATTTTTGAACTTATAGCATGAGAGAACCAATGCAGTGTTGTATTTTCCCAGAAGAACTCAAATTTAAAAGGTCCCCTATAGCATTGTTTCCCAAAGACTGGGTTGCAACCCTCAGGTGGGTAACAAGAGATTTTTTTGGGTCACCTTGTCACTATCTGCATGTTTGCAGATAGTGGGCCTGATATGGGTGTTGTGTTCTCCTCCTGCACCCCGGACTGGAACATGCTGCAAAAAAGCAGACAGGCCCACCAAGTCTATTGACTTGGGTCACGAAGGTTTGTGACATTTTAAAATATGGGTCCCCAGAAAAAACTGCCTTGTTAATTTTGTTTCTCTTATGACAAAACAAACCTGAAGCTGTATTTTATTCCTTTGAAATACTCAGTGGTCATGCTACTGTATGTTCTTTCACCTTCAATGGACTCATTTTATTTATCTTTTAAAAAAGCATGTCTTGATAATAGCTAATCGTTGTTTTAGCTTTGTTTCGCTCCAGTTCATGCACAGTCTACTGGCAACAATCCCATTGTGTATGCACTGGCTGAATTACTATCGCTTGTCTTCCATAGATATGCTTAACATTAAAGAGACAATACACATTTTTCTTTCCATGTGATAATGTAAAATTTGTTTTGCCTCAGTGCATACAAAGCTGTTGAGGTCACAGTAAGACCACTGTGTGCTGCCTGCATGTCGCATGAAAATCAGGAGACTGTTAGCATGCAAGTTTTTGCCTAAAATTCCACAATGACTTGTGTCAGGAAAGTTTGCTGCTTTTCCCCCCACCTTTTTAAGTCACTAAATAATAGGCAACTTAAAATAAAGCAGCTCATAGCACTTTTATACACACACAAACACACACACATGCACACGCACAAACATACAGTGAAATCACTGAGTAACTGATTCAGTTTGACATTCTTTGTGTAGAGCAGACTAATGTGTTTGTCAAGATACACTTTATTAGCCTGATTTGTCAGCAGGTTTCAGTTCGTGGAAACTGTCTGACCTCGCAGCATTAGGATTTGTTCGCTCGACGGTAGCCGGGTACTTTTTAAAATGTAACTAATCACTGCTATTTGGTCATGACATATGTAATGCGCCACTAATGGGGCTTACTAAATAAGTAAATTAAGCTTTTCCCAAATCCCGTAGGAAGAAGGGTAATAACGTCTTTCCCCTTGATAAAATTCACCAAAAATTCTTTAATTCGGCTTTAAATCCTTGATCTCGGGAATCGTTGCCAACACAGAAATTATGGCTCTTCGCTTTTTGGCTGGTGCCCAGACTCGCACTTCCGGGGTTATTGCGAATCATCCAGTGTATTTCTGACCTCGTCACTGGAGAGAAATGAAATTGAGTAGAGGCACTAGGTGGCGCCAGCCTGGCTAACACTTTATTTATTATTACCCAGTTAGGAAATTAGTAAATATTTTTCATTGTCTTGGGCCAACCTGTCTGGGGCAGTGGTTGCAGTGCTCCAATCTCTAGATGTTGAGCTATAGACTTGGTCAGAATTACCTTATCTGAAGAATGTTATCAATTTGAATGCATTTAAAAGTCCCATTGTATTTGCCTGCTGCTCTATACGGAAACTGAGAAACCAACAGTGCCTGAAAAGCTCTCCCTTTGAAGAACACATCAGGCTAAGAGCATCTACGCTGGACTATACGCAAAAACACAAACGTATTCATAAGCATTGTGCACACTACTTCAAACAGTCAGCACCCAAAACAAATAGTCTTCCTCTCCATCTTCCCCCTCACTCTGTCGTCATCGCTAAAAACATCAAGGCTAACTGTTGCGGCGAGTTAGCGGCCGCCACCAATCGCGCGCTGAAATTAGATCTCAAAGAAGAAAGTAAATGGATACAAATTCAATCAGCCCTTGTGTACACTGTCAGAATATCAAAGAGTGTCAGGAGTCTCTAAAAAGCCTGGTGATTTGAGTTGGAAATAAGCTTTAACTTCAAACAACTTCTGATTTTCATAAAACGCTGAGGAGTAACAGACAGACGGCAATGAAAAGGCATTATTTACAAGAGAGAAAGGATTTGGAGAAGTATGCAGCCAGTCAAAGAAGACACAAAAACTGGCGATTTCCATCCGTTTGGCTCCCCCGGTGAAAATGGAGAAATAAAAGATGGGTAGAGGAACATGGGAGAATCCAGTGGAGAGTCAGAAGAGATGTCTTTAAGATACAGATCACATAACCACAAAGGCAACCTCAGATGAACTCACTTAGCTGTTTATCAAGCTGAGAGTGGTGGTCTGTCAAAATATCACTGACATGGGGTGAATTGGAATGGGCCAAGTTGCAATTTAGTAAACACAACAGTAAAAACTAGTTAAGATGATGTTTATGAGGCGTTTAAAAGACCTTTTTTACATATGATGTCACAATCTTGGACAAAAACAAAACATGGCACGCAGTCTACATTTAAAAGATCCATTATACGTTATTTTCTGATCTCTGTTATACCTGGTGTTTTGTTTCATTCAAACATGTTTAACGCACAAACTCTGCATATTTAGGCTGAGTTCATCTCTCAAACAGAAAACACTCTGTTCCACTTTGTGATGTCATGTGGTAATACAGGAAGTGCGTCACTGTTTTTTAAACTCCATACACCTTCACTAATTCACTAATACAAATCATCTGGTTGATTTCTGCCCTGGAATTGCCCATCTTGACTAAGCAAAAGGTTAAAAAAAGTAGTTATTAACTTGAAAATGACCACTACACACTGTAAAAGCTAAAATCTAGTCAAGTTAAGATGACTTGAATAAAGGAAGTTTTACCATCATTTGAGTACATTTCACTTGACAAGTAAAATTATCTGCCAATGGAACAAGACTTTTTGTACTTAAAATATGAAAATAAATCTTGAGACACTTAAAATAATAATAATAATAAAAAAAAATACTTTTTGCACTTAAAATAAGAAACAAAAGCGTATGTTGCTTGAATTAACAAAATTACACTTATTCCATTGGTAGATCATTTTACTTGTCAAGTCAAATCGACTCAAAGTAAAATGTGCTTAATTTAAGTCTTTTGAATTTATCTAGATCTTGCTTTTTGCCATGCATGACATCACAAGGTGGAACAGAGCATTTTGAGCTTTGGAGCTATAGACAGACTAATAATAAAGGATTACAAAAACATGTGTGACTGAAACAAAACACAACTCCAGGTATTTTTTTTTTTTTTTGAGAAAGTGACAACATTATAACAAAGCTAAAAGGTCCAGGAATATTTTTTTCTTTAATATAGAACCTTTAAAGTGCAACAGAAATCCCAAACTCAAAACTAATCTACTACAATTACGACAACATTGAGTATGAATACTACAGAAAATGTCAGTCACAAGTCACAAGTCATAACCTCGCAAAAGAACTGAATGACATCAGATATAGGAAATCAATTGCCTTGCTCCAAATTAATTGAAACGACACATGTTCACACAGTGATAGCATTCTCTCCTTTCACACGTTTAGCCTGACTGCTCCACGAGGGGAATTGTTGCACATAACTGTAGACTAAATCCAGTTGGTTCATTATGTGCCATGCTGTCAGAAAAGCTGATTTTTGCACATTTTATGCACAGCCCTGTAAAATGTAAATGCTTGATCACGTTCGAGGCCGCTAACTGACAATGACTCTCTGCACAGCGTTCAGCATGTGTGTACTGATGCAACAATTGATGCATAAAATACACAAGCTAAAAGTACAGCGCAAATGTCTCCTTAGGAATAGTCTCTAAGACACTGCTCTCTTACCACAGGCTGAATCGCCCCAAGCAACTCATTAAATTGTATATTTGTGCTACACTGTTTTCGAGCTATTTTAGTGGATTTGGATATCTTAACATTAGTATTCCCTCCAGTTTAACAAAATAATGTATGTATCCTGGAAATATATCACAACATTTGTAAATAATTGTATATAATGGTGGTGTTACTCTTAGGAATTACATCTGCATATTAAACAAAAAAGAGTAGTATAGCGTTAAAATGGCTGGAGGAAACATATCTGGTGACAGTGTAGGTGTGTGAAAATATAGGTATTGCAATATTGGTAAATGCAAAAATAGATTTAGAAGAAAAGAAATATATGATTAGGGATGGGCATAATTAGTTGACTTATCAATAATTGATCCTTAAGAATTTCATCAGTCACGTTCATTTTTGATTGACAAACCAAATGTAATTTGCTGTGCGTAGTGTAGTGTAAGGAGACGAGGCTGCGTCTGACAGCACAAACACTGGAGTTGCGGCCTCACAGTCCCACGTTTTGGCTCCTGCACAGCTCCTTGGAGATCACTGTACCACTCAGTGAGTGCATTTACATGCACATCAGTGTTCCGGTGTGACCGGGTTTTTTGAGTACCCCAGTTTCGTCATGGTGCATGTATACGCAGTATCCCGGTTACTGCAACATAAAGTTGAGTGCATCCAAAAGACAAACACTTTTCAGTCTTTTCATCACAACAGTAGCCAAAATAAATAAAGTGACCAACATAAATAAAGTGAATGAAATAAGTGTTAAATAAAAAGACGCTCTAAATCTGCACACATATGATCTCTGAAAACATGAACCATCTCCAACGTAACATACACACAGAACAGACTCACCATCAGCAGCACATCCTCTGTCACAGAGAGAACACACATATTCCATTGAGTCATGTCCTTTAGTCAAGCAGAAGTTAAATGCATCAGCACACAAGGAAAGACACTTTTTTTGTTTTTGTTTGTTTGTTTTATTTTTCAGTGCTCATAGTTTAAATAAATAAATAAAATAAATAAATAAAACAAGCACATTTTTGTTTTAATTGAAAATATGAAATTAAGTTATTGTTAAACTTGCTATTGTTACTATTAAAACATTGATATTATTATCCCAATACAAAACATTGTCTTCTTGGTTAGAGCAGCGGTTCTGCAGCCGGAAGGTCAGAGAATCAGTTCTAACTCAAATCAAGTCCTGCCATTGTGTCCTTGGGCAAGACACTTCACTTACCTTGCCTAATATGAACGTGGTGAGGGCGACAGATATTGGTGATGGTCGGAGGGGAGTCTACAACAGCTTACTGAAACTGAGTAGGGAGTGACTGAAGTTTTACTACAGTATAGTGCTTTGAGAAACTACAAGGCGTTTGTAAGGTGTTATTATTATTATGAAACTTATTATACTTTTGTATTTTTCTTCTCAAGCTTTCCTTTTGTGAACTTTACACAAAGGATATTTATGGATTACAACATATCCCAGAGAGACTTTCTGTTTTGAACTCTAGATAGTGAGAGAATGTCAGTCAATTATTATAGATATGCATCGTCAATGCAATACAACACATCTTGTCTTTTATGCCAAATCATCTTGAACTTTCTGCAGTAGAGAAATGCTCTATTTACGTTTACATGCTTTTGTAAGTGTCCTTATTTTAACCAGCCGAGTCTTGCAAGCATTGAGTTTCGACGGTGACAAGAGACAATTGGCTTGAAAAATGTGAGTCAGCATGAAAGTAAACAATCTGCGCCGTGTGCCTTTATTTGTCTTGTCACATTTTCTTGAGAAAACACTCAGAACACAACTTGGCCATTAGCTTTATGTTACAATAGAAAAAGTTGCGATATAATGTTTAAAGTAGAGTAAGGACACTGGGGTGCAGAGCCAAAAAGTTTCAATTTGTCAACTGGAATAACTTTGAAGAGTGTAAACTTTTACTTTTACTTCCAATCTCAAAATGCTCCTGTAAAAATAACTCATGTGCAATCACCTTGTTAATATTGGTTTAAGAAATGTAGAAGTTAATAAATGTCCCTTCACTCTGGTGGCAGCAGGAAGGTTGCAGGTTCAACTCCCAGGCCAAAATGATCCTCTCTTTCTTTCAATTTAAAACATGCACATTCTGTAAAATATTCCAGCTTGGTAAAATAAGGGATTAGTAAAGTAACCTTACCCAACTTTATCACAGAACAGGTTAAAGGTGCACTATGTAACATTTCTGAAGGATGGCTAAAACATGCAATTTGCCAGGTCACCTCTCTACTGATCTGACCTGTAAATTGGACTTCCCTGCTTGTCTACACAGAGATATGCAGATTTAAATATGCGCTGTGTAACTTTTCTGGTGAAGGGTCTGACATATGCTTGTTTCCATGGTGATGTTATTGTGTTGCCCGGGATGTTCCACAGTCAACTTGGCCTGGTGATGTGTCTGCTTGTCTCCACGAAGATAGTAGCTAAATTAAATACGGTAAAACATTCCAGGAAAACAACAATAACATCTGCATGGAGTCCAGCAGGTGGCAGACCCTCCACCAGAAAAAAATGCATAGTGCACCTTTAAAGAATTGCTGTTGAAAATTTTAGGCAATGCAGTTACATCTCTATGGAAACAAGCTGGTGGCAGAGCTTCCAGAAAAGTTACATAGCACCACCACCTTTAAATAATGATATAGACCTTTGAGCATTCAACATGATTTGATGATAAGTTTGATTCTCAAGTATCCTGTCTCAATGAATACACTCGGATTTTCTTGTAAATTTACACTCATCCATCTCAAAACATTCATTTATAACTTACAATCATAATGAAACACCTGTGAGCCTCGTCATTTTGTCTTAAAATGCTCATATGGATCCATTCTACATGATCTTGGTGTTTTTATTTCACTATATTGTCTGGAAAATAAACTCCTTCTTGAACGCCGTGGACGAACAGGAGCAAAACATACTTGACGCGCGTCCCTTGCCCTGGAAACAAGTGCCCAGTCCCAGTCTTTTCCCGAAACGATGGTAGACCAGGCTGAGAGAGACTGCAGTGTAAATATATGTGTACTCAAATAATGACAATAGATTAGTCCTGGTCTAGTCCTGGTTTAGTCCTGGTCCGGTCCTGGTCCAGCCCTGGTTTAGTCCTGGTTTAGTCCTGGTTTAGTCCTGGTCTAGTCCTAGTCCAGTCCTGGTCCGGTCCTGGTCCAGTCCTGGTCCGGTCCTGGTCCAGTCCTGGTCCGGTCCTGGTCCGGTCCTGGTCCGGTCCTGGTCTTGTCCTGGTCCGGTCCTGGTCCAACCCTGGTTTAGTCCTGCTCTAGTCCTGGTCCAGTCCTGGTCCAGTCCTGGTCTAGTCCTAGTCCAGTCCTGGTCTAGTCCTGGTTCAGTTCTGGTCCAGTCCTGATTTAGTCCTGGTCCAGTCCTGATTTAGTCCTGGTCCAGTCCTGGTCCAGTCCTGGTCCAGTCCTGGTCCAGTCCTGGTCCAGTCCTGGTCCAATCCTGGTCCAGTCCTGGTCCAGTCCTGGTCCAGCCCTGTCCCGGTCTGGTCGTGGTTCAGTCCTGGTCTAGTCCTGGTCCGGTCCTGGTCAGTCCTGGTCTAGTCTGGTCCGGTCCTGGTCCAGTCCTGGTCCAGTCCTGGTCCAGTCCTGGTCCAGTCCTGGTCCTGGTCCAGTCCTGGTCCAGTCCTGGTCCAGCCTGTCCTGGTCCAGGTCCTGGTCCAGCCCTGTCCCGGTCTGGTCGTGGTCCAGTCCTGGTCCAGTCCTGGTCTAGTCCTGGTCCAATCCTGGTCCAATCCTGGTCCAGTCCTGGTCCGATCCGGTCCAGTCCTGGTCCAGTCCTGGTCCAGCCCTGTCCCGGTCTGGTCGTGGTTCAGTCCTGGTCTAGTCCTGGTCCGGTCCTGGTCCAGTCCTGGTCTAGTCCTGGTCCAGTCCTGGTCCAGTCCTGGTCTAGTCCTGGTCCAGTCCTGGTCTGGTCCTGGTCCAGTCCTGGTCCGGTCCTGGTCCGGTCCTGGTCCAGTCCTGCTCTAGTCCTGGTCCAGTCCTGCTCTAGGACACGCATCCACATGGACTTTGCATATACACTGGACGCCTCAACCAATGTATGACTACGAGCCATCACTATAAAGTTTAAATCTTTTTTTAAAACACACTTTCTTCCTTTTAGGTTCCCAGTGAGTCCAACCACAGGACCAGCTACTGACGATGACAACGATGTGGCTGAAGAACAACAAAGGATTTACGGAGAAGGCAGTAAATCGGACATGCAGATGTTGTTGAAATCTTTCAATAAATATTTAGTTTGGCCCACGATTTAGTCCCAGTTTTTAATTTTGGCCCTCTGTCAATTCGAGTTTGACACCCCTGGTATAGAGAATGTGAACAATAATAAAGTCAGGAAAAGGCCCACGTGTTGAATCAACTAAATTTAAACCTTTTGCTGTTGTTGGATTGCTCCCGACTACCTTTGATTAGATTCCATTTTTCATTCATACACAGCTGAGATAGAAAGTAATTTGTTTTTATTCTTTCTTTTAGCTGGGAAGAAGATCAGATGCCTTATCATCAGCCAAATCGCATAACAAAGAATCTTATGATGTTATCGCTTTAAGATTTCAGCTGGAAAACCCATCAGGCTCCGTTCACTGAGAAGGGAATTGGGACCACAAAATTTAATTGTCCCAACTGATTGAGAGCACGGCGGCGACTGGCACGGTGGCGTGGTGGCACAGAGCGGCGGAACTTTCAGATTAACATTTAGATTAACCTCGATATGAGTTTGGATCTGGTCCGAGATCCTGCTGCCACGGCGCGATGATGAATGGGATTTCTTTTGACAGTTGTGTGGCGCGCTGACAGTTTAAAGTGAACATTTTTAGGAGAAACAATGAAAGCGCGTGGGAGAGGAGTGCCACATTTCACAAGCCTACAGCAGCCTCGTGTCACCGCAGATGTGGCTCTTTAGTTTGAGATGTTCCACTCATCAACAAGTGGGGACGGAGTTTAACAAACAGTGTACTCTGGGACGGGATGGGAGTAGAGCAAGCAACAAAAATATATATACACACATAAACTTAAAACATAACTTGTGTTTTCTTTTGTTCCATTCACAAGTTTAACTATGCATATTTCACTCTCTTTTCCACCTTGTGATGTCATGTGATAATACAGTACAAGAAGTGCCCCACACTTTCACTAAAATTACTTGGATAATTTCAGCCCTGGAATTGCCAATCTATAACTAGACTAAAGATAAAAGGTAGCCATAGACACTGAAACTACCACTTCATGACATCACAAGATGGAACAGGGTGTACTGAGCTTTAGAAATGTAGACAGACTAATAATAAAGGGTTATTCAAGCATGTGTGAATGAAACAAAACGCAACTCCAAGTATGTTTTTGAGGAGGTAATAGTATTCTAATATGGATTAAAGATCACAAGAGTCAAAGCATTTAAAATTTAGATATGGGTTAAAAAATAGGTAGTGACTAAGGTTAATAGCGAGGTGGGTTAAGTGTCTTGCCCAAGGACACAAAGACATCATTAATCTCTGGAAACTGGACTCGCATCTGTTACGACCCAAAAAGTCCCAACATATTTAGGAAAGGACACAGAAACCAAAGTAGAATTTTAGAGTTCTTTTATTTTTGTTTGTGCAGAGATGTTTAAACCCAAAAAAAGGAACCCTACCAGTGCCCAAACCAAAAGTATCAACGGAAAGGTGGACCTGGTGAGCCGGCCAAAAGGAACAAAAGACCATCGGGGCCGGTGCCAGCACCCGTAACTAAAGACAAAAAAACCCCAACAACCTAAACCCAACAGAAAAGCGAAAACAGGACAGCCGGTCCCACCAGGTCAAACAAAAGGCTAATGGCTAACAAAAGCTACCAAAACGATGGAGCAGGGGAGCCAGCAGGGCGTCTCCCAGCGCAGCTCCCGGTACCTGCGGCGGCGGCGGACGAGGAGGAGAGCGAGAGGCGGCTCCGGGCTCGCACATTTAAGGCCTAGTGCCGGAAATGAGTACAAAAACAACTACAAAAACATAATTAACTTATAAGAACAAAGCTAGGCTGAAAAAAAAACCAAAAAAAGTGTCCAAACGTAACAGCACCGCCAACCTGTAGGTCAGTGGATCTGTCCGCTCTGACTGCTCATGTTTGCGTTGAGAGCAGGATTTGTTCTGCCAACGGACAAACGCTCTACCAACTGAGCTACTGCTGCTAGAGTCCTGCACCGGGTCACAAATTACTGTTACTGAAAACGGGCGGCTTTTAACATTCTGCAATTTAACTTTTTAGACTATCATGTCCAAATTGTCGTAATCACAGTGTGTTCAGTCGCCCAAAGGGGAATAAATATTTAAACTATAGCCTACGTCATTTAACAGAGACCACAGCAATTTTCCCCAGCAGCATTCATAGTTTGAGGAGCATCGGCATTAGCCAGGCCTCCACTCAAATTTATTTCTCTCTCAGGGACTAGGTCAGGAATCAGAATACACTAGAAGGTTTGCGAGAACCCCGGAAGTGCGAGTTCGGGCACCGGTCAATCAGCGAAGAGCCATACATCCTGTGTTGGCAACGATTTCCTAAATCAAGGATTTAAAGCCAGAACAAAGAGAATGGTGAATTTTATCAAGGAGAAAGACGCTATTGCCCTTCGTCCTACGGGATTTGGGAAAAGCTTAATATATCAGTTTGCCCCATTAGCCGCGCATTATATATGTCACAAACAAATAACAGCGATTGGGTAAATAAAAAAAAAAAAAGTACCTGCCTGCCGTCGAGTGAACAAATCCTAATGCTGCGAGGTCAGATGGTTTCCACAAAGTGAAACTGGCTCACAAATCTGGCTACATTGGCATATAAAATAGTTCACAACAACTTCTGATATCTGGAAGAAGTTTGGTCTAATAGTAAAAAAGAAAAAAAGACATTAATAGTGGGTATGCTTTATCACGGGCATAGGCAGGTAACGGGTCTGGGCGGGTGCAGATTTAACTTTGATATAATCACGGGTTAACAGGCGGGTGTGGTGCTGTACTGCACGGTTGTGGGCAGGTTCAGGTCTCCAAAAATGGATCTGTGCAGGACTCTGACTGCCGCCCATCATGAATGAATGTACATGATTGAAACACTATTGAGTTTCAAGTATTTTAGCATCAAAATAGAGTTCACGTTTTCATCATTGTCACAACATTCCTTGGTACAGTTGTAAAAATAGTCGCTTGGTCCTTGCTCTGGTTATCTCTAAGTTCACACCAGCTCCCAGATACAGACCCAGATCTGTGTTCCAGTATACACGTACATTTTCTCACCGATAGTACTGCTCACTGTACTCATCTTTACAGCAGTAACACACTCCAAGCTAGCTTTTAATGCCAAATGTGCAATAGCCTCTGCAAATTATTGATGAGTAAAAGTAAAAAAAAGAAAGAAAAAAATTAAAGAGAGCAATATTTTTGACAACAGAGCTCTCATCACTACAAAACGCTCCCTCTTTACGGCCATAAGTGGACTGCTCTCACACTTACTTGGCCTTTGGCAACACTAAAATGAACTATTGATTTACTTTTTGTCCAAAAAAGAAAAGATTATCCAGGCTTTGCTTTGCCACTTCAAAAGGCAAAAGCCCAGCAGATAAATGGGGTTGGTGGAAGAAAATGGTGTGTTGCCTAAAAAAACGAAACACTAAAAATATGCTGGCTTATATTGGTGTAGTTAATGAGAGTTTTACAGAACTTATATAATGAGTCGGTACAATATTCTACAAATAATAAGCTCACAGCAAGAACGTTATGTGTTCAACTCCCATCTGGGCTTTTCTGTGCAGAGTTTGTGTCTGGGTGGGTTTCGTCCAGGCACCAAAACATGCACAATAGGTAAATCCTCCAGCTAAGTTTGTCCTGACCAAGATGAGCTCAAGATCTGGAGATGGGTCAAATGCAGACACAACAAGGTACTGTGCCAAGTCTATGTAGGTAGTCAAAGAATACCACATTTTCCGGCCTAATTCCCAACTACATAACGTTTTAGGCAAAATATGACAAAAATAAAAGCACTTTTTTTATATATTATATAGGACATTGTTTCCTAAAGACTGGACTCTCAGGCGGGTCACAAGAGATTTTTTTTTTTTTTTTGGGTCGCCTTGTCATGATCTGCATATACCTTGAAATGTTAAGACATGTTTTATATAATTTCTAATATTTTTGTAATTATTTTATTGCCTATTTTGTTCCAATATTGCTGATTCAATTGAAAGTTGAAAAGAAAAAGAAATGGGCTACATTTAATGTCCAAATAGGCGACTTATGGATCCTTTTATTGCTGGTTCAATGACTGTTTATATTTTATTGTTGACTGTTCACTTAGTCAACAATAAAATATCCTCATTAATGTTCAATAATGGTCAAATCCACCTTTATTTTGTGATTTACGAATAATTTCTATTGACTTGGGTTGTGAA
This sequence comes from Boleophthalmus pectinirostris, assembly GCF_026225935.1. Classification (NCBI taxonomy): domain Eukaryota; kingdom Metazoa; phylum Chordata; class Actinopteri; order Gobiiformes; family Gobiidae; genus Boleophthalmus; species Boleophthalmus pectinirostris. The sequence goes on from NW_026571299.1 coordinate 16,611,764, forward strand.
GGTTTGTGACTTTTAAAATATGGATTTGGGAAGCACTGATATAGGATGTGTCCTTGTGAGCGGACTTGCATCTCCACAAACCTGACTCTTACTTGACTTGGGAATGGAAATGTTGTTCCTTTGGCTATACTCTTCCACAGTTTGGCACGGGACTGATGTATTTCCATGGAGAATGTTCTGAAGTATGGTTTTAACGTTCTACTCAATGGGATCTACATTCAGAAAGTTATTTAATTTTACATAGTTGTCTAGTACCTAAATATGATGTTATATGGCGTCTTATATCATCACCACAACACCCTCCATATACCACATCACAGTCCACCAGCAGCTCCACTGACTTCTGCTTCAGTTCCGAATTCATTTCAAGATTCTATTACCTTTAAATCTATCCATAATCTGGTACCTATCTCTGTGATCTCCTCCATATCGCCACATACTTCCGCTCACTCCACTCCTCCTCTCTTATCCTCCTCCTCTCCCCACCTCTCTCTACCCTCTGCTCTTCCTCTCTCCTCTTGCTCTCTCCCGCTGTCTGCCCCCCTTGTTTTTAAAAATGCATTGTGTAGATTTTCTCCATGGAGATGTTATTGTTTTGTCTGGAATGTTTCACAGTATGGTATTAAACCTTTCTATCATCATGGAGACCAGACCAGACCAAGTTACAGGTCAGACTTGTGGAAAGGCAGCCCCCCTCACAGTCAGAATGCCTGTTTTTTTTTCTGTATTTTTGAGCAATAAAACCACCTTTAAATTAATAAATGTAAGGTAGAGCTGTTTAACACATGCAAGAAGGTGATTGCCTGATTCATCAGCCAGCTTCACTTCGTGGAAACCGTCTGACCTCTCAGTGTTAGAATTTGTTCACTTGACGGTAGGTGGGTACTTTTTTCATTTAACCAATCGCTGCTATTTGGTCATGACGTACGTAATGCACCACTAACAGAGCAAACCGGTATATTAAGATTTTCCCAAATAGGAAGAAGGGCAATAACATCTTTCCCCTTGATGAAATTCACCAAACATTCTCTTTATTCCGGCTTTAAATCCTTGATCTCAGGAATCGTTGCCAACACAGAATATATGTCTCTTTGCTGATTGGCTGGTGCCTGAACTCACACTTCCGAGGTTCTTGCAAACCGTCTAGTGTATTCCGATTCCTGACCTAGTCTCTGGAGAGAAATGAAATTGAGCGGAGGCACTAGGTGGCGCCAGCCTGACTAAAAAGGTGATGGACCTCGAACCAAAAAGGTACACAATGCACCTTTAAAGGTTTTCCTCCACATACCCCAATTTCCACAACCTCAGAAAAAAAGTAGTTCAACTCTTCATCTTACTAATTACATTTCATTGTACAAATTCTGTTTGATGTTTTGCCAACTGTTTAAAAATATCTCGTTTTTTTTACAGCAACTCTTAGTGTTACAACATACAATTCATTTAACAGACCATTTTCTCAAACTCATGCCCACCTAGACGTGTTTATCTCGGCAAAGCTTTTAAGCCCTTTGTTTCTCTTGCCTCACTGCTCGCTCCTTAAAAATGTGAGACTTGAGGTTTGCAGCACTCAGAGGACACCTTGTTAGAAGATAAGAAGTTCACTTTTCGTACAGTGTAATTGTTGGGGGACCTTCTTTATAAAGACCGACCTCAGCGGTGAAGGGCAGAGCGTTCAGAACCGACAAAAAAAACAAGTCCGCTTCCATTTGAGCTTCGGTGGTGCAGAAAAACGGATCACATTTTGAACGCTTGGGTGAAAGATTGTGGAACGACGGCTGTAAAGAATTTCCCTCTCATTTGATCGCGCGAGTCCTCTGCTTCTTTTGTTTCTCTCCTCTCCGAGTCTGAGCTGTCCATCTTCGTCTGAAAATTGAAGAGAGGAGGAGAAGAATGGGCCCCGGAGCTGCTTTACAAAAATGGAGGCATGACAATGGGGCTGTTAAAAGCACTTGGCCTTCCTAATGCGTAGCTCATCGACGTTATTGATTTCCCATTGAGTTAGCCGCCCGCACATGCAGCCCCAGTGGTACAGAGGGGAGCAGTGGCGGACCTAAGCGGCAGTCAGCGAAATCCTCTTAATAGATAACACGGAAAGAAGAGCCAGATAACAAAAACACAGGCTAGTGATCCTTCACGGACAGATGTAAGGTTAGGAAACGGGGAGAGTTTGAAATATGTGCTCTTGGTCCAAAACAATGTAGTACTACTTTACAACTTTTACTATTTTAATTGCTGTTCTAAAGTCATATTTGTATTTACAGAAAAAAAAAATGATTTAGACTTAGTATCTTAAATGTCTTATATTACCCAAAATTGACTTGTGAGTTTTTAGCCAGGTTATAATGTTGTTACGTCATCCAAAACATACCTTAAGTTGTGTTTTGTTTCATTCACACATGTTTGAGTAATCCTTTATTATTAGTCTGTCTATATCTCCAAAGTTCATGTTCTGTTTAATTTAAGTAGTACAATTAAAAGCCTGACATAGATTTAAATTAAATTGTCAGATTTATTTTATGAAATCTCCAAATGTAAGTTAACAGTAGATTAATAAATACATTCAATTTAAGTTATTAAAATGTTAAAAGCTAAATTGAATAATTGAATCTAATTGGCATTTGATTGTTTAAAATATAATCCAGATTTATGGTAAACGGTGTAAAATACTAACCTGATTCATCAGCCGGTTTCACTTCGTGGAAACTGTCTGACCTCGCAGGATTAGGGTTTGTTCGCTTGACAGTAGGCGGGTACTTTTTAATTTAACTAATCGTTGCTTTTTGGTTGTGACGTATGTGATGCACCAGAAGGCTCAATTATAATGAAAATGTGAAATGTAAATTTTATTTCATTATTATGCATATTTGTTTACTACTTGCCACTGCTACTGCTACTGCTACTACTTCTACTACTACTGCTACTACTGCTAATGCTGCTGCTGAAGAAGCTGAACAAATTCAATAAAAGTTTTCAAGCTGAGTTGAGCCTTGTGTCTGTTTTCTGGGTTTTTCATGTTGGACCTGCATTCCTTTTAATTAAAGACCTGACAATGCTCTGTTCCACCTTGTGATGTCATGTAGTGGTAGTTTTCAAGATAAAAGCAACCGTTTACCTTCTGCTCAGGATTGGCAGTTCCAGGGCTGAAACCATCCAAACGATTCTAGTGAAGATGGATGGAGTTTAAAAACACTGCGAAGCACTTCCTGTACTACCACATGACATCAAAAGATAGAACAGAGTGTTTTCCGTTTGAGAGAAGCAGGGTTTGTGTGTTAAACATATGTGAATGAAACAAAACACAACTCCGGGGATGGTTTTGGTGAGGAAACAACATTCTAACATAGATCAGAACATAGTATATTAAGAGTTTTGTACATCATTTTTACATCAGCCATTCCCTTCATCACAATGTCTTCTGCTGGGGTCTGAGGGCCAAAGATACCTCTGTCAATAAAATTAATATTCTCCTTTTGTGTGTGAGTCTCTCCAGGTTGAATTCACATTTATGTACTCTTGTGAATAAGTTTCCAGTCTTTTGTAGCAACATAATCACCAAGCAGAAAATGCTCTTGGAACTAATATTACACCCACTACTATTACTTGTTTGACCTCCACATGTTATCGTGGGAGGTTTATAGCTACTCCAATTTCTTATTTACAACAGATACAAGAGTTACTATGAAAATGTGTCCATTTTCGATCACTAAATTTGACGTAATCTTTTATGGAATTGTGAAAAAAAAAGTTTAAATAAATGTATGAATGGATAGAACTAATCTTTATCTCAGTGATTTACGTTATCTGAAAAGTTTCTACAAGAGTAAAAAAAAAATTGTCTGGTTTAAAACGGAACCTTCTTCTTCTTTTTTTATGTAGGTTTTCTCATGGCAAAGTTTAATAACTATGACAAAAATTATGATAACCTTTATTTTGCTGAAGTTTGGATGAAATGTTTGGTGTCTTCTTTGGTGACTCTTTACCCTTTTTTGTACTTCTCAACTTTTTTTGTTTTAATTTTTCCTCCCACAAACTGCAACGATACTAAGCATTTACTACAGCCACTTTTCCTCCAAAGAAAAACATATTTCAAACCCTCTCATATGCACTTTAAGGGGTAATCAGTATAAAAATATTGGCATTATTATGTAGTTTTGAAAAGTTGTTCTCATCAGTAAATGCTGGATTACAGATTACATTATAACACAAAGTAATTCAATAGATTAAGTTGTGTATAGTCAAAGTTTTAGAAATAGTCCTACTAACTTAATTATGCCAAGTTGCTGTAACATGTTCTTTTTTTGAGTTATTTTAACTAATATTTTTTGATTAAGGGTGTGGTTTTGGGTATAAGTGAGCATAACTTAAAAACATAAATGAGGTACAACTATGATAAAGTCCCGTTATTTCTATTGTTTCAAATAGAGATGATTTCAAAATAAACTTAATTTATATAGTACATGCTAAAGTACAAAGTGCTTCACCAAAAAAATGAACTTATGGTTCCAGTGGTTTGAAACTGTTATCAAAAGTACAAGTAGCAAACCATCCAATCTTTTAGGTTCTGGAAGATTGTGACTTTTAAGTTTGTCAACTTGCCTCAATTTTTTTGAGTTCTGGTAACTTATTTGAGTTTAAAGTGCAATCATTTAACACAGATGGGCTCAGCAAAACAATCACAAATGCTCAAATGCAGTTTTGTGTTGTAATACAGTGAGTTCTTGGGTCAGTGTATAGTCACAGATAGAAATGATCAGGTTCAACATTTGTGAATTTACCTTTTGGATATTTCATGGTAAAGAACACTTTTCTTTTCTTCTTCCTCTTTTATATCATATATTGGTGGTGGTAGTGTTGCTGATTGATGCGATTGTGTGTTTCATGGATCTTATTAAAGCCTTTCTACAAATAAAATCAAATAAAATCTCTATCTTTTGTCCGCTATCTGGAAGTATCACATTTATGAATCTGAAAATCACCATTATTCAAAAGACGCAGTGTCTGAAATCGACTCAAGTAACACCATTGCACAACACATCTCTTCGCCTCATCTTCCTGTGTCTCTTCTACTTCACTATACTTCTCCGAGGCAGCCTGGCGCGACCTTGTGTGGCGTCCTTGAGCTAACTAGCCTTTCAGACGAGTCTACGCTCTTAATGAGAGAATGTACTTGTTACCTCCAGCCCTGTGTTCTGGCCACTTACTTGATACCACCGAGAGCAGCCTGTCCTCAGTGGCTCCGTGTCTCCCTCAATACAAAAGTTACACAACACTTTGACCGATTGATGGATTTCACTTTTAGGAGACAGATATGCAGTGGTGGAAGAAGTACTCAATTTCTTTACTTAAAGGTGAATTGTGTAACTTTTTCTGTCACTTGCTTGTTTTTACGGATATGTCATTGCTCCGCCTGGAATGTTCCACAGTATGACATTAAACATCTCTACCTTACATTTATTCAATTGCAGGTGGTTTTATTGCTCAAACATATCTTAAAAACAGGCATTCTGATAGTGAGTGGGTCCCCTTTTCACAGATCTGACCCATAACTTGGACTGGTTTGGTCTACATGATGATAGAAGGTTTAATGCCATATTGCAAAACATTACAGACAAAGCAATAACATCTCCGTGGAGAAAAAAATTGACAGACCTTCCACCAATAAAGTTAAACAATGCACCTTAAAGTAAAAGATATAACAGATACCAGAGCAAAAAAAAATAAAAAATAAATAAAGTTAAAGTATCACATGAAAAAAATCTGTGTTTCACAGAGATTGAGATCTAATAAAGCTTCAAACATACTGATTTTGATACAAATTTATGCTCAGTTTTCTTCAGGAGAAACAACTGAATTGATATACTGTAAGTGATTGTAAAAAAAAATAATAATAATAATAGGGCAGTACCTGATTAAAAATGTGAAAAACAGAAGTAGCTCATTTGCAGTGGTCCAAACTTCTCACGTCTCAACTTTCCTTGTGCATTCTGAACATCTTTCCTTATTCATTCTGAGCATCCTAATTATTCACCAAGAGGAGTTAAGCACTTTGGACAACTATCAAAGGCCGGAGTGGACTTTGTCATCACTGTAATGCTGACAACAACCAGCATGCTGACATGCACTTCCTGATTATTAAAAAACACAAATAAAATAGTTTCTACTCAGGCATAGTCAGTACACAGCTGACTTATTTTGCTGTACTAGTTCAAGACAAAAACATATTTTTCTACAAAAATGTTCTGAATTTGATTCCTATTTTGGTGTTCTCTTAAATGTTAAAGGTGCTGTATGTAACTTTTCTGGAACATGGTCCTACATCTGCTAGCCTCCATGAAGATGTTAATACTTTACTTGGATTGTTACTAAGTATTGAGACACAAAAACACTGGTAACTGAATAAATGCACAATAGATAAGTTAAAGGTCCTCTATTACTTAAAACTCTCTCACTCTTGTGAGCTTTAAGCCATGTTCGAATGCTGTCACCTCATCAAAAACATATTTGGAATTGTGTTTTGTTTCATTCATGCATGTCTGAGTAACCCTTTATTATATGTCTATGTACATCTCCAAAGCTCAAAATGCTCTGTTCCACACTGTGATTCCATGAAGTGGTAGTTTTCAAGCTGACAGAGGGTGTTTTGCGTTTGAGAGAAGAACTCAGCCTAAATATGGAGGATTTGTGTGTTAAATGTGTGTGAATGAAACAAAACACAACTCCAGGTATGTTTGTGATGAGGAAATAACATTATAACATACTGTAGACCAGAATATACTGTAATTTGGAGCCTTTGAATTACATATTGTGGAACATCCATGCAAAACTTCTTCTCTCTTAAGGTCTTATAGAAGCAGAGAGTATGTATATAGAATCATCAATGCTTTTTTTTTTTTTTTTTTTTTTCAATCTTAGCCATGCAGAAACATATATTGACGCTTCTCTTTTCCTTGACCATTTTTTTCTCATCATTCTTTTTCAAAAAAAAAAAAAAAAAAAAGAAAAAAACTTGTTTCTGTAAGTGGCCAGCCCTGAACTGCAATCCATCGACCACTTAAATGGAACCATTGTTTGGAGGGGGGCTGGTGCCTCTTCTCCAGTGCAGAGGGATGTATGGCTGCATGATAGATGTATTGTGGGGCCCTTTCAGACTTCACTGCCTGTTCGACCATGTGCTTCAATCATTACAGAACACAGTCTTGACTCAAGGATCTATACCGCACTGGGGAGCCTTTTTCAGCAAATAAAATGGAAGAAACAAAAACTTTCAAGGATTTTGGGGGATGATCTTTTGACAGGTTTGGCTGCAATATTGTGCATGTTGGTTTAAGTGTATTGGCAAAACTATTTTCTATTTATTTATTTAATTAATTTTTTATTTTTTATGGTTTGAGGTGATCCAAGGTTGCCAGTCTCTTACCTTATGTATTCTGAGCATCATAAATAAGCGGTAAATGGTCACATTTTTATCCAGCACTTTTCCATTTTCAAGGCACTCAAAGCACTTTACATCAAGGAACCACTTACACACTCACACGCACATTCATCCACGTGAATTCATGTACGCAGACACTGGGAGTGAAGTGGGTTAAAGGTCTTACCCAAAAACACAACAACAGCATTCATCTGTGGGAGCTGGAATCACACCCGTGGGTCACTGGATGAACCACCAACTTTCGAATCAGTGAAACGCTCTACCACTTGACCTACTGTCACCCCAATTATTCACCATGGTTTGGAGTTTATATGCACTTTTCACAGCTTTTAGGCTACGTTCAGACTGCAGCCTGAATTTTTTCGCCCTTGGATATGTGCTCCTAAAACCGATACATATCTGATCTTTTGACATGTGCCTTCAGTCTGAACGGTCAGGTCACATTCATCCCACCTACACGTCAACAAACGACAAACGTCACGATTCTGCGCTGAAGTAGGCGGAAACTGGAAGGAAGCCACAACAAGGCGGAGAACAATGAAAGAGAATTTTCAGGCTCTGAAGGCACAGAGTCTAGTTAATGGAGGGAAAGTGAGGTTAGCAAGTTTATTCATATTTGGGGGGATCGCTGTATTCAGGCCAAATTGGAGGGGTCTTATCTGAACCGGGCGTTTTTTGAAATGACTGCCAAAGAAATAGCCGAGCGCGCCTACAGGCGGTCCTGGCTCCAATATTAACAAAAAATAAAGAGCCAAATTCAAGGAGGCTAAAGACTCAAACAAACAGTGCAGCCATAGATGTGTAACCTATCCATTTTACGAATAACTGAACTGTATTTTGGAAGACAAGCCCAGCATTGAGCCATAGGGCTTTCTTTGGATGTTGCTACCACTGCTCCACAAAATGCCATTTTCCTTCTCAATCTCCTCCTTAAAACAAATAAGCTGTACATGTTCTGGCTTCGTTACGACAGCAGCTTTAAAATCTCCAGGGGCTCAATGCTAGTGTCCATGTTTAGGCTACTTCAGTAAACACTGAGCATGCTCGCTACGTGTGACGTCGTTGTGTCCTCCAGTGTGCATGCAGGATGTAGTAACTCAGTACATCAATCCGTGTATCATTCGTTCATTCATTTTTCAATATATAAACAAAAATAAGAAAACAAAAAAATAACTGTTTTCTTCATTATTTGTCTCCAAAACCAAAATAGTTTTTTTCAGTTTTTGATTTTGTGTTTAAATAAATAATGGAGAAAAAAACGGATAATGGCCTTTTGACTTCAATTGTAATGCCGAATTGTTGAGCCGCATACAGACTGAACCAGGACTAAACCAGGTCCGGGACCAGACTGGGACCAGACCAGGACTGAAAATGATTTAGTCCTGGTTTAGTCCTCTTTCAGTCCTGGTTCAATCAGTTTTGCGGTGCAAAAAGTCCGGCCTCGCAGTTTAAGTCATCGTTATCTGATTTTTCCATTATTAATTTTTAAACACAACATCGAAAACTGAAAAAACAAATCCCCCCAATCCTTATCTGTTTTTTTGTTTTTATTTTGGCTTTGAAGACAAATAATGAAGAAAATAGTTCTTTTTTTCATTTTCTTATTTTTGATTTTATATTGAAAAACGAATGAACAAATGATACACATATTTTAATCCTCTGGTTTGATTCCTGCTCTTGACATAAACATTGGTTGTCCTTGGGCAAGACACTTAACCCGTCTCGCTACCCTACAGTGTCTGCGTACACTGGTGTATAAATGAATATCTGTGTAAATGGGTGAGAGGTTCTTTGATGTAAAGCGCTTTAAGATTAAGTTAAGAACCATTTTAACAATTTATTTGGAAAAAAAAAAAAAATCTGGGCTTTTACATTTAGAAACATGCGTCGTTATCATTCCTGTTTCAAACGGACAAACACGCGTATACGCTGAAGAGCTAAAACCAATCAAATCAGCAAGCAAATCACAATATCTGATGGTACTTTCTGCATACCTACTTGAATATGAATGAATGGGCCATATACCTGCCACCGCGCTCAATGCTATTTACTCAGTCAAGTTCTCAAACATTCAATCAGGAGTCGAAAATTGAATTGCGTTATCTTTCCGAGACTGGCCCATTGGAAGTTGATTCTGGTGGGCTGTCTCCAAACCCTAGAAGCCATTGCCATCCGTCTGCGTATAGTTTGATATTGGGAGTTTAGCCCTGAGTAATCACAAGTCTAATGGCTATTTACAGTGCTGGGGCGATGAGGTGACTTGAGGACGTGCACTGTTGATTTGGCACCGGGCCGCAGGTAGAGCGAGTATCGGTGCAAGCAAGAATGAATGTAATTTCTCAAGTAGATGTGTTTAGTAAGCCAATTGCATTTACTGAGGTGCGTATTAAGTCCCCGATGATATAGTTTGTAAAAGAAAGTAAGAAAATAAGTATTTGTATTTGTTTTTTTTTGAAAGAGAAGGTCAAGTTTATTCAAAGACGTATCTTGCCTGGGATCCAGAATACACACTTGTTTAATAGTGTATGAAGAAGAGACTGGTAACCTTTGAATCTGCCCGAGTTCAGGTGGGTGGCTACTTATGAGGAAAAAAATAAAAAAAGAAGAAAACTTAATTTGTTTTAACAACAACTTTCTGCACTTAAAATAAGAAACAAATTCCAATGTTACTTGAATAAAGAAAAACACACTTCTTCCATTGGTAGATCATTTTACTTGTCAAGTTGAATTGACTCAAATAAAGTCAAATGCTCTAAATTTAAGTCATTTTAACTTATCTAGGTATTGTTTTTTTTTTTTTTTTTCCAGTTTACTTCTTGTTTCTTGTTACTATTTATTAGTTTATCAGTTCATATTTCAATCTTCTCTCAAATGTTAATGCTACTACCACTACTACTAATACTACTACATCAACTACTACTACTACAACTACAACAACTACTACTACAGCTACTACTACAACAACAACTACTACTACTACAACTACAACAACTACTACTACAGCTACTACTACAACAACAACTACTACTACTACTACTACTACTACTACAACGACAACAACAACTACTTACTACTACTACTATTACAACATCTACTACTACAACTATTACTACTACTAGAACTACAACTACTACTACAACTACTACAACTACAAACAACAACAACTACTACAGCTACTACAACAACAACAACTACTACTACAGCTACAACTACAACAACAACTACTACTACAACTACTACTACTACAAAAACTACTACTACTACTACAACAACAACGACAGCAACAACAACTACTACTACTATTACAACATCTACTACTACAACTATTACTACTACTAGAACTACAACTACTACTACAACTACAAAAACTACAACTACTGCAACTACTACTACTACAACTACAACAACAACTACTACAGCTACTACTATAACAACTACTACTACTACTACAACAACTACTACAGCTACTACTACAACAACTACTACTACTACTACAACTACTACAGCTACTACAACAACTACTACTACTACTACAACTACAACAACAACTACTACTACTACTACTACAACAACTACTACTACAGCTACTACTATAACAACAACTACTACTACTACTACAACTACTACAGCTACTACAACAACTACTACTATTACTACTACTACAACTACAACAACAACTACTACTACTACTACTGCTACATCTACTACAGCTATTACAACTACAACTGCTACAACTACAACTACCACTACAACAACAACAACAACTACTACTACTACTACTACTACTACTACTACTACAAGAACCCGAGTTCAGGTGGGTGGCTACTTATGAGGGGAAAACTTTATTTGTTTTTGTAAATGATAGACCAATGATCTGCAAGGATCACAAAAAAACAAACAAACAAGGGAACTGGAGGGTCCGGCACCTGCTTGGCTTCATGGAGATGTGTACAGAATGTTCCACAGTATGACCATAATCTTACGAATCTCCATTGAGACTTGCAAGCCAAATTACAGGTACAGGGGTCTCTAACCTGTAGCTCGGGAGCCACCAGTAGCTCTCCACCTCCTTCCAAGTAGCTCGCCAAAGAATATCTAAATTATAAGTTTTGTGCTGAATAACTCAAATTTGATGATTAGAATGGCTATTCAAATTGTAAATGTTTCATGTTCATGCCTAACTTTACTTTCTGCACTAATAAACTGATAATGGTGTGTGTTTTATAGGCCTCTAACTGTTCCTCTCTAAGGCTGCGGCTCGTATAATTACTCCATTTCTTGCGACCGCTAAAATGAGAAGCTCCCTGGCATTTTCGTTTTGTAAAAGAAGCTCACCGTAGGAACAAAAAAAAAAAAAGGTTGGAGACCCCTGGTTTAGTACCACACTGTCTCCCTCTCTTTCTCTCTCAAATGTGAAGAATTTAAACCAACGTATTAACATCTCCATGGAAACAAACAGGTTACACAATGCACCTTTAACCCTAAGCCTTCCAAATCTTTTTTTTTTTTTTTTTTTCTTAATTATATGTTTTTGGGGTTTTTTTTTATACTGAATAATGCTGCACCAACTCAAGAATCAGCACAGAAGTGTACAAAAACATATCTGACACCATAATTATTATTGTAATGCAACTTTTTATTTAGATGAGGCATAATTTCAATTCCCCCTCTCAAAGTGAACCACGGTAAACAAATCTGAACTATGGTTATTTCTCTCTTTGAATAGTTTTTACATAAAATGAATTCTCACACTGACTTCTGTCATATAAAAAAAAAATATATAAATAAATATAAAACCCAGAGCGAGATATCCCAGAGTTAGGAAGAGACACCTGAGCACTCCCTGTTATTAGTATTTCTATTATTATAATTCTGTTTGATTTGCTTATTGTTTGTTTTATTTCACTGTAAATGTTGTTCAGCACTTTAGGAAGATTTGCCTCTTTTAAATGTGCTGCACATACTACTTATACTTATACTACAGCTACTACTACTACTACAACGACTTCAACAACAAGTATTACTACAACAGCAACTACTACTATGACTACTACTACTATTACTAATACTGTTACTACAACTACTACTATTACTACTTCTACAACTATAACTACTACTACTACAACTACAACAACCACAACTACTACTACTACTACAACTACTACTACTACTACTATAACTATTACAACTACAGCTACAGCAACTACAACTACCAGTATTACTATTACTACTACTACTATTACAACAACTACTACTACTATAGTAGTAGTAGTAGTAGTACTCTGACAACCACAACTACTACTACTACAACAACTACTAATACTACAACAACTACTACTACTACTACTACTATAACTATTACAACTACAGCTACAGCAACTACAACTACCAGTATTACTATTACTACTACTACTATTACAACAACTACTACAACTACTAATACTACAACAACTACTACTACTACTATAACTATTACAACTACAACTACAGCTACAGCAACTACAACTACCAGTATTACTATTACTACTACTACTATTACAACTACTACTACTACTACTACAACTACAACTACTACTACTACTACTACATTTACTACAACAATTACTACAACTACTACTTCTATAACAACTACTTCTACTACTACTATTACTACAACTACTACTTCTATAACAACTACTTCTACTACTACTACTACTATTACTACAACTACGACAACTACTATTACTAATACTACTACTACTACTACTACTACTACTACTACTACTACTACTACTACATTTACTACAACAATTACTACAACTACTACTACTACTACAACTACTTCTACTACTACTACTACTATTACTACAACTACTACAACAACAACTACTACTACTACTACTAATACTACAACAACAACAACTACAACTACTACTACTACTTCTATAACTATTACAACTACAGCTACAGCAACTACAACTACCAGTATTACTATTACTACTACTGTACAACTACTACTATACTACTACACAACACTACAACTACTACTACTACTACTAACTACTACTACTACTACTACTACTACTATACTACAACTACTACAACAACTACTACTACTACTACTAATACTACAACAACAACTACTAGTACTACTACTATAACTATTACAACTACACTACTACTACTACTACTACTACTACTACTACTACTACTACTACATTACTACTACAACAATACTACAACAACTACTACTACAACAAACTACTTCTACTACTACTACTACTATTACTAAACTACTACAACAACACTACTACTACTAACTACTACAACAACTAAACTACTACTAACTACTACTACTACTACTACTACTACTACTACTACTACTACAACTACAGCTACAGCAACTACAACTACCAGTATTACTATTAGTACTACTACTGTTACAACTACTACTACTACTACTACTACTACTACACTACAACTACTACTACTACTACTACTACTACTACTACATTTACTACAACAATTACTACAACTACTACTACTACAACAACTACTTCTACTACTACCACTACTATTACTACAACTACTGCAACAACAACTACTACTACTACTAGTCTTTGGATCCACAGAAGAGTCAAAAGTCCCGTCACTAAACTACAGCCCTGCAAGAATCAAACTCACAACCTTCTTACAAAAAACTGAACTACCTTCTTTTTTAACTCAGGCGACGAAGCAAGCCTCCAGTTTATGTAACCAGCTCTGAACAGCACTTGAGATGTTTTATGTCGACTGTTATTGAAAAAGAAAGAAAGAAAGAACGCTGGTACAGTATAGCTGCCAATCCACCGCTCCCATGGCAACACTTCACCTATTTTTGAACCGGTTTTAAATCACTCGACTTATTTCATATCAAGCCCAATTTCCAAATAGATTACATAATATCATTTTGTATCTTCAGAAGGGAATGCAGTTTAGAAGAAGTACCAAGTAGACAGTGTTGGGAAGGTTACTTTTAAAATGTATTCCCCTAGAGATTACAGGTTACATACCCCAAAATGTAGTTTGTAACGTAATCCATTAAATTACTTAAAGTGAGGAACGTAATCTGAATACTTTGGATTACTTGATATTGTCATGCTTTTTAAAACTACATGGATGTAACAACCACATCCTGAAAATTCTTGTTTGTTCTCTTCAAATTGGCCCTGGTTTAGTCCTGGGTTAGACCTGGTTTAGAACTGGTTTAGTTCTGGGTTAGACCTGGTTTTAGTCCTGGTTTAGTCTTGGGTTAGACCTGGTTTAGAACTGGTTTAGTCCTGGGTTAGACCTGGTTTTAGTCCTGGTTTAGACCTGGTTTTAGTCCTTGTTTTAGTCCTGGTTTAGACCTGGTTTAGACCTGGTTTAGTCCCTGGTTTAGACCTGGTTTTAGTCCTTGTTTTAGTCCTGGTTTAATCCTGGTTTAGACCTGGTTTTAGTCCTTGTTTTAGTCCTGGTTTAGACCTGGTTTAGACCTGGTTTAGTCCCTGGTTTAGACCTGGTTTTAGTCCTTGTTTTAGTCCTGGTTTAATCCTGGTTTAGACCTGGTTTAGTCCTGGTTTAGTCCTTGTTTTAGTCCTGGTTTATTCCTGGTTTAGTCCTGGTTTAGACCTGGTTTAGTCCTGGTTTAGTCCTGGTTTAGACCTGGTTTAGTCCTGGTTTAGTCCTGGTTTAGTCCCTGGTTTAGTCCTTGTTTTAGTCCTTGTTTTAGTCCTTTTTTATTCCTGGTTTAGTTCTGGTTTAGACCTGGTTTTAATCCTTATTTTAGTCCTGGTTTAGTCCCTGGTTTAGACCTGGGTTTTGTCCTTGTTTTAGTCCTGGTTTAGTCCTGGTTTAGTCCTGGTTTAGTCCTTGTTTTAGTCCTTGTTTTAGTCCTTTTTTATTCCTGGTTTAGTCCTGGTTTAGTTCTGGTTTAGACCTGGTTTTAGTCCTTATTTTAGTCCTGGTTTAGTCCTGGTTTAGTCCTTGTTTTAGTCCTTGTTTTAGTCCTTTTTTATTCCTGGTTTAGTCCTGGTTTAGTTCTGGTTTAGACCTGGTTTTAGTCCTTATTTTAGTCCTGGTTTAGTCCCTGGTTTAGACCTGGGTTAGTCCTTGTTTTAGTCCTTGTTTTAGTCCTGGTTTATTCCTGGTTTAGTCCTGGTTAAGTCCTGGTTTAGACCTGGTTTAGCCCAAAATTTGAAAACAGGAAAATACCGCCATGTAATCTATTTATTTCAACAAAGTAACTGTAATTCAATTACCACTCACTGAAACAGTAACTGTGACTGAATACAGTTAATTTGTACTCTGATTACCTAATGCCGGTACATGTAATCTGTTACTCCCCAATACTGCAAGTAAAACAATTCAAGAAAACAAAAAATAATCAGATCTGAGTTTTTGCTCTTTCCAAACGACTTAATAATAAGTGGACATATCTAGTTTTTGACAATTAATGTATTATTTTTAAAGACTCATGAGTAAAAACAAATAGCTCTTGAGTACAGTGGTTAATCTTTGGCAAATCCGCAAAGTAAATACCTGATAATTAGCCGTGCGTGGAAACCGTAGCTACTTTTGAACCTAAAATCTGGACAGCTCCACAATTTCGCTTTCTTTTGTCCTTATTTTGAAAGCTAATTAGCTAAACGTACTTGCAGCTTTTTCCTGAATGTGTCACGCGTTGGTAAATACATTTTGTGATCATTATTTTTGTTCAAAGCCTGGAACAAAAATGCGCATCTCCGACGGTTTGAATCTTTAGGCACTTTTTTTTTAAAACACCAAAGGACAGTGTGTTGAAGGTCAGTTTGTTGTCAAAACATAGCTCTGATTTTCTGCGGTCATTCGTCAGGAGAAGTTGCGGAGAACGGCATCAAACGGCACAAACATCGGCGAGCTGATGCAAATTAGCCACATGAGGATTAGGCTAATGTTTTGATTTTGGACGTAGCTAGATGCAAAAGTAAAGGAAAGCCACACACAAAAAAGACATGACAGTATTAGAGATGCACTGATCCAGCCTTTTCTGTTCCGATATTTTATTTCTTTTAAACACAAACAGCGTAAGGATAAAAAAAAAAGAAGTGATTCAAATGTGTTATATAACATTAAAAACATACAAACATATAAAAACAAACAAACAAATAAAAAACAAGTTATATAATATAGATGAAAATGTAATATCAACTGAACCAATATAAAAAGCTGATATTTGAACCACCAAAATAATAGTAATGAATAATTGATACTGAATTATTACCATATTTTTCGGACTATAAGTCACACTTATATTCATGGTCTGGGTGGTCCTGCGACCTATATTCTGGTCCGACTTATTTGTTAAAATTTTCAGACTAACAGGCGTGAGAGGCTCTAGGCTTGTGTGCCAGTATCTGCTACTCCTATTATTCCTGTACCACTGTCACCACTCTACTGCGCATGTCTCCTGCAGAAAGAGCAGCTGTCCTTTCTGGTATCATGTCAGTCAACCGCACCATTACTTCTGTACCACTGAAAATTTTAAATTTAAAGAACCATAAAGAAATCCTGTTGAGATTCAGAAAGGTTGGAATAATTGTAACTGGAACTGATGCTGAGTCTGACGACAGCTACACAGAAGAGGAAGCGGTGCTCTGTTTACCTCGGGAGGTCATGGAGTTGCTCAGAAGTGACACTGAGGATGAAGAATTCAATGGATTTAGTGATTTGTGAGACAGAGAGTTTGGTAAACTCGTTCTGTTCTGTTGTTTATTCTTTAGTTATCTGAAGAACTGTTCATATGTGATGTTAACAGCCTGTTGTTCTCTATTCTATTGTTATTACTATAACTTGCCTTTCAAGATGAAATGTTGGTTCTTGGTCTCTGATTTTAATACATTTCCCACAGAAAGGGGCTATTTATAGTCTGGTGTGACTTATATATGTTTTTTCTTCTTCATTACACATTTTTGGCTGGTGCCACAATGGTACCTACACTGGAAAAAAAACAAAAAACAAAACTATATCTAGGTAAGTTAAAATGACTTAAATTTTGTCAGCCGATGGAATAAGTGTGTTTTTCTTAATTCAAGCAACATTCGATTTTGTTTCTTATTCTAAGATATAAGATGATAAAACTTTCTTAGTTCAAGTCATCTCACCTTGACAAGATTTAGTTTTTTGCAGTGTGTGAGTCACAGTACACACTTCTCCAATACTTCACAATACAATCCCAGAACAGGCAGTCAGCCAATCAGAGACACGCGTGGTCCATCTGTATCAGAACAAATGCAGTTGTTTATGAGGAAAAAAGAAAAGCAAAAGGTCACGGATTTTTGCCGAATTTGATTTAGTCTGAATTGAAGGAAAGGTGATTTCGTTCAAAATTATAGATGATGACGGTTATTTTCCCCTGCCACGATCTTGCATCTTTGCCCAGCGTGATGAAACACAAAAGTGAATTTACTACAGCTACTACACCTACTACTACAACTACTACAACTCCAACGACTACTACTTCTACTATTACTACAATTACAACTACAACAACTACTTACTACAACTACTACAACTACAACAAGTACAACTACTACTACTACAGCTACTACAACTACTTCTACTACTACAACAAGCACTACAACTACAACAGCTAGAACTACTTCTACTACTACAGCTACTACAACTACTACAACTACTGCAACTACTGCAACAACTACTACTACAACAACTATTACCACTACAACTACTACAACTACTGCAACTACTGCAACAACAACAACAACTGCAACAACTACTACTACCACTACAACTACAACAACAACTGCAACAACTCCAACTCCAACGACTACTACTTCTACTATTACTACAATTACAACTACAACAACTACTTACTACAACTACTACAACTACAACAAGTACAACTACAACTACTACTACTACTACAGCTACTACAACTACTTCTAATACTACAACAAGCACTACAATTACAACAGCTAGAACTACTTCTACTACTACAGCTACTACAACTACTACAACTACTGCAACTACTGCAACAACTACTACTACAACAACAACTACTGCAACAACTACTACTACAACAACAACTACCACCACTACAACTACAACAACAACAACTGCAACAACTACTACTACAACAACAACTACCACCACTACAACTACAACAACAACAACTGCAACAACTACTACTACCACTACAACTACAACAACAACTGCAACAACAACTACTACAACTACTACAACAACTACTACTACCACTACAACTACCACTACAACAACAACTGCAACAACTACTACTACAACTACTACAACAACTACTACTACCACTACAACTACAACAACTGCAACAACTACTACTACACTACTACAACAACTACTTACTACTACTACAACTACTACAACTACAACAACAACTACAATTACTACTAGAACTACAACAAGCACTACAACTACAGCTACTACAACAACTACAACAACTACAACTACTACTACTATTACTACTACTACTACTACTACAACACAGGATTCTAGGATATTTTTAGTGCACGGTGAAGTGAAACTTACTTTTAAAATCATATATCATAAATTAAATCATCAGAAAACTCACAACTAATTTTTTTTTTTCCAAATTGTGCGGCCCGGCCCTGCCCTACATCCCCCACACAAACACAGAGACCTACCCCCCTCCCTCCACCACTTTGGCCCTCCTTATCATGCTGGGTGAATCCACAGTCTCCCGTGTCTCTCTCTTTCCAAGTGTTTAGACATGGCTGTGTAAAAAAGGGTTGTGTTATCCCTGCGTAGCGCCTGCCGGGTATGAAGATGCGTAATTTTCTCACAACAAGACCTCCCATGATATCGCTCTGTTTTGAGTAGCTATTAATGCCCTTTCCTGCTCAGTGGTTTGTCAAACGCATTCATGTGAAGCTTGGTGTTGGAGAGGAAGGGGTGATCGGATGGGTGAAGCGCAGAAGAGAAACAGAAGAGTGGAGGGGTAGAAGCAAACAATACGAGTCTGTGTAGTGTTTTGCAGGGCTAATTCTCGTCCAAATTTGTGATACGAACTTGTAACTTGCCAATACTTCACGCCTTATTGTCTAATATTGACTGCTTTCAACTGTAGCTGCCAAACTCACAGTGGATAATTTCAGTCTCCTGTGAAATTGGGAATCAAAGATCATCAGAACAAAAACACATTTATTAACTTTTAGAACAAAAGGACTTTTATTTCACTTTCATTTCCTGTGCCCTTGTGAAATGTAGTCATTGTAGTTTAAAGGAACTGTAGCCTCTACTTTGACTGTTTTAAAAATGGTATTACAATCACAATCAGGGGTGTAGTGGGCGTGGTACAGGGGGGTACGCCGTCCACCCACTTCTCTCCTCATGAGATATAAAAAAATAATTAAAAGACAATAGCCTACAACTTAAATATCAAACCGGAGCGTATTGGCAATGATGAAAACATAGGCTCATGATATCTGCACTACTGTCCTATAGGGAGATTAGGGGACCAGGACTGAACCAGGACTGATCCCAGGACTGAACCAGGAGGACTCAACCAGGACTAAACAAGGACTAAACCAGGACTGAGTGTCGGGACGGGCCTGAAGGTGCTGTTGGGTGACCGTGAGTGAAAGGATCAGTGTGAAGCTTAAAGCCTCACGGGGCTAAGTGCAGCCGGCACCCGATTATGCTTTGTGGACACCCTAATCCGCGGGCTCTGGGTTCTCTTTCTCACTGTCAAGTCCAAGATTAGTCCTGGTTTAGACCTGGTTCTGTCCTGGTTCATGTGTTGCAGCCTGTGTTTGATGCTGTGTGTGTGATTATGAACGGCGTTAATGTTAATAACATGATTCCACATCATTTTGAGTGGGGAAAAAAAAAAAACATCAAATATTACTTTTTGTACTGAAAGTGAGGATTTTTTTTTTTTTTTTTTGCCTAAACAAACAATCTATATGACACCTGTGTGTATTTAGGCATATCAAGTTGAGTGTATGGCGTTTGAAGGTGGATCACAACTGAATTTGGGTTGAACATGTTTTAGTCTTGATCAGTAAAGTTTGTGACACACACGTAGAGCGGTGCGATTCCAGCTCCCTCAGATGAATGTTGTTGTTGTGTCCTTGTGCAAGACACTTACCCTGACAGGCCTAAATTGATACTGGTGTATCAGTGTGTGTGTGTGTGTGTGTGTGTGTGTGAATGGTTTGCTGTAAATGCATTTTGAGGTGGAAAAGTGCTTTATAAAAATGTGACCATTTACCCAACAACTGGATTTGCATTAAAACTGGCAACCCAAATCAAAAAGGCTCATTCTGCTTTCTGGTTAGATAATCATCTTGAGAACCAAAATACCAAACTATAGCATAAATAACTTGTGTTGTTATCTGTAAATATTTGATCTCAAAATGTCTATATATCTGGCAACACAGTTAAGTAAAGTTTACAACACTTAAAATCTACATACAGACCCTTTTGACAGAAGCCGACTAAAGTTCTCTTATAAGAAAATTTCACACTTTTTTCCTGCCTGTGTCATCTCAAAAGTCCACAAAGTGCTGCATGACCAATAAAGCATATTTAGCTAAAGCTACTCCAGCGCCATGGTGACAAGCTCAATGGAATGACACTACGTGATTTGATGAAACATTGAGTGCCCGCTGGCGAGCTTCCAAACAACTCAAAATGCATGCTAACAAGCTCTGGCACGCACCAAAGAAATGATGAAACTGAGAAAATTCCCCTGACAAAACAAAATATTCAGTCAAAACCATGCAAATATAGACAACAACCAAATCATTGACATAATTACAAATATTCTCCACATTATGTTTAGCCCCAAAGGATTAAATCACCTTTGACTATTGATAGCGACGCCAGTTTACACGATAACAAACTTGCGACTAGCCGGTAAACAAATTCGGGTGCATTTACGTTAGATTAGCCACGTAATGAGATCAAAGAAGCGAGCAGGGAGGAGGCCCATAGGAGGTGTCAGGCAAAAGTAGATAAACATGCAACCCAACCAGGCAACATCTCACAGAATAATTAAAGGGACTTGAGGGAGCTTTTTGTTCTGTGAGAAATGGGCTGTGTACTGTCAACGGCTTTGGAAAATAAGGCGAGAGATTCATTACGCCGCTAATCTAAACGAGGATCAAATAAGGACTATTAATACAGCTGCATTATGGAGCGGGCTATTGAGTTTGTACAATTACAGAGAGAGACAACAAGCAGTGACCCTGTGCAACGAGATGGCGGTTATCGGAGGAAGACGGGCTTTATTATTATGTCTGGTGGTGTGTTTACATTTTGTTTCAATAACAATATATGTAAACTGAGTATCTAACTAAGTCGTACTGATAAACTTTTGCTTTTACTACATACTGCATGAACATTCTTGAGTTAAAGATCCTACAAACTGGACTCTCGTGAGCTTTAATCCATGAAACTGTAGTTGTGTTTTGTTTCATTCATACATGTTTGAGTAATCCTGCATTATTAGTGTGTCTACTTTGGCAAAAACTGTTGTTGTGTCCTTCGGTAAGACACTTCTCTACATTGCTTAGTAAGAAATCGGTGTGTGCGTGAGTGTTGGTGGTGGTCGGAGAAGTAAACGGCGCAGATTGGCAGCCTCACTTCCGTCAGCTGATTGTGAAGTGAATGAACAATGTACTGTGAAGCGCTTTGGGTGTCTTGAAATGCACTATATAAATGAAATGATTAATTAATAAATTCATGATTAATACATCTCCAAAGCTCAAAATGCTCTGTTCCACCTTATGATGTCATGAAGCGGTAGTTTTGAACAGAAGCGCTACCTTTTCCTTTTTTAGAGGCCAAATCACACAATGCCGCCGTCGCCTTGTCGCCGTCGTTTTGGATTTATCAATCTGCGTCGAGGTCTATGCGCCGCAAAGTAATTCACCGCCACAACGCAAGGAGGTTAGGGTTTTAAAATGCCGTTCGTGTATACAAAATGAAGCAGGAAAAGTGGTGACCCGGAAATGTATGTAGAGCGGATGTAGAGTGGACCAGTCACAGCCCTTATTGTCTGCGTCGCAATCCCTTGCTGTCTCCTTGATTTTCACCCGTAGTTAGAACATTTCCGAGGTGCACGTCAGTCGACACAGACGCTCTGCGGAGGGGGTTCACGGTTACACAAACATTTTGATGCACAACCATAAATTGGGCTTAATTCAGTAGAAATGAGCAAATCCGGAGTTGAAGTTATCAAAATGATTCTAGTGAAGGCATGAAGGAGCTTAAACACAGTGAAGCACTTCCTGTATTACCACATGACATCACAAGTTGGAACAGCATGTTTTCAGTTTGATAAAATAAAAGTGTAACTGTGTGTTAAATATGTGTGAATGAAACAAAACACAACTCCAGGTATGTTTTTGATGAGGAAATAACATTATACATAGATCAGAAAATGGTTTAATACGGGTTTAATATTTTTGGAAGTAATGGGAGTTTAGAGTCTAGCAACTAAAATATTAAAAGTCACCGAACCTGGTTTATAGAATTGCAGCCTCGTTGATTTGTTTATTGAAATCTATATAAATAAATTGAACATACCAGTTATAATAGGAGGAAGGAATGTATAAAAGGAATGTATAACTTTTAAGTTGATTAACTTAAAGTCCAAATTATTTGTTTTGGATCAAAATAAAATAAGTAAAAAATAACCATGTTTTTTTTCTTCTGCTTCCACTGACACTTTTTTGGGTAAATTTATCTTAAAAAATACTGCTCAATAATCTCATTAACCCTCATTGCCCACTCTAGTAATGTTTTAATTTGTTTTTTTCTTTTTCAGGGCAGCTGACAAAAAATACTTTGTGAGTGGTTCATTGCAACAAACCCTGGTAAATGAAACTGACACGAATATACAAAAAATAAATAATAAAACCATATACAGTAAATCCTGAGAGCACAACAGTTCTATTCCTGATAGAAGTTAATATTCTGCTAACTTTGTCCTTGAGTAAAACACTGAACCTAACCACCATCCCCTTTTTGAATAACACAACATTTCCTATCCCTCCATATCAATTACCAAAACACAACAAGCAAGACAGTGCTACTTCCAAAAACCTTCCTTGGCTATATTTTATTTCACCGCCTTCTCCCTGGTTACACACTCAATCCATCCAGTCTCCAGAGGGCTCTTTAGCTCCTGCTCCAGCCTCACCTCGTGCCTCAGAGAGCCTGTATAGTGTCACACAGCTCCCCTGCATAGCAATGACAACAAGCCCACTCCCCCATCGCGCTCTAAACACTGGCTAATCTCCCATCCAACACATTGAATCATTCACCGCTGCACAGATCCATGCTGATTTGGAGGTGCGAAACAAAAGGAATTGCCTCTTTCAATTCATCCATTACTTAATTAAATTTTAAAGTGAAGTTTATTACACAGTTTGTCAGCACTAGGCAGGAGCTGTTGTGAGAAATGGGCCTCTATAAAAGCGTATTATTGGGGAAAAGCGCAGACAGCAGCAGCAGACAGGGTCTACAGCAGGAGGTAGTGGAGAAAGGAAAAACAGGGGCGGTGCAAGGTTTTCTGGGTACTTAGATAAGACATAATGCTTGGGGGGGCTTAGTTTGATGAGACAGAATCCACATCAGTATTTACTTTATTTTATATGAAACCGAAGGCTGAAATGGCTAAAGTAATAAAGTAAAAACACAATCATGGAACAACTTTTTTTTTTTTCTTTTTAAATTTGGAACGTTGGTCTTAGCTACATAGTTAAAAGTGCAAATGCAACTTTTTGGTAAGGCGTCCTTCACCTGCTTGTTTTTGTTGTTGTTGTTGAAGCATCAATGACTGCATAGTTCTGATGTAAAGTGCAATGTCTTTTCTTCTTGTAGATGTTACTGCTTTGTCTGAAATGTTCCGCAGTATGACATTAAACAGCCCTATCTTACATTTATTAAAATACAGGTGGTTTTATGGCTCAAAAATACCTCGAAAAACATGCATTCTGACTGTGAGAGGAGTTGCTTCTCCAGAGATCTGACTTGTAACTTGGTCTGGTTTGGTCCCAGTGAAGATACAAAAGTTTAATGCCATACTATGAAACATTGCAGACAAAGCAGTAACATCTCCAGGAAGAAAAGCATTGCACTTTACATCAAAACTATGCAGTCTTTGAACTCTAAACCAGACCTGTCAGACTTAGGCCTGCGATATACTTATATATGGCCTGCGAGATAATATCAAATATGTATTAGAGCTGGACCAACAGATAGGCAATCGAGACATTATTTATTTAAAACTTTGCTATTATAATTTATGTTATACTTGTTTTGGATTCAATGTTTAAGCAAAACTAGTATTAAACATTTATTTTAATAAAAAAAAAGGTTTAACATTATGTATCTCGAAAGAAAAGAAAACATGCAGATATTGTTGAAATTTTGCAATAAATATTTAGTTTGCCGTACAATAGTTTTTAAATTTGGCCCTGTGAATTTGAGTTTGACACCCCTGTGTTAAACGTAATTTTGTCGCTTTCTATGACAATAAATCTTGAATCTTTAGCAGTGGGGTCCATTTCCAGATCTCCAGGTATATAGGCTTGGTTTGGACTAACTTAGCTGGAGGGTTTGACCTATGACCCAGGGAGAAACATACACAACCTAGAAGTGTTATTTAAAAATAGGTCATAAGTCAGATCTATTTTAGTATTCGTTGATCAACTCCACTCCAATTATCAGAATATCAAGAAAGGCATTATGAGTACTTTTTACTTGAGCCTAAACCCTTTTGGTCATTATCCATAGATTTGTAGTTTATGTTTTGTTTGTTTTATTTTGTAGTGTTGCAAAAAAAAAAAAAAAAAAAAAAAAAAAAAAGGCTTGAAAGCTTCACTCTATGTATCTATATAATGTACACATTTGACTTTCTGAAATGAGTGACACAAATACTGAATGTTTTCATGATATTCAAATACATGAAAATAGTCAGTAATATTAGAAGAATGTCAAAATCAAATAACTTCTTGACATTTATTCAAAAGTGATTTATTTATTTATGTTTTTTTTTTTTTTTTATATATGTTTTATATGAAAAAAACCCTACAAGGGCCCATATTGACTGGTGCGCTCTATGCATCTCCAGCACCAATTGTGAAACCACTATTGACAACAAGCACTCTATCTTTTTCAGTTTAGCATCGGATTCTCACGAGACGCCCATCACCCCCACCCGCCCCCGCCTCCAGTGGGACCCTCATTTCCCAGGGGGGCCGTTCAAATCAGCGGCCCTGTTTGATTTGGGCAGGGCGGGTGTCACTGCTCTCTACAAGCCCTTAGCGTGAACCATGAATAATGCATCCGCCACAGGCCAGGGTCCCCCGGGAGTACCAGCTGCCCCGTCCCTCCCCTCCTCCCCGTCCCCTCTCCCCCTCCTCCCTCCCTCCCCTCACTGGAGCTGTGACCGGAATAGTCAATCCCCCATTAACAACCAATGATTCAGGGGCTGCGGTGAGAAATAAGAAATGTGGTAGTGCTGTGAAAGGAGCTACTGTAAATTTATGGCACTGTAAAAAGGGGAAACTGGGATATTGATAATAATATTGAGTAGAAATGTGCTTGGCTGTTTATCAAATATATGTGTTACATGCGACGTGCGTGGTGACTTTGTGTGGAAAGTCATGGCGTGCAACTGATACTGATCAACATTCACTGGGGGGATGTGAACTGTATGCACTGCTCTGTCTGAAGCTTTTAACTCAAATTAGACTTTAATCTGAGTTTGTTTTATCACGATCTGACCAGAAATGGCTGGTTTAGAACTTACAATTGGAACTACAGCTGTTAAACAAATCTCTCACACATTAAATTACAATTGACTAACAGTTTTTCCACTTTTGTTTTGTTTTGTTTTTTCCTGTTAATCACTCTCATTTTTTTTTTTTTTGCTGAAAATCAAACACCTAATCTGGACCACAAATTCTTGTTTCATCACATCACAAGTTTCTGAAAATGTGTTGTTTAAATTCATGTTGTGTTTTTTCCTTGAGTTTTCAGACCATCTAAAAACTTAATTTGTAGAATTTGCTGATGTGTGCATTGTGTCACCATGGTAACTACTGGAAAATAACGCCATAGATGTACATGACAAGCACCCTCCCAGAGAGATGTCACTGAAAATGATTGAAAAGGTCGTGTTCATGTGACATTACAACATTTTAGAGTTCCAATAGTTTAAAAGAAATGCATTTAAAAAAGAATTGTATGGTGGAATTTGTCAGATTGCAAATTTGTTGGCTTGTTTATTATTAATATCGTTGTAATGACTGGGCCAAAAACCGACACTATCCCATCACATATAAATAAAGTATTCAAATGGGTTAAAATGTGGAACTGTATTTCTATTACTTATTTATTTATTTGTACTTGTACATACACATTTATATAATTATGCCTTATTTGACTTTTGCTACTTATTTTGAATTTATTATTACCATTTATACTTTTGCTATTTGCTATTATAATATATTATGAGGTGTGAGCTACTGTGCCCAGATAATTACACTTGTTCAATATGTTAAATATAAATACGTTCTATATATTACACACAAGAAGATGAAATTGTAAAAATAATGTAAGTATATGTTGTTATGTAATGCTTTGATGCGATTTGTTTTAAAGACATTTTTTCTCAGTACATTTACATCTGCACCTTTACGCTAAACATTTTTCTCATTGCAGATTGACTCCATAAAACATGAAATATGTTTCACTTAGTTATAACAAGATCTAAGGCTCTCCTCAGCATGGAGTACCACGATAAATGTCAGAGATTTTCACTTGGATGTGAAGCGCTATAATGGCTGCATCTTCACTCCTTTACAGTATTTTAAGATATATATCAGAATGCCTGTTTTTTCTAGGTATTTCTGAGCAGTAAAACTATCTGTAAATGAATATATGTAAGATCGCCATAGAAACAAGCAAGTGACTGACCCTCCACCAGAAAAGTTACAACACGCACCTTTAATAAAGCACAAACAACGACTTAACTCACAACGAACAAATAGTTTACTGTTATCCCTTCATCAAAACAGACCTGGAGTTGTATTTTGTTTCACTCACTCTTGTTTCAGTAATCCTTTAATCCAATTGTGTCTTGTCTGAGAACTCAAAAATACTCCGTTTTAATATTACCCACATTGTGACGTCATAGATAAAACTCCAGAATTCATCTACACCGTTTTTAAGCCCAAAAACCTTCACCGTACTCATTCCGTGGTAAATTGCGGTCATCGCGAATGCATGGCTCTATTAGTGTACTATTCAGAGAGGATAAGGACCTCATTTGTTTAATTTCTAAAAGCAGAGGGAGTTCAAATGCCTAAAAGCCTCAATGCAAATGGAGGTGTAGTTTAAAGTATAAAGTACATTTTCCAATTACAGTATTTTAAGTTACCATGTTTAAAAGATAATTAAACCCACACGACACTAATTCAGTTAGTGTCCACTGAGCTGAAGGTTGGCGGTTTGAATCTTCCGGTCAGATTGGCATTGCAATTCCAGCTCCCACAGATGAATGCTGTCATTGTGTCCTTAGGCAAGACACTTAACCCACATTGCTCCTAGTGTGTGTGTATGCTGGTGTGTGTGAATGGGTGAGTGGTTCAATGATGTAAAGTACTCTGAGTTAGCCAGGCTGGTGCCACCTAGTGCCTCCGCTCAATTTCATTTCTCTCCAGCGACTAGGTCAGGAATCAGAATACACTAGACGGTTTAGAAGAACTCCAGAAGTGCGAGTTCAGGCACCAGCCAATCAGCGAAGAGCCATATATTCTGTGTTGGCAACGATTCCCGAAATTGAGGATTTAAAATCAGAACAACGAGGATGTTTGGTGAATTTTATCAAGGGGAAAAACGTTATTGCCCTTCTTCCTACGGGATTTGGGAAAAGCTTAATATACCAGTTAGCCCCGTTAGCAGCGCATTACATACGTCACGACCAAATAGCAGCGATTGGTTAAATAAAAAGTACCCGCCTACTGTAGAGTGAACGAATCCTAATGCGGTTTCTACAAAGTGAAACCGGCTGATGAAAGAGGGAGCTGGAAAAGCGCTATATAAAAATGTGACCATGACCATTTACAAGAAGGCATAATATCTGTTCTTTAAATCAAAAACAAATATAACTCAGGCTTCATGCTACAAATAGATACAACTCTTATAAATGTAGAAGGTTTCTGAAAAAAATCATTTTCAAATACAATACAATCTGAACAGGCTTACATGTCCACAAACCTGACTTTTATATGGCTTGCTTATTGTTGGAAATGTTGTTTATTTTCCGTTACATTTCACACTGTACCACCTGGACCCATCAACAAACAACAACAAAACAGCCTTTCCATTTAGATATGCACAACATTCATTATATCAGACCATGTGTCCGTATCTCAAACACTCCCCTGGACACACAACAACCCCAACGAGAAAACAAAAGGGTTAGCCTGTGCGCGCAAACTGTGAACACTGTCAATCTCATTCTGATGTTTCTGACGGGTGCACGCTCTCCTGTCATCCTACCTGACAAGACCCTGCCAGAGTGGACGGATCGCACCACCTTTCCGGCATCAAAACACTCCCTCTATGGAAACAAAGGATTTATTGTTTTACATCAAACATTCACACAAACACAAACACAACCACACACCGGCAATCTCCAAATCTATTACATATACTCTAGAACAACAACAGTGCCATCTAACCTCCATATTGGGGCGAGTAGGAGGGCAAATACTGGAATACTGGGGCCGTCTGTCAGATATATTTCTCTACTCGTAAAAGGGGAATGGGAAAATATAGGGGGTAATAGGTTGAAATGATCCCGGACTACGCAGCTCAAGAACCAATATAAACCTATGAAGCAAGTCGGAAGCAGTGGACAATGGGGATTTTCGTTTGGTGAAAGGAGAGGTATTATTTCTAAATCAAATCAAAGTAAAGGCAATTTCCTGTTATGTGCCAATGTTCATTAGATGAGCTCTTGTATAGGGGAGTTACATCATTCTTATATGATGAAGACTATACAGCAGAGCAAATAAGAATGAACCCGTGTTATCTGGAAATAGACGATGTACAAAGGTTTATTTCTAATGAGATGCAAGTGGAGTTCTAGCTTGTTCATTAGTCTATCAATTTATTTCCAGTAAGAGAAAGTATACAAACAAAATTCAGAGTGTAAAATTCGCAACAAAAACATTCACAGGAAATATCCAAGACGTCGAGGCCTAAGCAATCGATCCAAAGTGATCCGATCTAAAGTAGTAAGAAACAGGAAATGTCGCAGTGACGCGATCTGATCGGTCAGAATTAGCCTCATCGAAACCTCATCTCTTTGATTTCTTAATGTAAACCCCGCCTACAGATGAGAACAGCCAATAGGAAGCAGCCTCTGTCCTTCTCGCTCACACTTGATCGACTGCTTCTGCCTTGGCATCTCGGATCTTTGCTGTCTAATTTTTTCACTGTGAATTTTACACTCTGAATTTCGAGTGTTGAATTTGAGGGCTTGAAAATGTCTGTTGTGAATTTGTTTTATTTTGTGTTGAAAGTAAACTTCAAATTTCAGCCACTAAAATTCAGAATAATAATAATTCAAACAACTTTTTTCAGAGTTAAAAAAATTCAAAGTGAGAAATTCAATGGGATTTAAAATTCTAAATCTGATGAAACAAATTATCTCCCATACACATGTGTCCAAAGTTCCTATTGGACACTCGTTTTCCCTGCATCATCACCCATCGTACATGTGACATAGGATAATGCCAGAAATATGTTCGGAAAGCCACGACCCTCAGCGTTTCAAGGAAAAAGTAAGTTTCTATCTTTTATTATTCAAAAGTTACGTGTGGTTATATAAAACATATTCCCTGGTATCGTAAATGATACCGTCGGTCTGGAAGGGTTAAAGCACAAATTCCTGGTTGTACAATATACTGGGTGACAGACGTTCTATTGTTCTTGAAGAAATAAAACACACGCACTTTAAAGTCGCAGTGCGTAACTTTCTCCCCAAAGAATAGACCAAAATAAAAGCTTGATTTTGTTTTTATTTGCACTGAAAAACATGTGCCCTTTGTGACAGAGGGCTTGCATCTCCACATACCCGACTCCTATTATCTTGATGATCTACAAACTATATTTTTAATTGAAGACAAATTTCTGTTTTAGCCTGATGTTATTTCAATATATTCAGCAAATGGTTATAAGTTATTTATGTATGTATTTATTTTTCAGTCAGATTATTTGATACGAGCAGTGCTGTATCACAATAGTGTTTATTTATGTTAAATTATACATGCTCCAGGGTGTCTGGCAGTTCTCATTTAAGGTTCACGGTTAAATCAATACTTATAATCACAGTCAGTGTCCATATATATAAAACATGCTATTCAGTAAAGCTTTTATTTGATTCAATATTTAGAGAGCTGTTCCCTCCAACCAGACACACAAAGGATTGTCATGGTTGTCAGTCCACAACATCCACCAAATTATACTGAAAACAATAAATGCAAAAATAACTGTCAGCTTAACACCTCTGGCAGAATAATTGTCTTTTACTTTGTTACATTTTCAGACAGAACAGCTCTACACACACTGCTTAAAAATTGATGGCAATAAAAAAATAAAATAAAATACCTAGAAAAGCACTCAGAGAGCGCAGACCTCCACCAAGGACTACCCCCATTTTTTATATAAATTGCGATAAAATCAGTCTTCTGGATCAGATCCGGATCAGCCTTTGGAATATGAAAGAGGATCCCATTGTCCATCCCTGAGTCAAATTTCATGGGGTTTGGTCAATAATTAACCGAGATATTGAGAAACAAATATTTTGGCCCCATTTACCACAATGTTAACTAAAATTTCAAAGTGATCCAGAATCCAGGATTTCTTCCGGATCACCCCCAAAATGAAACCAGTTCTTCCTTTTCACATTTCCAACAAATCCTGAAATCGGTCCATAACTTTTTGAGTTATGTTGCTAACAGACAAACAAACAAACAAACAAACAAACAAACAAACAGACAAACGCCGGCAAAAACATAACCTCCTTGGCGGAGGTAATAAAAAGTGAATGTTTTGCTGTTTATAATATCTTGATTTCAGACCGGCATGACTGACAGATGGATTAACCAATGAGATGAGGCAAAACAAACCAGTTTATGAGTAAAAAAAAACAAACAAACAAACAAAAAAAACTAAAAAAAGAACACTTAAAGCCATAGTATGTAACTTTTTTTTTTTTTTTTTTTTTTTACAGAAAATAGTCTAAAATAAAAGCTGTTTATTTATTTATTTATTTGTTCATGTATTTATTTATTTATTTTTCATTATGGATGTGTTTATTTCACAAAACAAAGAAAAAGCATGTGTCCTGTCAGTGGGCTTGCATCTCCATAAACGTGTCTCTTATTTAGTCAAATGGGGGGCCTCCTCCTGCTTGTTTCCATGGAAATGCTCCTATGGCTATAATATTACACATTAGGGCATAAAATGTCTGGCTTTAACTTCCTAATTCTATGGAGCCATGCAGTTGACCTTCCACCTCCAAAAAGTGACATACTATCACTTTAAAACACTCATATGACGCTATTTTCTGACCTTTATAAAGTTATTTCCTCATCACAAACAGACCTGGAGTTGTGTTTTGTTTCACTGAGATTTGGAGAAATAGACAGACTAATAATAAAAAGGTTAATCAAGCACGTGCGAATGAAACAAAACAAAAGTCCAGGTCTGTTTTTGAGGAGGTAACAACATTGTATCATAGCATAAAGTTCACAAGAGTAACTTTTGCATCATATAGGACCTTTAAGGACTGAGAAAGAACACAGACTTCACTGTAAACCCGAACGTTCAAAGTAATTAAATAGATTAAATAGATTACGTTGTGTATACTCAAAGTTTTAGAAATAGTCCTACTAACTTAATTATGTCAAGTTGCTGTAACATGTTCTTTTTAAGAAATTTTACCTATTATTATTTTTTTATTAATATTATTATTAAAGGTAACTATTGTGGGTATAAGCGAGTGTAACTTAAAAAAATAAATGAGGCACAACTTAGAAGAATTAATTAGTTAAAAAAAATATGTAATGTATGTTTAATGTACTATGTGTATACTATAATGTGCAATGCATTTAAGTATGTATGTATTATTAAGCTATATACATATTATATTATATTGATTAGATTAGTAAATCCCCTGACTTTCACGAGGGGAACCTGGGTTTAAATGCCCTCCTAGGGTGTGTATAATCTGCATGCCCCACAAGCCAGAGCGCCCTATACACGAATCCACTCGGGTGTCTCAGCACGACTTCAGTAAACTACAAAACTGTACCACCAGCGCACACAAACACGCAACTCATCACTCCGCGCAAACGAGGAACAGAACGGGGGAACGAACCGAAAAAGCGAGTGCAATGTGTCACTCTGAGTCACTGCGAACACGGCAACAATCCAGCGGTCCCAGACAGCACCCTTCCTACACGCCACAACTGAACAAAGCCCAGAGTCACCGTGAACGCACCAAACAAAGTCCGACTGACCCATCTAACTGTTGTGTTTCGTTTAAAGTCCAGTGCAGTTTATTTGTGAAAAAAGTTTGAAAATAGATAATTTAATTAGTGCGTTTTATAATCCAGAGCGCCTAATAGCCCGTAAAATATGATACTATCATGTGTATAATTTACTGTGTGTAGATTGCATTCAGCCGGGTAACTAAACTGGTAAATCTCCTGACTTTCACAGCTGGATATACAGAATTGTGTGTACAAAAATCATGGAATAACACTGAAAATTAATTAAATTACTCAAGTGGTTTGAAAACTCTAACTGCAAATATCTGAGTTGAGCTACAGTTAAAGTTCTGGAAGATTGTGACTTTTAAGTTCTTCAACTCAAAATAATTAAAGCAATCGATTGCCTCAATTATTTTGTGTTTTGGTAACTTTTTCGGGTTTACAGTGTTCAGGAGGATCAACAAGGAAAGCTTTATGGAACTTGTATTCATCTCAGCTAAAAGAAGTTATATATTTTCTCCTGCATGTTACAAGAATTTTCAAGAGGTGATGTCATCCGCATTCTAGAGGCACGTGCTACAAATCAGCAGCTGTGATCGGACCGTACCAAGTTGGCCAGTGAGGCATTAAAAATATCAAAAATGATGCTATCACTATCACCATTTTGGATAAACATCGACCCCGA
This sequence comes from Boleophthalmus pectinirostris, assembly GCF_026225935.1. Taxonomy (NCBI): domain Eukaryota; kingdom Metazoa; phylum Chordata; class Actinopteri; order Gobiiformes; family Gobiidae; genus Boleophthalmus; species Boleophthalmus pectinirostris. The sequence goes on from NW_026571299.1 coordinate 16,645,458, forward strand.
CAATGAACACAATAAACGTCAAAAAAAGAACTGTCATCTCACCACCTCCTGCAAAACAGTTATAAATTACTTTGTTTTCGAGCTTCTCCTATAATTGGCTGTGTAAACAAAATGGCAGCATGTAAAATTAGCTATCAGGGATTGCACTAAACTACTGGCTGTCAGGAAAGCAAAGGCCAAGCTCTTTATGTTTTAGAGCCAAATGTTCTTATCAATACAAGCTAAAGGCGCTGCTAGCATAATTGCCCTGTTTATCAGTTCTATCACAGGCGGTCCACCAGCTCTGAGCCCTATACTCATAAATATACAGGTACTGGGGAGTTACAGTGCAGTATCCAATCTCACTTGATAGATCGCTAATAAACAACGCGCAGAAAAGAATGATGTCGTCTATTTGAATGTCTCTCAGTCTGAAAAGCCGACCATAGAAAAGCAATTACCAAGAGAGTCAGATCCCTGTGGCTGTCAAAGGAACCATTTAAGAATCAACTAGTAAAAACAAAAGAATACTGGGCTCTGCTAACTTTTATTCATCAAATGGTGCGAGGGTAATTTGTTTTGGAAGTTAGTAAGATGTTGTGAACTGACAATAGCAATTTATTATCATTTATAATCATTGTTTATCCGTCCTGTTGTTGATAGTATTAATGATGGTGTTTTGCATTTGAAGATTGATTTTGAGTTTTGGACACCCTGATAATATTGAGTATCAGTGACACCAATATACTTGAAGAAAATCTCACTTAAAACGATTTCTGTCCCATTCATTTATCCCTTTAACTAACTACAAAAAGAAAACAAAAACAGTTTGAAAGCTCGGTCAGGGCTAATCTACGATGTGGTATAACTATGACAGATTTTTAATTCTAAAACTTTATAAACCACTAAAATACTTAAGAAGCAGTTTGGAATTTTGGACATAGGACCTAATTTCTTAGTGAGCCAAAGTGTTGGAGATGTATGAAGACACTTTTTTAAATATTCCATCCAGTCCTTGTATTTGCAGAGGTCGCTGGTGCTAGGCTAGTGCATGTCAAGGGCCATAGTTAGCCTGCCTCTAAAAACAGTCTTAGCCACTCCACAAAACACCAGAGACAAAATAATTATAATGCCAGACTGTCAATGTGAATGTCTGTGTTGATAGAATAATTTTAGAAGTAAAATCAACCTTGCATTTGAAGGATTTATGTCTGAGCAGCAGCAGCAAGTTGTACTTCCTGATAGAAAGCTTGGCAGATGTGGATTGATATAAGAGAAAATAGTCCCTCAACATGTGATGATTCATGCAATGCAAGGTTAGTTTTATTTCAAACATTATTCTATTGACACAGACATTCATATCGACAGTCTGGCGTAATAACAGATTTGCTTTGGGTGTTTTGTTGAGTGGGTAAGACAGGCTAACTATGGCCATTGACATGCACTAGCCTATCACCAGCGACCTCTGCAAATACAAGGACTGGATGGAATATTTAAAAAAGTATCTCCACATGTCTCCAACTCTCTGGCTCACTAGGAAATTAGGTCCTATTTCCAAAATTCCAGACTCTCCCTTTAATCGATACCAGTTACCACATAGCTGGTTAGTTTCTGTTACGCCTTTAAACGAATGAAAATTTTTCGAAATGTCTATGTGGAAAATTCACTTTTATTAGTCTGTCAGCATCTCAAGATCAAAATGCTCTGCCGCACCTTGTGATGTCATGCAGTGGAAATTTTCAAGTTAACAACCACCTTTTACTTTTATTTCAGTAGAGATTGGCAATTTTAAGGCTGAAATTATCCAAATGATTCTAGCGAAGGTGTCTGACATTTGAAAACACAGTGGAGCACTTCCTGTATTGCCACATGACATCACAAGGTGAGACAGAGTAAAGTTTGTGTGTTAAACATGTGTGAATGAAACAAGTAAAATATATATATTATAGTAAAATATAAGCTCTTTAAGACATTTGGACAACAATGTGCTACCCAAATAACAAAAAGTCATATGAAATATAGACATGGCAGCTCCCGCTACCTTTCCCAAACTGTTACACAATTTGGGTGAACAACACTTTTGTATTTGGTAGTTCATTGGTTCACAAACACCTTCTTATAAATGTGCTTGTTTGTTTGTTAACTTAATTAAATTCTCTCAATAAAACTAAATAAAAAGTGAATGTTTTCATTTTTTTCTCTTGCTGTAACACTATTAAATAAATCAAAGTTCCTATAATTTCAATGCTATAACATTTTGTCAGTTATTTTTTATGACCCTAAGAACAGAACACGAAGCGTCTCAATAGGAGGCCCTGCGCGAGGAGGAGGGGGTGTGAGCCGTAATGTTACACACTGCAGTTAACGACACAATGTAAAAACGCCTGGCACTCCATCAGCTCTAAGTGAAAGAGCTAATTAACGTTTAAGGACCACTTTTCCAATTTTCAAGCCCAGTTGTTTCATTGTAATGTGGGCGCAATGGGTGAAAATGAAACTAAATCACTCTATTTTTGGAAATGCAATGATTTGATCCTGCAGTTTATATATTCATGGTGTAAAGGTCCTATATTACACAAAACTGACTCTCGTGAGCTTTAAGCCATGTTAGAATGTTGTTACCTCCTCAAAAACATACCCGGAGTTGTGTTTTGGTTCTGTCTCAGAGTCCTGCACGAGTCCATTTTTGGAAACCTGCACCTGCCCACACTTGCTCAATTCAGCACCACACCCGCCTGTTAACCCTGTGATTATATCAAAGTTAAATCCGCACCCGCAGAGACCCGTTAACTTTCCACCTGTTACCCACCCATGCCCATGATAAATCAGGGTCTGCCTATTAGTCCGACAGCCCAATAGTCCAGGACTAAACCAGGACTAAACCAGGACTGAACCTAAGCCGTGTCATTAGGGGATTATAAATATATACATGCCACAACCACAGAGCCACTCGCCAAGACTACACCACGACTGGACATGGTCTAAACCAGGACTACAACAGGACTACAACAGGACTAAATTAGGACTAAACTAGGACAAACCAGGACTAAACCAGGTCTAAACTAGGACTAATCCAGGACTAATCAAGGACTGAACCAGGACTTAACAGGACTGAACCAGGACTGAACCAGGATTAAACCAGGACTAAACCAGGACTTAACCAGGATTAAACCAGGTCTAAACTAGGACTAATCCAGGACTAATCCAGGATTTAACCAGGACTGAACCAGGACTTAACCAGGACTGAACCAGGACTGAACCAGGATTAAACCAGGACTAAACCAGGACTGAGCAATGACTAAACCAGGACTAAACCAGGACAAACCAGGTCGAAACCAGGACTAAACCAGGTCTAAACCAGGACTAAACCAGGTCTAAAACCAGGACTAAACCAGGACAAACCAGGTCCAAACCAGGACTAAACCAGGTCTAAACCAGGACTAAACCAGGACTAAACCAGGACTAAACCAGGACAAACCAGGTCCAAACCAGGACTAAACCAGGACTAAACCAGGACAAACCAGGTCGAAACCAGGACTAAACCAGGTCTAAACCAGGACTAAACCAGGACTAAACCAGGACCAAACCAGGACTAAACGAAGACTAAACCAGGACTAAACCAGGACCAAACCAGGACTAAACAAAGACTAAACCAGGACCGAACCAGGACTAAACCAGGACTAAACCAGGACTAAACCAGGACTAAACAACTAAAGTCACCTGTAAGTACCCAACCCGGTGCACGACTCTGGTCTGTCTTCATCTCCAACACTCAAAATGCTCTGCTCCACCTTGTGATGTCATGAACTGGTAGTTTTCATGTTCACAGCTACATTTTATCTTTATTCAATTAAGTCTGGCTGAACTTATCCAAATGATTCTAGTGAAGGTGTGTGGAGTTTAAAAACACAGTGGAGCACTTTTTGTATTACCACATGACATCATAATGAGGAGTGTATTCAGTTTGAGAGAAAAACTCTACCAAAATATGCAGGATTTATCTGTTAAACATGTGTGAATGAAACAAAACACAACTCCAGGTATGTTTCTGATGAGGAAACATTATAACACAAATTAGAAAATAGCGTAATATGAGCCCTTTAAAGTGGCTGTACACAATTTTTTATTTTATTTTATTAATTTTTTTTTTTTTTTTGATGTAGTTGAGCAAAATGTGTCTGTCCCAGTACAGATCAATTGTATAAGCAACTCTTGAGTTCATTATAGGACCACTGTGTTCTGTCTGCATGTAATTATACAGCGTTTTAGTATCTGAGAATCAGGAAATGCACTGTTAGCATGTTAGTTATTGTTAGCAATCTCTGCCCTGGTCTCTAAAAGTTGTGAAATGTGCTTATTAACTCATCATGATGAATAATTAGGATGCTCGTAATGCAAAAGGTAAGAGCACTGGAAACTGTTTCAACTGAACTAGCTTTGTTTTTCAAGTTTTTTAGATGTTAAAAATCAGGTACAGCGCCTTTAAGATTATATTTTTTTATTGTAGACTGTCCCCAGGTGAGAAATTATTATAACTAAAATGTAAATGCTAATTAAAAAAAAAAAAAAAAAAAAAAAAAAAAAAAAAAAAAAGTTTTAAATTGTCACGTTGAACTTTGAAGTCTCGTGTGTTTGGTTTTTATCCTGACATAACACCATGAATGAGAGATGGATTGTAATTGTATCATAAATATGTGCTGAAAAAAATGTTTTGAAATGCAATTACCATGGCTGAAAAGATGATACAGAGTGATATAGAAGTGGTTTCATTCAAAGATACCTTGATGCAGACTATTTTATTTCTAAAGCATCCTGTTGCTTTGTGTTTCAGGGAAGAGCTGTCCAAGGTGCTGAAGTTGCAGTTACTATCAGATTTGTGTTGAGAATACAATTTTTATGGGAACTGAAGAAAGAAAGAAAGTTTTAGTCAATTTTAAGTCAACTAATTATTACAATTTTAGTCTTTTTTTAGTTTAAGTTTTTTAGTCAAAATATTTTAAATATGATAAATTGGATGTTATTGCTTCGTTCCTTGGGTGTAGTTTGATTATGATCTGGTTTTAGTTATGTTTTATTTATGTTTAGTTTTTAATTTTCACAAAAATATACACCTTTTAATGTAGAAAAAAAATATACTTTCAGGTTTAAAGAAAACACAAAAATGTGCGTAATTTTTTGGCATAATTCCATACTGTCATTGTGATTTTTTAAAATCTTTTTTATTTTTAATTTTTTAATTTTATTATTATTATTATTATTATTTTATTTTTTTTTCATTTAATTTAGTTTAGTTTTTTAGTCAGGAAAAAATATGACAGACTTAAGATAATTTATCTTTTTAGTTTTGATCACAGTGTCATTTAATTATGGTTTACTGTTCAGGTGGATATTTTGTCAGTTGCTTGTCTCCATGGAGATGTTTCACAGTGTGGCATTAAACTAATCTGGCTCCATGAAGGCGAGCAGGTGAAGCCTCCAGGCCAAGTTACAGGTTGCTCACAGTAAGAAAGCATGTCCACGATCATTTTAATAGAAATAAAACACATATAACTGGGTAAACGCAAGGTAGAAACACTTCAGTAGCCTTCTTGCAAAAGCAGCACCATCTCCATGGAGACAAGCAGGTGATAGGTCCCCATCAGAAAAGTGCCACTAAAAACAACATTACACAATCCCTTTCTCCCAAGTACTTCATTGTCCCTTGGGAATTACTTCACAACATGCAGTAGAAACAAAGCTTTAACTCGGGTGCAGTACTGCGCAGCTCCAAAGTACACACAAGTACACCCCGACACATGCGCGCTGGTAGTTTTAATCTTCACAGAGATATGTATTATCGGAGCAAATCCCATGGAGGCTGGGGATTACTGGTCTTTGCTCCAGCTGCCTACCATTAAAAACATCTGTGGCATCTTCATAGCATTATTTCTCTCTCAGACGCATTGAGCGCACGGCAACTATAGCACGGCAATGTGTAAACAACACATACAAAAGAGATGACACTGAACCAGAGTGAGCTCAAGCTGGCAATTCAGGCAAAACAGAGGGTGTGGTCATAGCAGGAGGTTTGGAATGGGAATGTGTTCATATATATATATAAACACATAAAAAAAAAAACAAGTCTAACAGTAAAAAAGTCTAGTATTTTATGTAATAATTTCCAAAAGAGGGTAGAGATATCTTTATAGATTGAAAGAAATAATATATTTGTGCCAAAAATCAGAAAAACAATTAATAATAATAATAATAATAATAATAATAATAAATAAAAAAAATTCAGCTCCTACCACTCCCTTTATATAAGTTAGAGTAATCAACCAATCACAACAGTGTAAAAAATTTGGAAAAAATACATTCACCATTTGCATCACTCTCTCGTGAATATTATCCACGACACATGGATAATATTTAGAAAATTATATTATCATCATTAAATTTGTCCTCCCTCTGAGCCCTCTGAGGGAAGCTTGTGTAAAGTCTTCAGTGTGTCACTTATTTTTTTCTAAAAATTGTCAGAATAATGAAACGCAGTTGTTAACTTTTTAATGGTGGGGAGCAGAAAGAGCTGGAAACATTGTACTATTAAAAATGAACCCAAGAGTGAGCCAGGGTCTGGGATTTTTTTGAAATGTGTTTAATTTGCCTTGAAATTTGCAATGATTCTAGAAGTTTGAAGATAGGTTCTGACTTTGTAAAAACAGAAATCTTCAAATGGTTCTTTAAAAGCAGAATAGTCTATGGTCTGAAAATGCAGCGTACACAAATTGGAGCTTCTTTGCACAATTACGCTGTGTCTGCTTATGTTCAGAGGGAGCACACACACTGTCCCATATCCACCAGTTAACTAGCACCCAGCAGAGCGCCTGATGTTTTTCCAATGACTTCATATAAATACTGTCTACAGTGTGGAGCCTCACCGTGTCCTAAAGAGGAGAAAGTGCTGAGGCGGTGGTGTTACCAGTGTGTGGCTAAGGTCCATTCAGCAAATCTATTCAAAACACAGCAGTCGTCACATATATACCTCAGGTAATGTCGTCTCCAAATATCTGAATATACATATTTAAGGGCCACTGTGTAACTTTTCTGGTTGGGGGTCTATCACATGCTTGTCTCCATGGAGATGTGTATGCCTTGCCTGAAATGTTCCACAGTGTAAATATTAAACTTATTACATATGTCCAATTGCTGGTGTCTTTATTTTTCATTGAAGAACATGATGGCACTAGAAAAGTTACATATTTTCTATTTCCATGTAATCTTACACGTGCTTTCCACTTCCATAACGTTTCATCGGCTACTATGACATTCATTCAACAAAGTAAAGATGCATTCATGTATATTTTATTTGTCAGATAATAATGTATGTGAACATTAGAGGAGCTTAACCCTGTGTACAACGTGGTTACTAGGCAACAGTTATGGAATTTTCTAGTGTCAGTGAGTAAAATGAGAAAACTAAAAAATGGTCAAACTGGAAAACAATTTATACATTGTTTTGGCAAAATCTTAAATATAATGATTAGAGGTGCGGTACACAAAAATCACGGTTCGGTACAGAATGGGAACAAAATGCAAAACCAGTTGTGTGTTTATTAAATTTGTTTTAACGCTATACAAACAGGAAAATGAAATAAATGCAAAGTGCTGCTTGGTAATACTAATAAGTTAAATTAAATATTCTCAAATAAGCAGCAAATGTATGAAATATTATAATAAATGAATTCCTTGTTATCACTAAACAAAAGATTTCAAAAGTAAAGCGCAGCACTAACAGTTCCAGCATGAAGTTTTACTCCAGCCAGAAAAAACAACTATAATGTCCATGTTGTCTGCAGTAAGTGCAGATCTGCTGGCAGTTACGACGTCCCCACCGGTTGAAAATAACCTGTCGCTAAGGATAGAGGTCACGGGAATGTTGGGGAGTAGTGGAGATTCCGTGCTGGTGAAAGGTGAGAGTGAGGACCGGGGCGCGATACTCGTAGTTTTGCAAGAATTCACGTGTTTCAGAAGGACATAGTCAAGACGTGGGGCAATTGTCAACCTTAACTATAATACTCTACAGGAAACACTGCCACTCCAATCACAGACAAGTTTCCTCGTGAATATTAAAGAGCTGAGTCTTCTGTGTAGCTGCACATGTAGCGGTGGAAAGTAAACACACACAAATTGTGCGAATTCACTCGGGCACAACCCTGCACCGAATCGAACGTCCAGTACTGAAATGGTTCGACATGAATACATGTATCATTACAGCCCTAATAATGATCATAAAAAATGAATAGTCCAACCTCTATTAGGACGTTTAAGGTCGTTTGTAATCTATAAAGGATGGAGTGTTTACCGTAACTTTACCTTGAGACACGTTCACACTGCATCTGCAACAAAGTGACTATGGCAAACTATGGGTTCTGTCTTCTTTCTTTCTTTATTTTTTTTTTATTTCATTTTTTTGATTGACAACACAATGATAGCTCAGTAGAAAAAGAATACAAGGCTATTGTAGTCACAAATACATGCCTTAGTAAAGAGTCAGCTAAACTAAATCAATATCTCTTCTTGACTTCATATAGCACACACACCCGCATAACAAGATACAAAAGAGATACGGTTTTCTTGACCTTATGAAGAAAGTGTCTCTCTGTGTTGTACCTGCTCTTCCTTGTATTTCTTATCGCCATTCAAAGTTTGTTTAAAGAGAAAACTGAAGTAGATGTCTATGTTGGTTGTCATCTATAGCATGTCAATAAAACAGCCAATAATGTCTCCTGGTTTGTTTGTGCAAGTGTGAATGGATGAGTTAACAGTGCTCTGTGTTACTTTTCTGTTGGGGGTTTGCAATAGGCTTGTCTCTGTGGAGATATTTGTATTTGTACTTTTTGAAATGTGTGAGTTTTATGGCAAAAATGTCTAGAAAAAAGCTCCTGCATTTTGATCATCCTAATTATTCACCTTGACAAGTTTATGGACACTTTTCTCAACTTTCAGAGGCCATAGTGGAGCTAACAACAACTAGCATCCTAACCTGGCTCTTCCTGATGATAAAACAACAAAACACTTTATAAGCAGATGCAGACAGTACACATCAGAATTATTTCATTTATATTCTGTTGCCATGGAGCCATGCAGGTGACATGCCACAAACAGAAATTTGGTGCAGAAAAGTTACATAGTCGATTTTATGTTCTAAGCTTTAGGTTTGGATGGTCTACAATTATTTATTTTAAAGTGCATTGTATAACTTTTCTGGTGGAGGGTCCGTCAAATGCTTTTCTCCATGGAGATGTAATTGCTTAATTTGGAATGTTTCACAGTATGGCATTAAAGCTTAGCCTTGATTCATCAGCTGGTGTCACTTCATGGAAACCCTCTGACCTCTCAGCATTAGGTTTTTTCACTTGGCGGTAGGCGGGTACTTTATTATTTAACCAATCGCTGCTATTTGGTCAAGACATATGTAATGCGCGAAAGCCCGTATGAAGAAAGCAATCATGTCTTTCACCTTGATAAAATTCACCAAACATTCTCTTTTTTCCGGCTTTAAATCCTCAATCTCCGGAATCGTTGCCAACACAGAATGTATGGCTTCATCTACATCCATCTTGACCTCTTTGTTTACTGTTGTGATGTACCACAAAAGGGACCCAGGCAGGCGCTTGAGTTTGACCTCATGACTTCACAGCTCTTCACTGATTGGCCGGTGCGCGGTCTACAATTCCTGGAGTTCTTGCAAACCATCTAGTGTATTCCGATTCCTGACCTAGTCGCTGGAGAGAAATGAAATTGAGTGGAGGCACTTAGTGAGATGGAGACAAAAACAGACCAGGTTTCAGGTCAGATCTGTGGAGAGGCAACCCTGCATCAGAATACCTGTTTTTTTTGTAATTTTTGAGCTATAACATCACTTGTAATTGAATAAATGTAAGGTAGAGCTGTTTAACTAATACTGTGGAACATTCCAGGCAAAACAATGACATATCCAAAGAAACAAGCGGGTAATGGCCCCTCCACCAAAAAGCTTACACAATGCACCTTTATTTAAAAGTTTATTGTTTATTATTTTTGATCAGTTAATGCATTTTTTTTTCTAAATCCAGTATATTTATTCCCTGTATCTACATCAGTTAAGACTTCCCATACAGGGGATTATGTTCGCTTTGTATCTTAATAACTGACTTAATCCCGTAGTACAGCTGTGTGTGGCTAGAGTCCACACAGAAACAGCATATTGCCTGCTTAAATGGACTGTGACAGGTTTCGCGTTGACAATCTGATTTCACCACCTCAGCGTCGCCCATTAAACCCTGAGCTCTTGACCAGAAGATAAAGAGCACGCGGACATGAGGCGAGTAATGGGAATTCCTATGAACATCAAGCGCTTTTACTGTTTCTATTAGGATTTTATGAATGTGGAGGACCAGAGTCAGTTTGTCATGATCTCTGATTCAAATGACCATCTGTCACTTTTACGTCCTCGAGTTATTGTGGTGCGTGACGGACGGATGAAGATTGTTCTTGACAATGAATGATCGATTTAAATCAAACTAATGCAATTAAATAAAGATGTTGGCTTTTTTTTTTGGTCTGCTTTTTTTTCTTTTCTTTTTTTCTTTTTTTTTTCCATTCAGTGATTGATACAAATAACAAATTATTATATTTCTAAAGCCGTACAGCATAACTTTTTAACTAAAGATAAATTATGGATTTGTTATTGCACTGAAAAACATTGAAAAAAACATGCTTCTTTACATACAATTTTGTCTGTCTCCATGGTGAATGTCCAAAGTGTGGTTTTCCATTCTTTGGAATTATGCAGGTGATATGCCACTTTGAGAAAGTTATGTGGATTTACATAGTATGTGTAAAATTGAATGGAAGTAACTTGGAACTAAGCTAAAATCTATTTCCAAAGTTGAATTGCTGCATAGATAGGTAATTTGAGCATTGAAATGAAAAAAAAAACTAAAAAATCTTGGATGTTGTGTTGATGTTGATTTATATAGTGCTTTTTTTGGGCTCTCAGCACTTTGCATTGGACTATTCATTCACTCCATACTCGGTGGTGGTGAGCTATTAGTGTAACCACAGCTGCCCTGGGACAGACTGACAGAAATGAGGCTGCCAGTCTGCACCATTGGCCCCTCTGACCATGACCAACACTCACATGCACACACAACAGTGAGGCTACATTTACACATAGCCAAATATGTTGAGAAACTAATATTTCCTTCCTCCGTTTTCCAAAATAAGATTGTGCAAACAGCATCATTTTCTAAAAAGTTTTCATTTACATCAGCCCACATAAATACTGGGCAGAACCTGGATTAGATTCAAACCTGTTGCATTTATTTCATCACAATTCTAAGTATTACTCAAAAATAACTTGTAAAATGTGCATTACTGAGCGGACTACAGATCTGTTAAAGATACGGCAAAATTGCTGACCTCTCCGAGCTCTTGTTTGTCCTTGGTCAAAGATATGATACTTTTTTTTTTTTAGAAAGATTCATTATCAGAGGTGAATTTGCGTTTGCCTGTAAAAGATGGGTACAAACAAAGGGAAATATCTCAAATTTTTTTAAAAACACATGTATACGTGTTAAAAGGGGCTGATACTAGACAAAGTGGGTGAAGTGACTTGCTTAAGGACACAACCACAGCTTCTGCTACTGGTGCACGTGGCATTGTCTCCCATCCAGTATTAACCAGACTGACCCCTGCTTAACTTCTGAGATCTGACCAGGCATAGACAAGGAGGATTGGCCACTACGCTGATGGAACATAATTAAACGATCACTTTATCAACTGTTAATTGTGTTGTTATGTTCTGCTATTTCATGACAATCAAATATACAGCAGATATTTCATTTGCCTGACAGTAGACCTCAGCAGGCTGTGGTTAAAGAGGACGAGGATTACTGGGGCACGTTCTTTCACCCCGGCTTAAATTGGACAGTGTGGTACACGCTAATATGTCATCACCATGAGTCAAGGTGGCACCTCCGGATCATTAGCCAGACAAATGATGGCCGGGCCGGGGCAGGTAAGGCTCCTCACAGTGTTGCATGTTGTTGCACACGAGCAGAAAAGCACCAAATGGCTGGAATAAAACATAAGTCACGGAAACAGGCTGTGACTCCAGGACCTGTGTATACAGGAGTAAACAGAGGGGCAAACAAGGGGCTCTGACACAGCCCTGTGAGGGTGGAGTAACTGTAGAAACAACACCACATGTGTATGGGGAAAGTAAAGGGTGGAGGAGCAGTGGTATGCTGTACTTTTGGGATGTATTTGTCTGATGTTTTTCTATGTTTAAAGGTCCCATATTACATTGTTTTCTGATCTACTGTATGTTATTATGCTGTTTCCTCATCATATGTACATACCTGGAGTTGTGTTTTGTTTCATTCACACATGTTTAATGCATAAACCTTCCATATTTAGACTAAGTTCTTCTCTCAGACAGAAAACACTTTGTTCCAATGTGTGGTGTCATGTGGTAATACAGGAAGTGCTCCACTGTGTTTTTAAACTCCATATACCTTCACTAAAATCATTTGGATAATTTAAGCTCTGAAATCAACAATCTCTGCTATATTAAAGATAAAAGGTAGCTGTTAACCACTTCATGGCATCACAAGGTGAAACAGAGCATTTTCAGCTTTTGAGCTAGACTAATAATAAAGAGTCACTTAAACATGTGTGTTCATGAACAAACACAACTCCAGATATATGTTTGTGTTATGTAACAACATTCTAAAATGGTTTAAAACTCACAAGATTCAATTTTGCATAATACAGGTTCTTTAAAGGGACAGTTCAGAATTTTAGACATTGGGCCTCATTTTCTAATTAGCCAGAGTGTTGGAGATGTGTGGAGTCACAATGTTTGAAATAAAACTAACCTTACATCGCATGAATCGTAGCATGTTGAGGGACTATCTTCTCATACATCAGTCCTGCCAAGCAGTGTACAACAGGAAGCAGGAAGTACAACTCGCTGCTGCTGCTCAGATATAAATCCTTCAAATGCAAGGCTGGTTGTTCTTTCAGAATTATTCTATCAACACAGACATTTAGATCAACAGTCTGGCATAATAATAGATTTACTTCGGGTGCTTTGTGGAGTGGGTAAGACTGTTTTTAGTGGCAGGATAACTAAGGCACTAGCACCAGCGACCTCTGTAAATACAAGGACTGGATGGAATATTTTAAAAAGTGTCTCAACACATCTCAAACACTCTGGCTAACTTGGAAATGAGGCCCCATGTCCAAAATTCCAAACTGTCCCTTTAAAATTGTTCAAATGCCCAACCACAGATACATTTCTAATGGACACATTTCAATTTAGACTCTTTTTCTAGTTGGCGGAATTGAAGAAAAGGCAAAATCATCAGTGAATCAAACCAGGAAGCGCCCTAGTGCCTGTCTGGTTTAAGCCTCAGGCAGTTTCAAAAATGTTTCTACTGATAAGAGTCCAAACTTTCAAACCACCTGTATTTTAGCTCTCCATATTGAACTGCCTATTCCCAGACATCAGTAGTAGTAGTAGCAGTAGTAGGCACAGGAGCAGCAGTAGGAACAGAAGTAGTATTAGTAGTAGTAGCAGTAGTAGTAGTAGTAGTAGTAGTAGTAGTAGTAGTAGTAGTAGTAGTAGCAGTAGTAGTAGTAGTAGTAGTAGTAGTAGTAGTAGTAGCAGCAGTAGTAGTAGTAGTAGTAGTAGTAGTAGTAGTAGTAGTAGTAGTAGTAGTCAGTAGTAGTAGTAGTAGTAGTAGTAGTAGCAGTAGTAGTAGCAGCAGTAGTAGTAGTAGTAGTAGTAGTAGTAGTAGTAGTAGTAGTAGTAGTCAGTAGCAGTAGCAGTAGTAGTAGTATAGTAGTAGCAGCAGCAGCAGCAGCAAGTAGTAGTAGTAGTAGTAGTAGTAGTAGTAGTAGTAGTAGTAGTAGTAGTAGTAGTAGCAGTAGTAGTAGTAGTAGTAGTAGTAGTAGTAGTAGTAGTAGTAGTAGTAGTAGTAGTAGTAGTAGTAGTAGTAGGCACAGGAGCAGCAGTAGGAACAGAAGTAGTATTAGTATTAGTAGCAGTAGTAGTAGTAGTAGTAGTAGTAGTAGTAGTAGTAGTAGGCAGAGGAGCAGCACTAGGAACAGAAGTAGTATTAGTATTAGTAGCAGCAGTAGTAGTAGTAGTAGTAGTAGTAGTAGTAGTAGCAGCACTAGGAACAGAAGTAGTATTAGTAGTAGTAGTAGTAGTAGTATTAGTAGTAGTAGCAGTAGTTGTAGGCACAGGAGCAGCAGTAGGAACAGAAGTAGTATTAGTAGTAGCAGCAGCAGCAGTAGTAGTAGTAGTAGTAGTAGTAGCAGCAGGAGTCAAACATCAACAGAAACACAAAAGTTAAATGGCAAATAAAATAAACTAACACAAATATCTATGTATCAGGAAAATCACATTAGACTTTCTCATTTTCTTATTACACGATTATTTACAAAAATTCTTATTCTTATTACGCTTAATATTGGCTCTATATTACACAAAAATGGCTCTTGAGCTTTAAGTCATGTTATTATGTAGTTACCTCATCAAAAACATACCTGGAGTTGCATTTAGTTTCATTTGCACATGTTTGAGTAATCACTCAAGCTCGAAATGCTTTGTTCCACCTTGTGATGTCATATAGCGGTAGTTTTCAAGTTAAAAAACAGCTCCCTTTTACTACTAGTCCAGTAGACATTGGCAATTCCAGAGCTGAAATGATCCAAATGATTCTAGGGAAGGTGTATGGAGTTTAAAAACGCAGTGGAGCATTTCCTGATGATGATTTTTCGTGTTTAAGGGAGGAACTCAGCCTAAATACGCAGGGTTTGTTTGTTAAACATGTGTGAATGAAACAAAACACAATAGCGTAATATGTGCCCTTTAACACGTGCACACTTCTATGAAAATAACACCTGACATTCATTTGAACACAATGAATGAGAAATCACCGCACACACAAAAAAAAAAAAACTATTATAGTGTTCTTCCAATGCTGCTATTGAATTTCCGACTGTATATAATGCTAAATGATCCGGGTTTGTTATCTCAAAGCATTTAATGGAAAATAGCCAAATGAAAGACTGCGAATTCTAGACAACACATCCATTACAGTGACCTAAATGCGAAACGCGTCTGAGTCCGCCCACAGACCAAAGTGTACGAATGTAATAAAATTTGGGTGACATTTAAGCTGGAGCATCACAGCATTGATTTTTTTTTCTCTCTCTCTCTCTCTTGTGAAAAGGACGCCACCGAACAAGCACAATGTAATTACGTTATAGAGATTCTTTTGAATAAAATATTGAGTGCAATGCGACCAGAGCAAATATTGAGAATGAGTTTGTGATCTGTCTACCGCAGAAGGATTAGTGCAAAGTTTTGGGGGGAGTTTTTAATAATGCCGTATTTCCCGTTGGGTGCATGTTCATGGATTAGTTCATTGTTGCTATAAAGAGGTACTGAGGAGATCGTGTTCAAATTCCAAAGATTCACTCATGTGTTTTTTGCGATTATAGCTCCCACCTCACGGCTTCTTCATTTGATTGATTTTTGAATGCGATCTGACACGCGATTGAAAAACTTGTGAAGTCATTTTGCAGCGGTAACTTTTTTTGAAATCACAGTGTTGAATGTGTCTATATCAGTGATTCACAGTATAATAGTGCTGTTGTATTCACTTCAGACCTTCTCCTAAAAACCTGCAAAACAGAACAAGTGTATTTTAAACTTGAGAAAAAAAAATCTGGTACAGGCTCTCTAATGTTGCCCATAAAATTGGGACCTACTTAAAGTTCCCATTCAAATTTTCAAAAGAAATATTTACAACTTAAAATTTAGTGAATGTTTAAACTTGATTCAACTTTTCTGGACCTTCAGCAATTTTACATTTTCATTTATAATTATGATTAATTTACTCCATACCTAGTGATAGTGGCTGTACCAGTTTGTCAAAGCCTGATCCCGTCAGGTCTCAGAAGCTAAGCAAGGCTGGGCCTGGTTAGTACTTGGATGGGAGACCACTGAGAAAATCAGATGCCACAGTGAAGCGTCAGATGCAAAAAAAAAAACAAAAAACTGTTGTGTCCTTAGGCAAGACACTTCACCCACATTGCATAGTAAGAAAGTAGTGTGTGTGTGTGAATGATGATGGTGGTTGGAGGGACTAGCAGCCTCCCTTCTGTCAGTCTGTCCTAGGGCAACTGTGGCTACAATAGTAGTTTTCCACCAATGAATAATGTCCTGTAAAGCGTCTTTGAGTGTCTGGAAAAGTGCTATATAAAACTGATGCATTATTATTTGTATAGAATGCTATTGTAGCCACACCTGCCCTGGGGTAGACTGAAGAAAACCAGACTGCCAAATTGCACACTATCACTCACACACACCACATTCATACTGGGAAAAGTGAAGTAGTGTATTGCCTACGAACACAACAGCGATATCCACTGGCCCAGGTGTTGGACAAGTTGTGTTGTGTTTTGTACCATAGCCTAAAAACTTTGGTTGAAACCTGACATATCCATGCTATCCATATTCCACACTGTAATAATGCATTCAATTTACAAGGCACTATTTTGGACATGTAGACACTTGGTGATTGTAAATTGTAGTCACAGCTGCCCTGGGGTAGAGTAATAAAAGTCATCCTGCCAACTTGTGCACCATCACTCACTCACAAAACACATTCACGCAAGGCAAGGTAAATGATAAATGGTCACATTTTTATACCGAGCTTTTCCACCCTCAAGGCACTCAAGGCGCTTTACAACAAAGAACCACTCACCCTTTCACACACATTCATACACCACTGTACGCAGACACTGGAGGTAAGGTGGGTCAAGTGTCTTGCCCGAGGACACGACAACAGCATTCATCTGTGGGAGCTGGACTCACACCTGCCAACCTGCTCAACCAATGATGTTTATGTCGAGAGTAGGATTCGAAACGCCAACGTTCAGATGAGTGGTCAAACAATACCAACTGAGCTACTGTCACATAAGGAGGTGTTATGCCTTTCCTAAGAACACGGGTCCCAACAAGAATTAATCAAAATGACCAAAAGTTGCTTTATTGTTTACTAGAGACGTAACAATAACTGAAATATCGTGATATTGTATCATCGAAAGTCTCATAATAATATCGTGGACCATCACAATTGAATTACAAGTCTCTTTGCCTAAATTAAGAGTTATGGTGCAGCAATAGCTAAAAAAAAGATAGAGGAAACTACATAGACCATGATCCTTTGCTCCACAGTGCAGATTACAGGAAGAAATAACAGTTCTAAGCACTTTTAAGTCTCAGTTCTTTGGATTAAGTCTTGTCAAGGCATTTTAAGAGGAAAATGTAGCATATTAACAGTTTTTGTTAGCCTCCACAAAATATCGCAATAAATATGTGAGATGTATACCGTGAAAATATTGTACTGAGAGATCTGAATATTGTTACATCGTGAGCCTCCCCACCACATCGTGAGCTTTCCCTTGATATTGCGATAAATATTGTACCGCGAGGTTCATACCGTATCGTGAGACTTGGATATCATTATTGTTAACATTTTCTGACATAGACTGCACAATTTAATACTGAACACATTCATAACAACACTCCAACTGTGTGTACAATCTCTCAGTCATCCAGGTAGAATCCATGGCAAAAGGAGAAATTCAATTTGTCAACTGGACAAAAGTTTATTTGGTTGAATATGTTTCACAGCTCATCCAAGTTGCTTCTTCAGTTCTGCGTTATATCTGTCTGAAGGGAGGAGCTAACTACACTGAAACTAACACATCCACTTGTTTACGCTTTCTGTTAGTTAGCTCGGCCTACTGAGTTGCACTGAGTGTGGGGTCAACTCTCCAACCCCAAATGAGGTCACAGCACAATAACTAATGCAAGAACACGACCAAAAACAGGATATTTTTGCAACTTATTTTAACATATTTTTAAAGTCAACTAAAAGTACTAGAGTCTGTGATGTAGACGCTGCTTTGACTCTCACTTTCAGCGGGAGCCATGTTGTTTTGAAGTCTGTCTGAAGCACCACTGTGGAATGCTTGTACCCTGCCTGCTTATGAGAGCACTGCTGTTTCTCTACGTACTGTATGGACAACCCAGACTGTGCCCAGCTAACACTAATAGCATTAGCGAGCACTGTACAAGGCATCCCAGGAGTGTGTTCCCCATGCATTATTAAACAAAGCCATGAAAAGTTAAAAATTTGGATCTTTTTTGGGGGTGTTTGTGGCTAAAGATGGTTCCAACTAAAACAGAAAAGGCAGGGGGCGTTAAAGGGGTAGTCTCCAACTGTTTTAAGACCGCTGGCTTAGTTGTTGTTTAGACAAAATTGTAGGACAAGCTGGTTTATATTTTTAATACAAGATAAAGTCTGGCATTATTTGATTTATTTATTTCTTACAAGTCCAGAATAATAGATCTATGTCACTATACCCACAATATGAGATCCCAGACTGGATCTGTAACATATTTTTACATAATTCCTAATATGTAAACTTTGCGATTGCCAGTTTTCAATTTTGTCCTCACAGTTTTTAATTCATTCAGTATTTTGTTGTCATTCTACTTCTGCTTTACTGTAAGATGTAACCCACCAACACTTAACCCCTTTTTTGTCCAAGCTAAATATAAACATATGGGTAACAAATCTCTCAAGGTCATTTTGCTCTCGTGTACACAAACAATGTTTGTCAAGCTGTTTGGATGGCAGATTTCTACCAAGGGTGGGGCTTGTTCACCTGAAGTGTTTTTGGTCAGATGTTGAAAACAGTGTGACTCATTATTTTTTGCAGAAACTATTGCCAACAATAGTAAACCCAAACTGAAAGGTGCATTGCATGGTCCAAATAAGTGAGAGGTGGTTTCATTTTTTAGTTTGCAAAATGTACAGTCTGTGTCCATTGCCCTTCTAAGATGATTCTTTAGCAGATAACAGCGATGTAGAAGTTTGTAGCAGATTTCCCTTTGCTTGTTGGTGATGAGATATTTGTGAGGTAATGTCCTGACATTTTTCGAAGGAATATTGTCAGTAGAGTCATTCTGCTAACAGCACACGAGTAGGGCTCCGTTTGGGAGGTGCTCTTGTAATGATAATCACTTTTTTTCGCCCTTGTCTCATTATGAGGCAAGTTTAATTGAAGTAAGTTCCTTTTGAAAAGTTTTTTGGTGCGTAGCGTCTTCACTCACTCTTGCTCAAGCTACTGTCTTCAGGTGCTGACACTGTCCTGCCGCTTCACCAGTTTAGGCTCCTGGCACCAATAATGACATCACTCTGTTGCAGCCAATGAAATAGCAGCAGGTGTAACCCTGTCATCATATCACTGAATACATCTCAGAATGTTTAAAAAACAAAATGTGATCTAAAACATGTTAAATTAATACTATTGAGTTTGGAAAAATATCAGAATACTTTTATATTCTTGTTTATTAAATTAAAATGGCAAACATTGGTAGGAACTATTTTGTCTCCCTCAAATATTGGTTGTGACATGTCCCCATCGTCCCTATGCAAACCTACGCCCTTGGCTATTGGTGTGTCAAGAAGATTAAACTGATTAATCAAGAGAAACGGGTTAAAGCAATACTCTACATTACAGTTCAGATCAGTGGAGTCACCCCTATTCACAGAAGGAATCATTGTATTTTTAAGCAATAGAAACACCTGTAATGAATAAATGCTAGCTGTATATGTTTAAAGTCATACCATGGAACATTCCAGACAAAGCGAGAACAACTCCATGGAGACAATTAGGTGGCGGATGGACCTTCTACCAGAAAAGTTGCACAATTCCCCATAATGATGACTTGATAAAACATCCAATTTGCTGTGAACTCTATTTTCAACTTCCACCAATCAACTCCCCTGGTGTTACAACTCGGTGGTCTGTGCTGCTTCCAGAATAATTCCCTTTTCTCCGACTTCAGCAAAAGACGGCACAGTGTTCATGTGTAATTCTGCTTGAAAAGTTGTGTTTTCGGTTTATTTACACCAAGTGAAAACAGCATTCCTCTCCTCACACTGTCCTGGCACAGATTTGCTGACCCTAACTGACCAGTCCTCTTGTTAACATGCTCCAAGGTCTATTACTGACACTCAAAGACAACTGAGAAGTGCAGTGTAAATGTTGATCCGGCAAAACTTGAATTTCCCTCGGGATCAATAAAGTTTCCATCTAGATTTGTTTATTTTAGTGTTCGCAAATCTGAAACGAAGGAGCTCAGTGGTCATCTATCATTCTGAACACAATCAAATTTCTCCTCAGATAAACAGAGTTGACGCTTTGCTCATTGATTCTACAGAAATCCGCAATGTTTTTTCTGTGTCCTGTAATATATTTTGTTTCCTTTGTGCCTTGTAAGCAGCCATATTTGTTTTGATATGGACAGATCACTTGTGTCCCTGTCAATCTCGCCGATCAAACACCAGATCCACCACTGACCAGACTCACATCTTCATAAAGTATCGGAGAAGATACAAAATTATTCATAGAGCTTATTTATACCCTAGAAGATTACACCAAATGAAAATAAAAGACAATCCATACTGCAATTTCTGCATAGAAAAAACTGTGGGCACTTATGTACATATGATATGGGAGTGCCCGGAGTTGGCACAATTTTGGGAAAACAGCATAAAGACAATGTCTAATTTAATAGGACCATACCTTGCACTCAGAGGTTTCTTTTGCTAAACGATATGTCCAAACTAAATCTGACAATTAACAATCTTCGCATATTACTAGCAGGTCTTACAGCTGCCAAAAAAATAATAATATGCCGGTGGAAATCAGTTCAACCTCTGACTGTGAGAGAATGGCTCCTATCTTTCGGAGAAATCGTTCAACTGGAGCTTTCTGCTGCTCGAATGCACGGAGCAAAAACCAAAAACACTTCTTGCTGGTCCAATCTACTGATCAAATTGAGATCTGAATCTATTGTATAGTTGTTAGTTGGAGATTTTTCATTATAATATATGTTCTTAGAATGTACACAATATGTATATTTTCAGTTAACTTTCTATGTATGGTACATAACAAGTATGTATAACGCAATTTCTGCTGATGTCTTTGGACGGAGGAAATTTGCCTGTGTTTTGTATAGAGGGAATATAAACCTGGATATGTTTTTGTGTGTGAATGTGTGTGTGTGTGAGAATGTGTATATACGTGTATATGTATATAAAACATATATACTTTAATATGTGTATATGGGTATGTGTGTTTATGTAGATGCTGTATATATTTATTATATATGTATATGTGTGTGTACATATGTTTTCTGTCCATCAATAGGGAGTTTAAGGGTGGGGGGTGGGGGGTTTAAAAGGGAGAAAAATGCAGTGCTAACTGGAATATGTATAACTGCAAATAATAGCACCTGAACACAAATTTGATCACAAAATAAGTAATGGAGAAGTGTGTTTTCCGAGACAATTATCAATGCTACAGCAAATACTGACCACTGCAAACCTTGAACACTCAGAAAAGCTGTAATTTTACAAATGCTCAACTCAAGGGATAATATAACTCTTTCATATGTAAAACTCATTTAAATATTTTGTGTACAAAGTTAACCATAGGACCAGTACTTTTGCTTTTCCACTGTAAGTTATGATTCCACTAACTATAATAAAGATCTTTTGAAATAGTGTGACAGGCCTTTGTAGTAAAAGGTCCCCAACTGATGGAAAACGGTTATCAACTTGAAAAGGTGCTTTAGTCACAATTATTTTTGGATAATGCCTGTGCTTGGTGCCAAGTGTAGCACATCTAAAAACAACTTAGACCTCTCCCCAAGGAGCGTCGGAAATGGCTGTAATAAGAGCTATTACCTTGCCCAGGGGAAGTAAATGACAAGCAGGGCAGGTCTTTTGCAATGTACTAAAAATGACCACTCTTGTCAAACACAATTACCTCTAGAGTTTCAAATTTCTGTCCTTACAAACATCCAGCAAATGTTACACTCATGAAGAGTTTGGGCAATTTGACATTTTGAACAGTTTTTGGCAGAAGTGACTGAGAGCAGAGAAGGGAATACACTGATGCCACACCACGGTTTCCTGGCCAGCTCAGACCACATGCTCTGACAATATTTTACAAAGATGCGGGTCTGGAACTGCTGTCCCTGTGAATTCTGATTAGTTGATGTGACTATCAATCACACATATCAGAGAAATGCATGGTCTGTTTGGGTCAAAACAAACATGGTGACTTAAAAAAAAAAAAGGCTTTTGCTAAACCAACAAACAAAGCATTAACTGCCTTTATAGTTATATATTTTGCTCAGAATTATACACACATTTCAGTGACACATGCTACAGATTATCGGCTGTGACTGGACCATCCCAAATGTGGATGGAGGTTTTTTCATGCTCTGTGCTCTGATTCCAGACCCTTTTGGTTTCAGGCAGTATGTAGGGGGACTGGCTGGTCAGGCCACCACTGCAGCACCTGGTATTCAGTGGTCTTCTAACTCAGTACTAACCAGACCCAAACCTTTAACTTCTTGGGTTCTTTTTAAAGACAATGCAGTAAAGTGTATTTACCTTGTTGACATGTTTCGGCTGCTAGCTGCAAGCCATCTTCAGAACTGTCACCGGTGTTGGTGGTGACGTGTCGTATATCAGCTGTTGTTACTTCCTGTGGGCGTTGAGACTCACCAGAACACAAAAAGACAAAGCAGAACAGGAAAACCTAAAATCCGGCATATCAGACCACTGTAAAAGAAACAACCACATTATGGATTGGAACGGGGCTCGGGTCATTGGGTCGGAAAAGAACAAGTTCAAACGCTGGCATTAACCGTGATGACGGAGCGTTCCTCCTTTCACACACCTGGGACACCCTCCTCCAAAGAACAACGGGTGACAGGAGGCGTGGTCAGTCTGAGCGACCTGCCAGGTTCATCAGACTGACCACGCCTACAGGAAGTAAGAACAGCTGATATACGACACGTCACCACCAACACCGGTGACAGTTCTGAAGATGGCTTGCAGCTAGGAGTCGAAACATGTCAACAAGGTAAACACACTTTACTGCATTGTCTTTAAAAGAACCCAAAAAGTTAAAGTATATAAGAAGACAAAATGAACATCATTGGCTTCAGACCCAAACCTGTTCTTGAGATTAGGTGAGTTTGGTTGATATTTGAACCCAGCTACACTGACCAAGACACGTTTATACCCGCCTTGGCTGTGCATGAATGTGGTAAATGATTATTGATGATTGAAGGGGCTGCCAGCACACATTGGCAGTTTTGCTTCCATCAGTATGAGGGAAAAATGAAACACACATCTATGTCCCGCTTAAAAAAAAAAAAAAATAAAAAAAAAGATTCATAGTATTAAATAGTAAAGGGGCTCTATGCAACTTTTCTGGTGGGGCTGTGCCATCTGCTTATCTTCATGGAGATTTTATTGGTTTGCCAAAAGTGTTCCACAGTATGGCAAAAGGAGAAATTCACTGTGCCAACTGGACAAAAGTTTATTTGGTCAAATATGCTTCTCAGCTCATCCAAGCTGCTTCTTCAGTTCTGGTCAAAATGCTGGTGGATACTTCCTTATATATGTCTGAAGTGAGGAGCTAACTACACTGAAACTACTCCGAAACTAACTCCTACCTGTTTACAGTTTCTGTTAGTTAGTGAGGCCTGTTGAGCTGAACTGAGTGGGGTCATATTGGCAGAATCATTCAGCGCCATAT
The DNA here is from genome assembly GCF_026225935.1 of Boleophthalmus pectinirostris. Lineage (NCBI taxonomy): Eukaryota > Metazoa > Chordata > Actinopteri > Gobiiformes > Gobiidae > Boleophthalmus > Boleophthalmus pectinirostris. The sequence goes on from NW_026571299.1 coordinate 16,669,179, forward strand.
TGGATGCTTTCACACAAGCAGCTTGGATGAGCTCTGAAACATATTCGACCAAATAAACCTTTGTCCAGTTGACAAACTGAATTTCTCCTTTTGCCATGGATTTTACCTAGACAACAACAGATTTTACACTCATGTTCCACAGTATGCCTTTAAATTTATCAATTTGGCATTTATTCAGTGCATATTTTTATTGTTCTTACTGTAATCTGACTTGACCTGCTTACTTGTTGCGATGGAGATGAAAACTTTAACGCCCGACTGTGGAATAGAATAACTTGTACATGGAGACAAGCAGGTGACGGGCCCTCCATTACAAAAGTTACATAATACGACTTTAACCCGCTAATATATACCCTCTAATTCCGTGCAAGCCAGATTTTCATACTCGGTGACAGTTGTTTTAAAAGTAGCAGGCAGTGGGAGGGAGAGTGGCACACACACACAATTACAGAAATGGTTAGCGTGTTTTTAGCTTGCACACTCCAAGAGCAACACTTTGCCTTGAAGATGGCATTTTAAAAACCCACAACAGCTACTATCACATCGCCAAGACGCCCAATTTTCTCTGTGTCAACATTATAATTGCGCCGTGGTTTATTTTGAATTGTCAGTTAATGGGTGTTGTACAAATCAAACAAGGAAAATGCCAGTGCCTTTCTTTCTGTTTTTTTTTTTTTTTTTTTTTTTTTTTTTTTTTTTACTTCAGTAAGCCACAAGATTAAAATGTCTTGTTTTGGAGAGAGAGAGCAGAGAGGGAGAGAGTGAGGGCAAGTAGCAGAGAGACAGACAGAGAGGGGGAGAGAGAGGAAGACAGAGAAAGATAACAAGAGAGATAACAATAGAGAGAGTAAAGAAAAGAAAAAGACAGAGAAAGACAAGTAGCAAAAGCTGTTCCTTGGAGAGAGAGGGAATAGAGAGAGAGGGAGGGTGGAAAGAAAAGGTTGGTGGTGAGTAGTAGCAGCTGTCCCTTGGAGTGGGAGAGAGAAAAGGAAAGAAAAAGAAAGCGAGAGAGAGAACAGAGAAAGAAAGAGAGGGGGGAAGCAAGAGAGATAGACAGAGTGAGGGAGGGAGCAAAAGAAGGACAGCGCAAAGGGAAGAAGAGAGAGAATAAAAAGTAGCAAAAGCCCTTGGAGAAAGAATCAGAAGAGGAAGAGAGAGAGGAAAAAAGAGGGGTGAACAAGTGGACACAGAGGGTAACACAGAGAGACAAAGTGATAGAGAGAGAGTAATGAAAAGAAAAAACAAAAGAGAGAGAGAACGACACAAAATCCTGTCTGTTGCTAGGCTGCACTGTAGACACCGAAAGCCCAGATTTCAAGGGTCATTTTTGACAAACACAAGATCGCTGTATTCATATTTGTTCATTCAGGCGGCGTCTCAGGCGTTTAATGGCGGGTCGGGGTCCCTGGGTTCTGCTGGAGATCATCCCAGAGTAAATTGCACAGGAGGTGGGGATGTACCTTTGACAAGTTGCCAGTGCTCAGATAGACTAACACAGAGACGCAGGCTTGTACACACTACCACATCAATGGGCAATCTGTCATCCCCAATTGATACAACATGGCCGTGTCGTAAGTGAGCGGGGCAAATGTGGGGGTGGGCTCGTCTCTACAAGATGATGGCTTTGTGTCATTAAAACTAATGAATGTGCTGCAATATGGTCACTGGAAAATAGAGTAGATGTTAGACTAATAAGGTAAAACTTATGAAAGGGTTAAATAAACTCTGATAAATAAATAAACTGTTTTAATTATATTTGATTTATTTAACCAGGAAAGTGTCACTGAGATTCAGATTTTCAGTCTTTTACAGGCTAACATATTGGAATAGACAATCTCCTCTTTGACCCCCAAAAAAACCCCAAAACATCTAAACTCCAGAAAAGCCAAGGCAGGAATTACAAAATGGTCAGTGAAGAGAAAATACATACATAAATAATGTCAATGTTGCCTGATTAGCCGTAGGGATAAATTGCATATATAACTGTGATCAGAGACCAGTGATTTATAATGTAACCAAGTAATAGCCTTAGTCTGTCCCACTTTGATGATGGTCTGTTTATTTCGAGCATTGATTCAGGACAGGGGAGCCGAAACTTGTTTTCATCAAGGGCCACATATCTAATTTAAGAGAGCGCTGATGGAGGGCCACATACTGATGCTCAACACAATGAGTAATTGAAATCTGTGCGGTTTTAACATGTTAGAATGAGCCAACAGAGATTTATTCAAGTTTACATTCTCAAAGACACAGACTAAATATTTAATATTGGTTTCATCAAGGTACATTTTCAAAAAACTTGCAGTAAAAAGTACTGCTTAAGGTAATATGAGGCTAATTTACCTCGAAAGCCTTGGGGCCAAGAGAAATTGATCTGATCTGAGGGCTGTATTTGGCCCCCAGGCCATAGTGTGGACATGCCTGGTGTAGGATCACCATCACTTTCTCTTCAGCAGGTGAAAAAACCTAAAGCCAAACATGCATCTTAAAATTCAAACAGTGTGAATATAAATGATGTGCCAAAGGCTCTGTGAAAGCTACAGGCTTGTGAGAGTTATACTGAGATACACACTTTGTCCTTTTGCAGGTTGAAAATGCAACACAGCTTCATGCAAAACCTCATAAACTTAAGCCATTATCCCATTTACCCCCGTCAGTTTCTCCATCATCTTTACCCAAAACAGATCTGAAACCCTCGATCACAGTTCATTTAGCAGATACTTTGATTCGAACTGTGTGATTTCGAAAGCGGCCAAACTACAAAGCCAGTGTACCGTACCTGCCTCTTTGAAACTGACAGTCTATCAAAAAATCTAATATCCCCTCTCCTTACCAATGAGCATCTTCCCTCTGCTAAAATGTCAGTGAACGCGTCCTCCCGATAATCACAGATGCTAGCGGGGTTGTGCTAGCCCTGTCAGACACAATGAAACTCATCTCCCCTCGGCAACGCAGTCCATCGCCAAGTCCCCGGAATAAAATTAAGCGCTTCATAAAAAAGTATACGCTGTTTACTTATTAAAATGACCTCCACGCCTTCACCACTGCATAAATCTCAAACAAGTAAACAAAGCAATATCATAAGAAGTTCTTCCGCTTCACCTCTAATCCTCAAGTTCAATTTAATCTCTCGTGTAGGAAATGTCTCAGTCCAGGGCGGCCCGAGTATTTTTCAAAGTGGACAGGGTTTTGAGAGATTGTGGCTCGTGAATGATAAGCAGACGAATAGTTTAGTAGTAGTGAAACAGTAGATTATAAAATATATCGGTGTTAGTGTCAAAGATCGTACATTACACAGAATGTTTTCTTGTGAGCTTTAAACCATGTTATAATGTTGTTACCTCATCAAAAACAGACCTGGAGATGCGTTTTCTTCACTGTAGGTATGAAATGTTCCTCCTCTCATGATCCAGATGTGCCTTAGATTTGCAACAATGATCATATACAGGAGTTTCCAGTTACTGTAAGAGTTTATCTTGTTGTTAAATGATATATACAAGTGACATTTAGCACTCCTTGTTCTATTTGAGCACGCGCAGCAGCCTCCTGTTCATGTGTACATGTTCATTCTGGTCTCTTTTGTTTGGGCCGCTCGCAAAGATCTAACGTGGAGCATCCTGATATTATTAAACTTCTATCACGCAACTGTTCACCCATGGAGTAATTTTTTAAAATAATTATCAACCATAAATCTCTCATCGATTTTGTTCAGCAGAGATTGACTGAAATCATCCAAATGATTCTAGTTTGAGGTATGGAGTTTAAAAACACAGTGAAGCACTTTCTATATCACCACATGACATCACGAGGTGGAACAGGGTGTTTTCTGGCTGAAAGAAGAATTCATCGTAAATATGCAGGGTCTGTCTGTTAAGCATGTGTGAATGAAACGAAACACAGCTCCGGGTATGTTTTTTTGATGAGGAAACAACATTATAACATAGATCAGAAAATAGTGTAATATGGGGCCTTTAATCTTCTCTATGATCGATTATGCAAAATCAGACATGTTAAACTCAGGCCCAGGGGCCAAATTTGGCTCGTGAAATCAAATCAAATATGTATTAGAGCTGGCCCGCAGGCGACAGATAGGCTATAGAGGCATTATTTATTTAAAATGTTGTTATTATTTTATATTATGCTTGTTCTGGATTCAATGTTTAAGCAAAACTATTATTAAACATTTATTTTGATAAGAAAAAGGATTAACATTACATATCTCGAAAGAAGACAAAACATGTGTGACAGATTTTAAAAAGTGGGTCACTGATTTCAAATATTGTTAAAAACATGATTAATTCATATTATTCTGTAAAATTTTAAAGATAATTCATCATAATTACAAAAAGTATAAATACTAAAAAATGTACAATTACATATTTACAAGTATCATTTCTATTAACTTGTGTTATGCACCTGCACACAACTGTTCGTTGTTCTTTTTGAAATAAAGTAAGTGGAGTAAGGACGTGAAGTGCGTCTCTGTCCTTCATTGTCTACAAAAAGCAACCACACACCTCTCCCAAATTGTCGGAGTAGAGGGCGCAACAAAAGCAGATAATATTTAGTTTGGCCCACGATTTAGTCACAGTTTTAGTCACAGCCCTCTGTGATTTGAGTTTGACAGAACTGTGCTAAATGATCAGAACTGTATCAACTAAAAGTCCTCAGAAGAAGAAATTAGTTGAGAAATTAGACCATCAAAGTTTATTATGTCTCTCCATGTACTACTGGAACTATTTATTGAAAAGTTCAGTTGTACAAAAAACTCTGGCCTGTAGAAAGATACTTTATCAAGGAAGTTCCAAGTCATATACAACTGAACCTATGTACCTGACTTTCACATATGCTTTTACACCTCAAACATTTTCTCTTTTATAAACAAACAAAACACATATCGATGATTCTCGCTTCTTGGCTAGCTTCAGCCTAGTAAAGCCGACACAGATGCAGGAATAGACCAGCGCTAGTCTGAGCTTTAGCGGTCGGGTTACGGTACACTCTTGAGGACTCGTCTTTGTAAAGTGTGACATCCAGGTGAGGAAGTAGATGTTTACAAAGCAAGCGCTCTTCCCACTCCGGGGCATCTCGTTCAAACTAGAGTAGAGTGCAGGGCTGGCCACGCATTGTGTACAGAAATATACACAGTCAAAGCCAAAAGATGAAGTGATGTTGTTAAAAGGGTTTCACAGGGAGGTATGTACAGAGTGCACTTGAAGTCTGAGTTTCATTATAGCTCATATGCTATAGAATTACATATTTTGGCAAGGGTCATTGTATAGGGTGTTATGTAGGTTATATCCTGCTGGCACCTGAAGAAAAAAGGTGTATTGCAAGATATATTTTTGTCATATAGATATATTTTATCATAGTGCAGCCACATACTACCTCCTGTTGTGTTCATTTTTTTTATCCTGGACATGATAGTACCCTGTAATCCCCCAGCCCTATTTAGGCAGAGGAACCTAGTCCCCCCATTAAGAGTGTATGTCAAAACACTTAAATATAGACTGGTTAACGCGATGTCCACTACAAGGGACACAAATGAATGGGCCGGGTCTCAGGAGGATGTGTATAACTTGTTTTCTTAAGACCTGATAAAGCCTTGTTTTGGTCCTGGTTCTGACAGTAGGCTTTTTTTTTTTCTGATTATTGCTGGGAAAATAAATTATTTATGATGATGATATTATTATTATTATTATTATTATTATTATTATTATTATTATTATTATTATTATTAATTAATAATAATAATAATAATATAAATAATAATAATAATAATAATAATAACATAATAATAATAATAATAATAATCATAATCATAATCATCATAATCATAATCATAATCATAATCATTTTATACTTGAGAGCAGGCTTGCCTCTCCACAGATCTGAACTGTAATGTGGTCTGGTATTGTAACCTGCTTGTCTTCCTGAAGACAGATATACTGTGGAACATTTTTATTTTAGTAAAAGCAATGGCATGGTGGCATGAAAACAAGCACTTGGCAGACTCTACACCAGATAAGTTCCATAGGGCGCTGTTATTATATAGTTTCATTTTCATCAAGACTGAATAAAAATAAAATAAAATGTAATTACAAAGAATGTCATTTTAAGTTGGTGGATTACTGAAAGCTAGTCGCAGTTAATGTAATGACAGTAGTGTTCCCTTGCCCTGGTTTAGTCCTGATGTAGACTTGGTTTAGAACTGTTCTAGATCAGTTCTTGTTTAGTCCTAGTTTATTCCAGATTTAGTCCCATTTCAGTCCAAGTTTTCACTTCACATTAATACTGTATATGCACAATCCTAATGAATATTTATTTTATTGTTTTTGTTCACTTTAATAATAATAATAATAATAATAATAATAATAATAATAATAATAATAATAATAATAATAATAATAATAATAATAATAATAATATATTATATTATTATTATTATTATTATTATTATTATATCTCTATTTATGTACATAATTTTATCATGCATTGCACTGCATTAATTCCTTCCTAGCGTATATTTTCTATAAACAGGCAATTCTTAAAAAAAAAAAAAATGCAACAAGAACTAATAGCAGTAACATAGATCATATTAAAAACACTGTACACCCCTGTTTATTTTTTTTATTTATTTTTTTATTGTACACTTTTTTTTTTTTTTTTTTTTTTGTAGTATTATGACTTTTCCACCTCTGTTTATTTCTGTAAATTCATCACACATGTTCATAATTAATTCCTGCCCCGGTAGCTGGGTATGTTCTTGTCCCACACCAGCTCCCCCCGTCTCCACAGAACTGGCATCAATGGAACAGATGGACCAACATCTGTCTCTATCTTGTTACAGACCATTTTCTCCTGCTGTTACATACATCTACACTGCTGTCAATGGACTGAGAATGCACATTATATGCTATTTGACCTTTGTAAACAGAAAACACCTCAGATTCAAAGTCAATCTGTGTGATACGGAATGATAAATGAGCAGTGTTAAGAACTAAACTGGCTTTAGTTGAGGTAATTAATGACTGGATTATGAGTTATCGTTTTCTTCATGCTTTGTTAAGGCTAATTAAAGTGTAGTAATTATAAAGTATAGCCGAATGTGTCTCGTCATGCTTGCACATACAGTACTATTGTCAAAAGTATAGGAAATTAGATGCTAATTGATACTAAAATCGAAACTAGATACTCATTTCAGCAGGTATTGATGCTAAACAAGTCAACAGGACAGAAATGAACCTTTTCTGAATATCTTTAGAATGATCTCGAGTTGTATCAGAGCAAATAAGAGCATATAGATTAGTATATGCCCATGGACCACCAAGGGATTACACAGATGTAAGGCCACATGGTAATACAAAACAAAGTACTATTATTTAATAAATAATAGGGATCGACCAAAAAAACGTTTTTTGAATTTGAATTTATTTGTTTGGAGGATAAGCCCCTTGAGACGTCTCGCCATCTCTTTTTCAAGGGGGTCCTCATAAATACAACGACAAAAGACAGATACAATAGGCATACATAAATTCAAATAAGCAAACTACAAAATCAGCACAATCACACACTCACACACACTCACTCACTCACACTTGACAGTCTGACACATAATCAAATAAAAGAGTTCATAGATAATCACAAAATACAACAACGATGAACAACAAAATTCAACAAAATGATCAAAAATAATTACATGGGTTCTGTAAATATTGAACCAAAGCATTTTTTAATGGAGATTGTTTAGAATCCAAAGAAACCGATGGCTGATAATCTCTGCTGATATTTTTTGGCCAATATGAAGAGCCAATTTTGGTAATTTTCCCCAAGTTATCGAATAAAACTTTTGTACAAACTCATCCACAACCTTCTTTTACTACAAACTGGATCAGAGAACAGAGTAGTTACAATTTTTGCAGTAGCTTTATGCATACAGGACTACATTCATACCATACTTCATACAACTGTACAACAACAAGCCTTTATGTAACAGATAATACTCCCTACAACTATACAACAACTCACCCTTATGTAACAGATAATACTCCCTATGACTGTACAGCAATTCATCTTTATGTACTGGATAATACTCCCTTCAACTGTACAACAACTCACCTTTATGTAACAGATAATACTCCCTACAAATGTACAACAACTCACCCTTATGTAACAGATAATACTCCCTACAAATCTACAATAACTCACCCTTATGTAACAGATAATACTCCCTACAAATGTACAATAACTCACCCTTATGTAACAGATAATACTCCCTATAAATGCACAACAACTCACCCTTATGTAACAGATAATACTCCCTACAAATGTACAATAACTCACCCTTATGTAACAGATAACCCTATGCCCTGTCAATCATCATGTCATTGTTGCTCTTGTATAAAACTGTTATTTTTCTATTTTATTCCTTATCTTTCTACTTTATTTTGACTTGAATATTTACATTTATATAATTATGTCTATCTTTATTGCTACTTATTTAGAATTTATTATTACCATTTATATTTCTTTACTCTTTGTTATTATATTATATTGTGATGTGTGAGCTACTGGGTCCAAATAATTTCCCTTGTGGATCAATAAAGTTTGTTTAAGTCTAATATTTTGGCCGCTGGTTTGGCCAAAAAAAATATTGGCCTCTGCTGGAGAATTGTGACTGACAGCGATACACTAAAAAAGGACAAATATCATCCCAGCACGTTGGCTTACCATTATATCGGTCTATCTCTAATAAATAATAAATAAAATAATAAGTACATATTTTTTGAGGTATCAGAATCAATATTGAGTATCAAGTCTATTTTTTAGTATTGAAAATTTAGTATCATGACAACTCTACAACACACATGTTCCAATCTGACAACATCCCGTAACTACAAGTAGAAATGACTGTAACAAATACAGTCTTAAGCTTCAATATATATGTTAGAGACGATTTTCCTTTATAAAGTTTAAGAGTCACTCACAAATTTTAATCTCCATAATTGCTATATTATTATATGGTGCACTTAAAATATGGGCAATTTCTTTGAGACTCAAGTGTTCTTCATTTATGTTTGGGAAAGTGATTCATCTAAAAGCATTATTGTAAATGATTGGAGAATAGAATGCACAGCCCATAAAAGAACAAGTACATACTTACATAGAGAAAAGGTTTTGTGAGTCTTAAAGGGCCCATATTACGTTACTAAAATCTATTTATAATGTAGTTTCATCATCAGTTTCATGTTTAACACACAAACGCTGAGTTCTTCTCTCAAACAGAAAACAACTTGTCATGATGACATGCTCCACTGTGTTTTTAAACGCCATACACTAGAATCATTTGGAGAATTTCAGCTTTGGAATTGTCAATCTCTACTGAACTAAAGGTAAAAGGTGAAAACGAAGGCTTCAGAGCATTTTGAGTTTTAGGGATGTAGACAGACGAATAATAAAGGGTTACTCAAACATGTGTGAACTTATTTATTTATTTATTTTTTAATCTAACATATTTATTTTAGCCAGTAAAGATTTACATTCTTATACAATGTAACATATAACATAAGGGAAATCATAATAGAAATTAAAATGAACACAACAGAAAAAGACATGTTTTTGCCCAAAATGGAGTGGGAAGAAGAAAATGTATTTAATCCCACCCACGCTCTTCTAATCCAACACAATGAGACTATCTTTTGCATTTTTCAGAATGAAACAAAACACAACTCCAGGTATGTTTTTGATGAGGTAACAAGATTACAACATGACTTAAACAAGAGTCAGTTTTGCATATTTATTATCTATCTCACAATAATATCATGGACCATCACATTATATCAAATTGCAAGTTTCTTTGCTTAACTTAAGAGTTATGGTGCAGTAATAGCTCAAAAAAGACAGAGAGAACTACATAGACCATGATCCTTTGCTCTGTTTCAGTGCCGACGACACGAAGAAATAACAGTTCAAAGCACTTTGAAGTCTTAGTTCTTTTGGATTAAGTCTTGTCAAGGCGTTTTAAAAGGAAAAAGTAGAATATTAACAGTTTAGTTAGCCTCCAAAAAATATCTCAATAAATATTGTACAGTGAGATGTATATTGTGAAAATCGAGATATTTAGATATCGTTACATCCATAATCATGAGCCTCCCCACCATCATGAGCTTTCCTACGATATCACAATAAATATTGTACTGTGAGGTTCATACCGTGACGATATATCGTATCGTGAGACTCGGATATCGTTACACCCCTAATATTTATAGAACAGAACTTTTAAGCCAAATAATGTTGTTACACATGTTACAGACTGCATTTCACAGCTTGCCTTTTTATATATATTGGAATTTTAGTTTTGATTTGTTTTTCTGTTTGCAATATCTCAAATTGAATCACAGTAGTCATACCTGTCAGGATTTCTTTTTTGTGTGTGTGCAGCTCAACTTTATGAAATGCAATATGATCAATATAGGACAATTTGCACTTCCCCAAGTCTTATGCTTACGTCACAGAAGTTATGCAAACTAAATGCCAAAAATATATATATATTACGCAAGTTTCGTTTATTTCTTTTTCCAATCAAAATTCATAACATCTCCCTGTCTACACCCAACCTCCAGACAGACACATACCTAACCACCGCGACTGCTGTGAAAATATGTATTAGTTGCCAATTCCATCACAAGTAGGAGCTTCAAAAACCCAGAGTTTCTGAGAGCAAAGCTACAGTTGTGTAAGATTGGTGGATCAAAGTGCAGCCGGTAACCCTCTCCTCCAAATCAGGTGCAAACACTGGCTCCAAATGCACCACAGAGCCGCCTCTCCTCCCACCGAGGGCTCGACGGAAGCCCCAGCAACCCCATAACAGCCCCAGTATGGCCCATCACAGCGGAGAGCAGGATTTTGTGTGGTACATGTAGTCCTAGGCCTGAGGGGGTAAGGGCAGGAGAGGGGAGAGGGACTCTGTGTGGATAATAGCCAGGGAAATGCCACTGCTCAGAAATAAATGTGCAAAATATTGACTGGTAAAAGATAATGTGATTGCTTTTCCAAAATTTGACTAGAGTATTATCTGTAGCTACCCTGGTTTTCTTCACAAAAAAGGACTTCACGCTCCATACTGATGATCATGTGTGTCAATATTTATCATCAACACTGTGAAAACTAAAAAAATAAGACAGAATATTGCTCACCTCTAATAATACAGTGCATAAAATATATGCTATTCACTACTGCTGGGGATGTATAGGCAAACACAATAGATATTATTTTTGTATTATGTATATATCTTTTTTTTTTAAGTTTGATGTCTTTTTTTCTTTTTTTTTTTCAAACTTTTTCTGTGTTTCTCTCTATTGTAAGATTCTGAACAGATAAATAAGGATATTTTTCAGACTGGGTTCTGATTGTTAGCATGAAAACAAATGTACCGTCAACTACAATGGCTGTAATTAAACATTTCTAAATGGCAAATGCTCACATTTTTATATAGCACATTTCCTCCCTCAAGGGACTCAAAGCGCTTTACATCAAGGAACCACTCACCCATTCACACACACATTCATAGTTTCCCAAAGACTAGGTTGCAACCCTCAAGTGGGTTGCAAGAGATTTTTTTGGGCTTGCCTTGTCATGATCTGCATGTAGGTCTGCAGTATACAGTTCTGACACATGAGATTTTCTGTGCTCACAAAAACGAAGACGAAGCACAGAAACAGACTGAATGCTGTGTCGGGTACGCGTGCTGCGCTCTCCTCCTGCACCTCGGACTGGAACGCATTAAAAAAATGCAGACAGGTCCACCTATCTCATTAGAAATGCTGAAATGTTAAGACATGTTTTGTGTAATTTCTAGTATTTTTGTCATTATTTTATTGACTATTTTATTCCAACATTGCTGGTTCAATTGAACGTTGAAAAGAAAAAGAAATGGGCTACATTTAAAATCCAAAGAGGCAACTTATGGACCCTTTTATTACTGGTTCAATTATTGTTTTTCATTGTTTAAAACTTGAGTTATACTAATTGTTCAGAGAGACGCGATCACTCAGTCAACAATAAAATATCCTCATGAATGTTGAATAATGGTCAAATCCACCTTTATTTTCTGATTTAAGAATAATATCTATTGACTTGGGTCACGAAGGTTTGGGACTTTTAAAATAGGGGTCCTCAGAAAAAAGTTGGGGAGACACTGATCTAGAGTATGCAGACACTGGGAGCGAAATACTGTGGGGGTGTTTTGCCCAAGGACACAACAACAGCATTTATATGTGGAAGCTGGAATTGCACCGCCAAATTGTGGGTGAGTGGATTTGATCGCTCACTCGATGAACTTTATGTTGAGAGTGGGATTTGAACCTCCACTCTTTGGATCAGTGGACAAACAGTTTTAATCAGTGCATTTTTTTTTCTCCTTACTGACAGAGGATTGGCTGTATATCTCTCTATTTAAACCTAATAATATAACTGACAATTAGACATGAATCTGAATCTTGATCGCGATAAAAATTCAATAAATTGCCCAACGTTACACCAAAGAAAAGGTATTGAGAAATCCAAAATAAAACTCCACACATCCCCAAAAGAGCAAACAAAAACAAGTCCCGGCCTCAGCGCATAGGTCCGGATCACTGCTCTGACCTGACAGGACCTACTTTGCGCGACATAAAGAACCCCCAATGTGACTCATCTTCACTGCTCACTGCACTCTCACATCTCCCCTCGCCTTGCTCCTTGTTTCGTTTCCTCTCCTCTTTTCCTTGTCTCCTCGTCTCCTCCTATAGTTCCTTTCCTCTATTTCTACTTCATCACTACATTTTTTATCTGTAAATGATAATGAATGTCCCGTATTTTTCAGTATATCTTCTATAAAAAAAAAATTTTTTTAAAAAGCTGCTACTTTATATATATATATATATATATATATACACACACACACACATATACATATATATATTATTTACTTGTAGGTCTGGTCAAGCGGTAACAGAGGGAAACAGGGGCAGATTTTTTACATTCAAATAGCTCTTATTCAGAAGCTAGAGGGACTATTGAAATAAGTAAGGTATTAGAATGTAGGAAAGAGTTACACTCTTACAGGGTAAAGTTAAACCTGTGATATTCTTTCAAATTGTTTACAAAAAATTTAAAAACTTATGTCGGTAACAGAGGGAATGAAAGATGCAGCACTTTTTGGGCAATAAATACAAACAGTGATAACTCTTGGTTCTCACTTACATATCCTTAACAAACTGGTTTGAATATTTGCTTCATATAGTTTTCTACCATATGGTACAAGATTAGGTTGAAAAACCTCTTACTTTCTGAGTAATGAGATTTTTTATTAAGAAAGGTCATGGTAACGGAGGGAAAAGTAACGGAGGGAAAATTGTGCAAGCAAGTAGAAGGTGCATGATTTTGCATAATTTGTCATCTTTTTTCTTCCAAATACTTTAATATTACTTCAAAATGAAAAGAAACTATTTCTATAAAATATGTCAGTCCTTCCAAGCAAATTTTTATCATTTTAAATACTTTTTTTTTTTTTTTTTTTAAATCATGTACCTTCATCAACAGTTCAAAGATCGAATAACACAAGATATGATGAAATACATCAATTTATTTAGATGATTTGCAGGTCTTTGAAATTTGGGAAATAATTTTTGTTCCATGTTTCATACATGGTCTGTTTAAAACGTATGTAACTTTAGAACCAAAAATGGTACAGAAAAAGGTCAACAGTTTCATAAACTAGAGTACATATGTATCTGTTGAATACATTTTTATATCAGATGCATTAACTTGAATTTTTGGCCTTCCTGTATACTTCTGCTTGACCGGGCCCTTTTACTTTTTGTTTGGTATGATTCTAGTGAAGGTGTATGGAGTTTAAAAACACAGTGGAGCACTTCCTGTATTACCAGGTGTGTGTGTTAAGCATGGGTAAATGAAACAAAACTCCAAGTATGTTTTTGATCAGGAAAAAACATTACAACATGCATCATAAAATAGTGTAATATGGGCCCTTTAAGTTTTGTGTCTATTTTTGCGATTTATGTTCGTGTTGGGAGAGGTGTGAAAATGGCTGCCTGAGAATTGGCGCGGGCTCCTAGTTGCTCCCACAGTAATGCATTCACTTTTGGTACATAAATCACAATCAGCCCATTGTGCCATCTGGGTTACTGCTACATGGCCCTTGAAATGTACACTACTGCTGCTTCGACCACCATCGCACTAAATGAGGAATCTGAGACGCAACGCACATGTCTAATGGGTAATGGCTACTACAGCGTGCAGTGAATTTATTGCTTTTAACACTTTTTATCCGTCTCTTAGGACACTGGATACTGTAGACTCCAGATAAAGACATTTTGTTAAGAACTATTTAAGGATTATGACGAGGGCTACAAGATTAATCGCAATATAATCAGAATTGGAATTTTAATGGACACAATTAAGCAAATCGCAAGGACAGAAATCTTTGAAGTTCCATCATTTCCTCTAACCTTGCAGAGAAAGGTGGATTGCTGCAATATTTGTGAGTTTACAAATTCTCAAGAGTCCATGTTGGCATGCCCCCGCTGGTGAGATAGGGCTTGTCCATTTGTATATATCTAAAACCAGTGTTTGAAGGTTACTTTTCAAATGTATTCCCCTACAGATTACAGATTACATACCCCAAAATGTAGTTTGTAATGGAATCCATTAAGTTACTTAAAGTGAGTAATATAATCTGATTACTTTGGATTACTTCTGTAGAGAAGCAAAGACTAGGATCTTAACATAAGATGTTTTGTCTGCTAAAAGAAAATAAAAAGCCCAGACATTAATTAAACATATTAAAAATATTATTGATAGAAGAGGAGACACATCCACGCAGCATAATTTAGTCCTGTTAAATCCTGGTTAAGTTTTGGTTTAGTCCTGGTTTAGACCTGGTTTAGTCTTGGTTTAGTCCTGGTTTGGACCTGGTTTAGACCTGGTTTAGACCTGGTTTAGACCTGGTTTAGACCTGGGTTTAGACCTGGTTTAGTATCCAGCAATGAGTGGAGTATTGAGAAAAAAAAAGAAAAAAAAAAAGGGATATAGCCCGAAATGTGAAAACAGGAAAGTACCGGCGTGTAATCCATTTATTTCAACAAAGTAACTGTAATCCAATTACCACTCACTGAAACAGTAACTGTAACTGAATACAGTTACTCATAATTTGTACTCTGATTACGTAACTCCGGTACATGTAATCTGTTACTCCCCAACACTGTCTAAAACGCACTAACCGCTGTGTTTCATACAGGAAGTTCGCATGCAGGTTCTTCCGACTCCTACTGACCCTGGCTCCCATTGACTTATTTTGGAATATTGTCGCTCCTCTCTCTGTAACTGCTGCTGTGAGCCTCGCCATTTTGGTCTTAAAATGTTCATATTAACTCGCTTTACATGATCCCTGTTGGGGTTTTTTCACTATTTTGTCCGTCAAAAAAATCCATTGCAAGCTTCATTTGAGTGGTGCTGAATACTATGGGTGACTTCACACTCACTTAGTCCACTTTTTTATACAGTGGGTGACCAACCACAGAGAAGCACTGAGGTTTGTGTGGAAGTCAAAGGTGAAGCATAAAAAACAAACCAAAGCAAACATGGAAATGCTGAGAGACATACTTCAGCCTATTTTTATACAGTCAATATGGATTATTTAGTTTGGAAAAGAAGGCAAGACTTTAAGTATTACATGTAGACGCATGAAATGAAATTTCAATTCCAATTTTGACATAGCTGGAATGAGAAATATTTAAAGGTCCAATATTAGGCAGAATTGACTCTTGTGAGCTTTAAGCCATGTTAGAATGCTGTTACCTCATCAAAAACATGCCTGGAGTTGTGTTTTGTTTCACTCACACATTTTTCATGAATCCTTTATTATTAGTCTGTCTTCATCTCCAAAGAAAAACATGCTCTGCCTTTTACCTTTAGTTCAGTAGAAATTGAAAATTGCAGGGTTGATATCATCCAAATGATTCTAATGAAGGTGTATGGAGTTTAAAAACACAATGGAGCACTTTCTGTATCACCACATGACATCACAAGGTGGAACAGAGTGTCATGTTAAATATACAGGGTTTGTGTGTTAAATGTGTGTGAAAGAAACAAAACACAACACAACTCCAGGCATGTTTGTGATGACGAAACATTATAACATAGATCAGAAAAGAGAAACTTGCCTTTAGCCAAATTCAAATTCCTCATAACTTCCAAATCATAACTTCACACGTACATGAATAACCACAGAATAACTAGTTGATAACACTTCACACATGTATTGCACATGGATAAAACAGGTTAGCTCAGGCTCATGTACACCATCATTATCCCATTGTGATCACAGTGGATTCTTGAGTCATTATTACTTCATTGTGCTTTTACTGAAGCTTTTTTCTTTCCCTTTATTTGTTACATGTAATACTACATGCATAATAGGCCAGACCAAAGGTTGATTTCCCTCTTGCTGTGGTATTCTTCCTAACAATGACTGAATTCAAGAGATACGGAACACATGATTATACTTGTATAACTAATATAAGCCACAGCAAACATACTGTACCACCCTGACCTGTACACTTCCCACAAAGTTCAAATGTGGAATTGGCTTAGTCAAGAAATGTACAATATCTGAGTTAGAATATATTATATTATATATATATATATATATATATATATATATTATATATATATATATATATATATATATATATATATATATATATATATATATATATATATATTATATATATATATATATATATATATATATATACAGTATTCAAGAGGTAACTAAAGTAATCAGCTGTTTCTGAAAGTTCACTCTTCACTGTGATTGGTTAAATCCACCTGTCACTCACTCAGAACACAAAGGAGGCGGACCTTTTCCACCTTCAAGGCACTGAAAATGCTTTATATTAAGGAACTCACCCATTCACAAGCATTTTCACTTTCAAACGTACGCAGACACTGGGACCGAGGTGGGTTAAGTGTCTTGCTCAAGAACACAGCAACAGCATTCATCTGTGGGAGCTGGAATCTGACCGCTCGACCAATGATGTTTATGTTGAGAGCGGGATTCGAACCAGCAACTTTCGGATCAACTGAGCAACTCTTGCCACAATAGGAGGAGTTGGTGGTAGAAAGTGTCATTAAAATGAAAATTGGGGAAATACAATATGGTAATTTTGACCTAAAAAGCAAAACAGAGAAACAGTGGTGCGTTCACAGTTTGATTTTATCACAGCAAACACTGCATATACAACTGTGACTGCAGTCCATACTTTTTTGTTTAGAAAATACTATATCTGAACACCAGTGAAACCATGTTACTTATTTGAATGTAATAAGTGCATTTAAAACTGCATTATCTGATT
Organism: Boleophthalmus pectinirostris; assembly: GCF_026225935.1. Classification (NCBI taxonomy): domain Eukaryota; kingdom Metazoa; phylum Chordata; class Actinopteri; order Gobiiformes; family Gobiidae; genus Boleophthalmus; species Boleophthalmus pectinirostris. The sequence continues at coordinate 16,686,596 of NW_026571299.1, forward strand.
GTATTTATGTTTTAATATATAATTCCCCAGTGGGATCTTACCTAAAAAGAATATTGTAACTTTGAATGTGAAAAAAGATCTTCAAATACTCTTGCATCTTCACTAACTGCCACAAATTGCCACATGGTTGTGCACACATTTCATTTTGTCTCTCTGTTAAAGCTTCTAGCAAAAGTTCCAAAAAGCAGTGCTACAATGACAACAAAAATATTAAACAGTAAATCTAAAATGGTGACACCAAAAAACGCACACTATTTTTAATCACAAATCATGTCATAATCTTGTTTTGTCTCACCCCATGCACCCAGTCTCATGTCTCGTCTCATCTTTTGTGCATTATTCCACCCCTACACATTAAACTTTTGTAGCATTGTAAGAGAAACTTATACTGTTATCTTAATTAAAAGTATAAATTACAGAATGTTTTAAACTAAATGAATTATTACAAACATGTCCAAAAATATACTTCCACCCACAGTGATGGCAGGAATATATTGAAAAAGCATTTAATTACAGAATTGTGAATAGCAGCATTAAAATGTATTTTGTAATGCATTCCGATATATGGGCCAATCAGACTATTGTATTCTGAATACATAGAAAATGTTTATATCAAGTTTCATTTAAATTATAGTGTATAGTGTTAAAGCATTCCTATTACTACCTGGAGATGGAAAAATCACACATGCACTTACCAAAAGAGCTATTTTTCTCATTACGTGCAGTTTGAAGCTTAAATTACATGCTCAAACACTGTAATGCATTGCTGTCATTTGAGAAAAGTAACTGTGATCTGAACATCACCAAATAAAAAAGTAACCTGACTACAGTTACTGTCTAACCATCACCCGCAGACAAACCCTCCTCTAAATCTTGCTGATTTCACCACCGTCCAATTTTTGCCGCTATATTGCAGTCGGCAGAATCAATTTCTCAAACACGAGGTCACGAAAGGTCAAAGCCTTTACCCACAGGTCCTGCCTCTTTGATGGATTCCTGAACAGATCAGCATCTAATTGGAAAATTAAAGTCATTGATCGGATATCGGATCCAAAAGCATTCCCCTCGCATTCCCAAACAGCAATTAGCTTCGGATAACCCGCTTTCTGTGAAAATCCCTGTGCGCCTGTCTCTCTCTGCACAGTACAGGAGCAAAATAGACAGCTTTAAGGAGTAAACTTGGACATTGCTATCCCCTACCAAGGTCAGTTTGTAATATCTTAGCTCAAAGTAGCATTACATGACCCCAACAGCCACAAATCATATGTGAAGCTCACGGGGGACACACAAGTCACTCTACTGGGAATAGACCTGCATCTCAACCAGATATAGCAACAAGATGGAAGCTCTGTGGCACTACTAAACAAATATTAACTTGGAAAGAACTGAATCTCAAAAAGGTCATGTACAAAGATAGGAAAAATCTGAAGTAGAGACGAGCTATGTTTTATATTTTATGAAAGAAGTAAAATATAAGAGATGAATGCAGTGAAATTTCAATTCCAATTTTGACAAAGTTGGCATGAGGAATATTTAACAAAGAAGTGATACATGTCTTTAACCAAATCCAAACCTATGGAGAAGACTCTACTACTATTTACCCTGTCTGAAATGTATGAATTATGTTAAACCTATGACAAATTATAACTTCACACATACATGGTAGCAACAAGACGGAAGCTCTGTGTAACTACTAAACAAATATTAACTCGGAAAGAAGCGAATCTCATAAAGGTCATGTTTAAAGATAGGAAAAACCTGAAGTACAGAGAAGATATGTTGCTGTCAGTTGTGCTGCTTTAAATATGATTATTTTTCTAAATCAGAAGTGCTTGAGAAGAAGTGGAGAGGACATTACAAACACTGTAATTACCGTCAATTACTGTAGTCAAGTTAAGAAGCAAAATACGATTAAGCAGTGATTAATAGCCAGTGTTTTGAAGTAACTAAAACGCTAAAATGTGAGGAAAATCTGTATTCAGTATGCACATTTTGAGTATCTGGATTCTAGTACGGTTACTCTTTCGTATAGCTTTTCAAAAAATGATATTTGTCATGCAATTTTGGATTAGAACTAGATGGTATTAGTGAGAAAAATTGTGTGCCTTCTAAATCAGTGATAAATAAATCAAATTACATCAAACAAGAAGCTGTTTTAATGTGAAGGCAGCCTATTCGAAGTATTCAGAGCACTTGATTGGTTCTGATGTTACAATTTGGAGTTAAATGTCTACCTGTCATTAATAGACAACAATAAAAGACTGCGGTTAGGTGGAAAAATAACAAGTGAACGATCCTAGATTCAGGGGAAAAAAGTAGTAGTTTCCTCTTGTCAATCTCAACCAGGAGAGTTTACGATGAAACAACTGCTCCGGGATTAGAGCAGAGCCTCGTATATCCTGAGCTAAGAGAGGAAGACTGTTCGGGAAAACGTGGCTTGGTTTTCCCCCACGTTGGTAGCTTTAAGTATAAGCCGTGGCACGAGTCCAAGTTTCCCAAACACATCCTGTTGGCGCATCAAGTGGCTGCAGTCCTCGAAGACGCATCCCACTGTGCAGCCTCGGCAACGTTTGCTCCGCTAAATCCTCCCCGCGGTGCCCGTATAGTTCCCAGACACTGTGTTTACTACGGATAAGATAATATACGCTATTATCCCCAAAGAATCCCCGTGCGCTCTCATCAATGCGTACAAACAATACAAGACGGTTTTGATTGTCTCCCTCGTGTCGAAACGCTCGTTATTTTACGCGTAAAACAGTCCCTGACCGTGGAGTAAACTTACGGTCCGTCTCCCGTTACGCATCGCTCATTAGCAGTTAATTGTAAAGGAAGTGGCAACAAGTTAGCGATCGACAGCCTTTCAGAAAACTGTCTAATTCTTTGCCAGTTCCTTTTTTTCCTCATCTCACATCGTAAACGCGCGCTCAGTTCACACACACAGTTAAATCCAACTATGCGCTGACTCGTAACAAGCACATGAAAGACTTACAAAGGATGGGAATCGTTAAATGAATCAATATGCTCACGTAAAATCAACTTTGGGCACGTAAATCCAACAACCACAAAGTCTTACCTTTACGTGCCGGTCGCTGGGAAAGATGCCTCCACGCTGACAAGTTGTACGCAGAGTGATGCGATGCGTGAGACAAAACGGGCTCTTGTGTCTTCTCTGAAAGCGTTACGATCCCTCCAGCGTGGCTATTAAAATAAAATAAAAATAATAAAATTGCAGGTGCCGGTCTCCCGCTGCGTCCGTCCGGGAGAGTGTGCACCGCGTCCGCCTGTGCCGTGCGTCTGGAGTCTCAGTTCCGACACCGGGGAAGGAGCCAAACCGCTGCCTCCTCGTGCAGTGTCAGTGTGCGCGCGTGTACGAGCGGAGTAGAAAGCCCCTCGTGGTGATGGAGAGAAGCGACAAATGAGGGAAAGGAGGAGAGAGAGATGTGGTCACGAAAAAAGCGTCTGAGAGTACAATGGAAAACAATTATATTTAATGTTAAAGCTCCTATATTACACAAAATGGTTCGTGGTGAGATTTAAGCCATGTCATGACGCTGTAACCTCATCAAAAATGTACACACATGTCCGGAGATTGTCTCTTCAGAGCTCAAAATGCTCTGTTCCACCTTGTGATGTCATGAAGCGGTAGTTTAGGGAAGCTAATTATAGGCACTGCTGTGTCTGAAACTCTGATCTTTGTTTTAACACAATTTGACCATAAAGAACTGAACTAGGTGATCTGATTTGTACTGTTAAAGAAAGTCTCTCTCTCTCAGTCACAAGCCAGCTGGCATTTACAGTTTTTTAGTTAGTCACTCACCTTTTTGTTGAAAATCAAACATCACAGACACAGGGAAATATGTTGTTTAACCCTCTTGCAACCCTCGGGACATATTTGTACATCTCAACTTTTCTTTATATTACACCAAATAGCATCAACATTGGCCAGTTTGTGTATTTTGTATTTGTATTTCAAATTAATTGAACGGTCTATAATCAAAATACTCACACCCGTGGTCTTTAGGTACTTTTTTGTCCCATTCACCTCCATTCAAAATAGCTTTTTTACTGGCATAATGTTGCCATTATATTTTTATATTTATTTTTCATTCTTTGGTGTTGAAAAACTTTCAGTTTTAATTCTTTAGTGTCTTTTTGAATTTTTTGCTATTTTTCTTTTTACTGTGTTTCTTCCATTGCAAGGTTATATCAATAGAAAGACATTTGTACATTTTAGTCCACACTGAAGGCCAAAGACAGATATTTGAAGTTAAAATGATATGGTTGTGTTCTAGAGGAGCCTTCAGCCTCTGATAATCCCATCACAAAAAAATTAAAATTACTTGATAGAGTTTTTCTCATGCACATAATTCGAGACTTTTGCTGTCAAAAATGGCATGTAAGGTGTTAAAATGTCAAAATATTATATCATATTTGGTATGTATGAATAGGGCAGAAATAAATGAAGACACTGATATAAAAAAGTTGGACAAAAATACGTACTGTATTGTGGAATTCTTTTCCGGTGTACATTTTTGTCACAAAGGACCACAGGTGTGATTATTTTAAAGGGGTGCACAAGGGTTAAACACATTTTGTACTTTTTGAGATTTTAAACAATCTTAAACAAAAAATTGGCAACGTTTACTAATGTGTGCACTGTGTCATCATAGTAAGGGCTGAACATTTCGCCATAGACATGCATGCAGAACACCCCTATCATGATGCCACTACAACGCAGCAATGTAGGCAAACTTTCCATTTACAATTAGTTTGGGATTTTTATAATTACAATGCCATTAGAGAAGAAAAAGAGGACATGGTATGACTAAAGTATGAAAACTGGGGGTATTTAGCGTGGCCTATTTTTGCAGCCTTTATCCTATATGCATTTATAATTGCAGTCACGGGCAAAGGAAATAAATAAACAAAAAAATGCAGGGACCATTACTTCTGAGCTTATACTGCAAACATAAAGCTGGAATGAGTTCAGTGCATGTTGTATCATCCTCAAGCTATTTGTATTGAACTGCTTCTGTTAAAGATGGCATAAAAGCACTCCCATAGCACAAGATGGAGTCATGTGTTTTTAGTACTTTATTGTTAATAAAGTCATAAACAATGCACATCACTTATTACCATTAGCTACACTTTTTTGGACATTTTAGAAAAGTATTATGATGCAAAAATACATGCAGCTAAATTAGTATAATTTCAATTTATTTGTCTATTTTAATGTTGTTTCCTCATCACAAACATACCCCGAGTTGTGTTTTGTTTCATTCACACATGTTTAACATACAAACCCTCCATATTTAGGCTGAGTATTTCTCTTAAACAGAAAAAGCTTGTGATGTCATGTGGTAATACAGGAAGTGCTCCACTGTGTTTTTAAACTCCACACACCTTCATTAGAATCATTTGGATAATTTCAGCTCTGAAGTCACTGATACTGAACAAAATGTAAAATGTAGCTGTGAAAACTACTGCTTCATGACATCACAAGGTGGAACAGAGCATTTTAAGTTCTGGAGGGGATGTAGACAGACTAAGGCTATGTTTATATGATGACGGTCTGACGCAAAAGTGGTGTCGCGTCTTCACTTTTTATTCCGCGTTTAGACGAGTGTTTTCAGGAGGAAATCTGCGTGCATACAGTGATGCAAAAGTGTGTGGGATTCGAATGGATATGCTTGTACTTAAAGCAACAAGGGCATCTTTGGACATACTGAAGTTTTCACGCCACGCATTTTCATCAGCTACTCCTTCCACAAAGTTGTCCCAACATCCACTGGTTCTTAGCCGTCTCACTCGCCTGCGATGAACCAGTGCATCCAGAATTTGACAGAAGTAATTGCAGATCCTCCTCTGTTCACTAATAGTATCTCTGCAGATTCTGTACACTTGTTTGGATGCCTCCTGTAAATTTATTAGAGCTGCCAGAGCACTTTGAAGGTCTGACGCATGGAAATGATCCGACATGTTTGTTTCTGTGTTCTGTATGTATGTGATGTAAACGCGTACTTGACGTGAGCAGATCTGACCAGAGTTTTGCATCTTGGGCAGTGTAGACGGAAACACTATGGTGGAGCATATTCAGCTTTTCCACTCTGGAGGGTGGTTTCAGATTTTTGTGTTTTTAAGACCCCAAAATGCCATCACTGTCTAAATGAAAGGCACTTCCGATAGAATATTTTGCCGTTTTTACCCACAAGCGTTCTCGTGTAAACAGGCCCTAATAATAAAGTGTTACTCAAACATGTGTGAAGGAAACAAAACACAACTCCAGGCATGTTTTTGATGAGGTAACAACATTATAACATGGCTTAAAATTCAAAAGAGTCAATTTTGAGTGTTTTGTGTTTGAGAGAAGAACTTAGCCTAAATATATGCAGGATTTGTGTGTTAAACATGGGTGAATGAAACAAATCACAACTCCAGGTATGTCTGTAGTGAGGAAATGTTATAACACAGATCAGAAAACAGCATAATATGGGTTCTTTAATATTTCAGAACTTCCAAACTTTGTGACCACCTTAAGCTCAAACTATGAAACACAGTCATAAAGCCACTGCATATGCTTTGCTCTAACTGTTCCTCATTAACATTTCACACTTTGGAAACTGAGGCATACACTTTTGAATCATTACATGTGCTGCTATTACCCGTCGTATATTTTTCATTTTTAATTGCTCTGTGTTGTGCAAATCTCTATGCAAATGATTCACTCTTTATTATTAGATACTCTACACTGTGTTACAACTGAACCACAGCAGCCTCTTATTTTATTAATGCGCTCACAAACAACAAACAACAATCCAAATGAAGTAAAGTATTCGGCGAAATAAGCAGCGATGATGGGGCCCGTGGCTTTATATTTCTGTGCATTTTTCATCTGTGAGAGTTGTGAAGGTGGATGTGTCAAGTGAGCTTGTTTCTGTCTAGTGGCTCACCTGTAAAGTGGTCAGCTATAGTGGTAGTGTGTGTGCATGCATATAGGAGAGATGGAGGGAGAGAGATATCTATATAGGCTGGCTGTTCTTTTTTGAAAGTGAAAACACTCTGTTCCACCTTGTGATGTCATGTGGTAATACAGAAAGTGTTCAACTGTGTTTTTAAACTCCATGCACCTTCACAAGAATCATTTGGATAATTGCAGCTCTGGATTTTCTCTAAAGAACCAAAGGTAGCTGTTAACTTGAAAACTACCACTTCATTAGGTGCCACCTAGTGTCTTTGCTCAATTTCATTTCTCTCCAGCGACTAGGTCAGGAACTGGAATACAACAGAAGGTTTGCAAAAACCCCAGAAGTTGTAGACCGCGCACCGGCCAATCAGGTAAGAGCTGTGAAGCCATGACATCAAACTCAAGCTCCTGTCTGGGTCCCTTTTGTGGTACAGCACAACAGTAAACAAAGCGGTCACGATGGAGGTAGACAAAGCCATACATTCTGTGTTGGCAATGATTCCCGAGATCGAGGATTTAAAGCTGGAACAAAGAGAATGTTTGGTGAATTTTATCAGGGGAAAGACATTAATGTCCTTCTTCCTACGGGATTTGGTGCATTACATATGTCATGACCAAATAGCAGCAATTAGTTAAATAAAAAAGTACCCGCTTACCGTCGAGTGAACGAATCCTAATTCTGCACGGTCAGACGGTTTCCACAAATTGAAACCGGCTGATGAATCAGGCTACCACCTCATTCCATCACAAGGTGAAACAAAGCCTGTGCATCATCATGTCATTTGCATAATTTTGCACATTTTAAATTGCAATATTGATCCAACTTTATAAAAAACAAATTCACTGACTTCCATTTTAGAAAACTGACATACCGAATGGGAGCTGAGGTCACTGTAAACGTCATCAAGACAAAGAGCCATGTAGCTGCCGGCCCCTCCTATGGATAGCTTTTTAAAAATAATCTGTACCAAAATGATTATGCAATGCTGCCAAATCCTACGCATTTTATTGATTAAGAAAATTAAATTGGGGAAAGAAGTAAGTATAAAGCAGCGGGTGATTGCTGGTGGGCGATGGAAACGAGGATTGATCTGCAATATAGTGTCTTGAAAATAAGCAGTTAAATATTACTCAAACATTCACAAATCACTCCAAAAACAAATTGGAGAGGGTAAAAGAAAAGGAAAACAACTATAACATTGTTAAAAGCTCTGAAAAGTCGATTTTGCATAAATAGGTCTGCTTTAACACTTCTACCTGTATGCCTAAGGTGTTTTTCGCTGTCCGCCTTTCATTAGAAGTTATTCTTGACAGTGTTATTTGGTCACTAATTGCATTCTTCTGTTATGTGTTTACAATCTCATATTATTCTCATGTATCTTGTGTTCCATGTGTTTGGCAGTCCCTCGGGTGTAACTTCACTTGTTGAGTAATAAAGGGGAAAACACATCACTTCTTCATGACTCCTAATGAGCCTCTAGTGTTACTGGTGGAGTGGTTGACAAAAAACCCTGGCACCAGCCTTTAGAATACAAACATCTTTTTTACAAGCACTGGAAGAGTCTACAGCCGCAGAATATGAAGCAAGAGACAGAGGACAAGACAGTGACCAATTTTTATTTTCTTTGAGGCATGAGGAGGAAGGTCAGGGAGGTTAGAAAACTGATGTAGCAACAAATAATTTTAAAGCTACAGTGGCCGGGCAGTTGTCACATATAAAAAGGTCATGGGGTGATGGTGGAGAGAGAGGGGGAGAGAGAAAGAACAGGAGGGAGTCAGAAGAAGATAGGAAAGAACTAAAAATATATGGTGATACTGAAATTGGTTTTATACTCACTGGCTGCAAATTAATGGTTGTATTGTGAGTAATTAGAAAGGAATTCAGATAACATTTTTTCTTTTATTTATGCTCTGTCTATGTTAAGTTATGCTATGTTTTGTGGGTTGGTGGTATAATTCCATAGCCTGATTCATCAGCCGGTTTCACTTCATGGAAACTGTCTGACCTCGCAGCATTAGGATTTGTTTCCTCGAGGTTAGGTTTTCATTTAACCAATCACTTCTATTTGGTTGTGACGTATGTAATGCACCAAATTCTGTAAGAAGAAGGGCAATTACTTTTTTCCCTTTGATAAAATTCACCAAACATTCTCTATGTTCCGGCTTTAAATCCTCGATCTCGGGAATCGTTGCCAACACACAATCTATGGCTTCATCTAAATCCATCTCTACCACTTTGTTTACTGTTGTGATGTACCACAAAAGGGACTCAGACAGGTACTTGAGTTTGACGTCATGGCTTCACAGCTCTTCGTCGATTGGCCGGTGCGCGGTCTACAACTTCCTTGGTTCTTGCAAACCGTCTAGTGTATTCCGTTTCCTGACCTAGTCGCTGGAGAGAAATGAAATTGAGCGGAGACACAAGGTGGCACCAGTCTGGCTAGTAATTCCTGCCCCCACAGATGAATGCTGTTGTGTCCTTGGACAAGACACTTAACCCACCTCAAATGCAGTGTCCGCGTACCCTGGTGTATAAATGTGTGTGTGAATGGGTGAGTGACCCATTGATGTAAAGCTTTTGAGGGCCTTGAAGGTGGAAAAGCGCTATACCAGGGGTGTCAAACTCAAATTCACAGAGGGCCAAAATTAAAACCTGGGACTAAGTCGTAGGCCAAACTAAATATTTATTTAAAAAGTTCAACAACACCTGCATGTTTTCTCTTCTTTTGAGATATATAATGTTAAACCTTTTCTTATTAAAATAAATGTTTAATCATAGTTTTGCTTAACCACTGAATCCAGAACAGGCATAATATAAAATAATAACACAATAAAAAAAAATTAATAAAAAAAAGTCTCTATAGCCTCTCTATATCTGTAGTCAGCGGGTCAGCTCTAATACATATTTGATATGAACTTGCAGGCCAAATATAATTATAACGCGGGCCAATTTTGGTCCCCGGGCCTGAGTTTGACATGTCTGCACTATACTGTGCTCACTTGACCAGCCAGAACCACACCCTTGACAAAACTTAACAAAGACGGTTTGATCTGGATGATTGGTGATTGACAGGCAGATTAACCAATCAGAGAGATGCATGCTATGTTCACATCAAAAACAAACAAGGCTGCTTACTTGTAAAAAAACAAAAAAAAAAAAGAGAGAAAAACCTAAACAGTGTCAGTCAACAATCAAAAGCACCAAACTATTATTTATCTCAGGTAAAAGAAGTTATATATATTCTGAATGTTACGAGAATTTTGGAGAAGTCTTAGTCAGGATTTGAGAATCATTCATGCTCTGTGGTCCAATTCCAGTCTCTTCTAGATTCAAACTGATTGTAGAAGGGACTGGCTGGTCAGGCAAAGTTTGTGCTTTAAATGTAAGTCTCCTCTCAGCCACAGCAAACAGTCAGCTCTAAAGTGAGTGGTGATATTGATTTAGAGGAGCCCGGCACAAAGAGAGCACTGGAGTATATCCGGACAAGGGACTCAGGTTTTAGGAGAGATACAAAAGCACTTTACATGGAGCCTTAGCGTTTACTGAATTCAAATTTCAATGTCAAATGTATTTATTAAGCACATTTCAAAACAAACGCAGATGGCCAAAGTGTCTCTGGGAGGCTTTGAGGCCAATGAGTTTGAACATTTAAAAACAGTCAGATTTAAGATTGGCATGACAATGACATGTTCCTGCTTCTAAAATTCCAGGTGTTTTTACTTGTTTTTTTTTAATGCTGCTTGAGGATGTCGAGGTTACGAACATGATAGATAGGAATTTGTGCAATTTTATTAACAAGGTCCAAAGCAGCAGAGTTAACAGTGTCCTCTTATGATGTATTAGTGTAATAGCTCTAGTGGAATATTTTGGGTAATGTCTCCGTTTGTTATACATCACAGTTCAGAATCTTAGTGTGGCAAACCTGGTTAAATCAAATCTAAATTTAATTGTGTAACTTTTCTGGTATATGCCATTGCCCTAGAATGTGCCACAGTATGACAGTAAACAACTCTACCTTGTATTACATTTTATAGTTTTATTGCTCAGAAATACCTACACTGAAAAAAAAAAAAAAAAAAAAAGGTAGCTGGAAAGCGCTTGCATGCAATAAAATTATGTTTAGGCTTTGAAACTTTTTTTGATCTCTTCACATCATTTTCTTAGAACATGAATGGCACTTTTTCACAAATCATGCTGAATATGCATATTCATCTTACGTTACCTTATCATGAAAATTTACTTTTTATGTTTTTATTTTGTATGTATAAGTCAAGTAAGTCTATACAATTAGTTTAACATGCAACATCAAATGTCCTGAAAGGGTTTTAAAGTGAAAGAATACAAAAACAGTCTTTAGTTTTTTTTGTTTGTTTGTTTGTTTGTTTTTTTTTTTCTGTTCTGTATTGTCTTAAACAGAATCAAACACACAGAGAGCACAGGTACAGTGAAAAAAAAGTCGGTCTGCAGCTGAGAACTTTTCCAGTGAAGTAGCTCTGGTCTCTGCCTTTGGAAACAGGAATAACACATCATTATATTATGAGTATAGAAATAATAATAATGCAAAGTGTCTACTTTGCGTTTAAATATAGCTGAAGCACCAATTACAGGAACAGAATCATATGAATTGTACAACTTCGCCATGTGCTCCTCAGAATGCAGTAACAGATAGGGCATGTGGTATAAAGTCCTCCTACTGCCACATCATCCTGTAGAACATGATAAAAAATCTAATTCTGTTAAACTCATTTTAGTTGGTTTACTTACTTTGTTCATTTGTGGTCTGTGTTTTGTTGGGTCTCAAACATCTTCCTTTTTTTCTGAAAGACAGAGATTTTTTTTATTTTGTTTTAGTCTTTTTATTTTAACTGTTAACCTCAATTTCAGAATGGAGCAAAACACATTCAAAACTTAGAAAAGCTGTAACACTCCTTACATTAACCCTATTTCAAATAAAACACCACAAACATGTTTTAATATTCTAGGCCAGAGAAGCATCTAAAATCTGAAAAGTCTTACCTCCAGATCAGTTCTCATAATCCTCCTGGATGCACACTGTGATGTCGAACTGTCGTGTTTCCTGACTGTGCTCCTGTAACTGTCCTGTGTCCTGCTCCATTAGAATTTTTCCTCTCCCCAAAGCTTTGGGAGGGGAATTCCAGAGGGAGGAGCTTCACCAGAAATGATAATTAAGTCATGTTTCCTCAGTGTGATTAAAATACGCAGGTCTAACATCGGCCACAATAAAGCGACCTTTGTAAGATTTAAACATGCTGGACAGAGAACAGTAAAAAAGTCATGTTATTGTTGTCAAATTTGTGTTTGCAATTTGAGCATCCCTTCTCATACCATTTATTCAAGGTAGAAAAACATGCATTCTGACAGTGAGCGGGGTCACCTCTCCACAGATCTGACCTGTAACTTGGAGACAGAAAGGTTTAATGACACACTGTGAAACATTCCAGACAAAGCACACCACCGAGAAAAGCATTTGACGGACCCTCCGCCAGAAAGTTTACACAACGCATCTTTAAGTATCATTAGTGGTATGCATGATTTTTAATTTGTTTGTCTCCATGGAGATGTCATTCATTTACCTGAAATGTTCCGTAGTATAGCATTAAAGGTATATATCTCCATGGAAACAAGTAGGTGAGACCACTAGGTGAACCCACTCACAGTAACTTTTTTTAAGGAAGGAAGGAAGGATGGAAATAGAGCCATAGTGAATATATACTGTATTTACTGTGTGAGGGTACTATTTTTATAAGTTAAAAAATAAGTTATGCTTCTCTGGTTTTCTCTGGGTGTTTAGTTGATCAAAAAATACAGGTTTATAATATTTTATTTTTTACTGTGATACTGATATTTCATTTTTCCTAACTTTCTTTTTGATAACTCTATTCTTGTGTTGGTCGGCCACATGTCTGTAACAAAAATAATGTCCCCTTGGAGATGAATGAAAGTAATTCTGAAAATCCAACAATAAGAGCTCGTGTGAAAAGAAGCTTGTACAGTGTAAGTGTAATCCGTCAGTCGTCCAGCTGACAATGAAATGTTCTTTTGTTACTGACGCTCGTAGTTACAACACACAATAAAGATCAACTTATGTGGTAGAACGCTCCAGACCTGACTCTTCCATTCTGTGAAGTCATTAGAAATTATTATGAATGAAGCATGACGTGTCAGCTGTCAATCGAAAGCACCATTTCTCAGAGCAGTGCTATGATTGGCGTGGGTTAGTGCTATTTCAGACAGTTGGTCCTGACAGGATCAATAGCATCAATGTCATAGCTCACATTCTGGGTGTTTAGCCGTAACAGGGGCTTTGACATTTCTCACTCTCAACATGTTTGATTTCTCATGAAGGGAAAGTGCATTTGATTTTCTGGATAAGTTTGTAAACAAATTCTGAATAGTACACTAAATTCATTTACAGGGATGTTAGCGGAAATAATAGAGCTTCTTTTTAAATGTCCTATATTATGTAAATTGGTTCTAATGAGCTTTAAGCCATATGAGAATGTTGCTACCCCCTGAAAGATGTACCCAGAGCTGTGTTTTGATTCATTCACACATGTTTGAGTATTCCTTTATCATTAGTCTGTCTACATCTCTAAAGCTCAGAATGGTCTGTTCCACCTTGATGTCATGAAGTGGTAGTTTTCAAGTTAACAAGTACCTTTTACCTTTAGTTGAGTAGAGACTGAGCCTACGTCCACATGACAACCCTCCTGGATTTTTTCTTTTATGGGCTGAAAAAAATTTGCATCTACACACATGTTGGATCAATAAATATTCAAGTCGGCATGACAATGGAGCACTGAGTAAGTTATGTAATACATCTGCCACACCTGTATGTGGCGCTGTTAACAATGATAATAATATCTAATAATGCATACCTCATCACCCTTCTTTTTTTTTTTTTTTTTTTACTTTAAGGTAATTTAGCCTGTTTTAAATGTATCTCAGAACTATAGTTGTTTTGTTTTGCAAAAGTTAAACATAAGTTTTGTTGATTTTAGCCATACGTTTTGAAAGAGAATTATTAGAATAACTTGGTCTCAAGATCCAACAGTTTAATTACTCGTGTGTAATCAGTGTTATTGATCCGTGCACTTATTCTGTGGTGCGTGTTGTTAGTCTTAGCGCTAGCAGCGTGTCTCGGTCGCTCCCTAGGCTACACCTGTCCCATTTCGGCAACTCTCTTGAGGTCCACGGAGTCTAGTTCAAGGGCTACAGCCTTCGCTGCATTGGAGCACCATGGCGATGACGGGGTCACGACATCATTGTTTTCCAAAAGCTGCGGTTTGCTTGACCACGGGACAATGCAATGCAGGTGTTCTCAGATTTCTCCACTCTTGGCTCTGTGTGGACAAAAGGCCAACGAATACAAACTTCAACCAAAAAAAGTTGTCATGTGGACAGGCCCTGAATAGTCCAGGGGTGAAATTCTCCAAATTATTCTAGTGAAGGTGTATGGAGTTTAAAAACACAGTGGAGCTTTTCCTGTATTACAACATGACATCACGAGTGTTTTCCTTTTGAGAGAAAAACACAATCAAAATATGCGGTAGGCAGGTACTTTTTTTTTTTTTTTTATCGCTGCTATTTGGTCGTGACGTATGTAATGCAAGGCTAACAGGACTAACTGGTATATTAAGCTTTTCCCAAATCCCGTAGAAAGAAGGGCAATGATGTCTTTCCGCTTGATAAAATTCACCAAATGTTCTCTTTGTTCCAGCTTTACATCCTTGATCTCGGGAATTGTTGCCAACACAGAATGTATGGCTCTTTGCGGATTGACTGGTGCTTGAACTTGCACTTCCAAGGTTTTTGCGAACCGTCTAGTGTATTCCGATTCCTGACTTTGTTGTTGGAGAGAAATTAAATTTAGTGGAGGCACTAGGTGGCACCAGCCTGACTAAAGCATTTCACATTTACAAAACATTTAAGAACTGTATGATCAAGAGTCACGTGTTTATTTATTTATTTATAATCTCAGGCTAGGAATAGATGATAACTACCACCATAAGTACCTACTAAGTCCTAGACCCTATTTTAAAGTGCTTCCTCATTCTGATATTTTCTGAGCGCTCAAGCCTCTAATACAAGTCAATGCAGGATTATTCAAACAAGGATTAACAGGTAACTAATGTTTATTTATCAACTATTATATTAAATGGCATCACCAAATTACCACAAAGCCTCTTCAAACCAAAAATCCATGCCTTTGTCATCTCGTAGCCTGTAGCTCATCCATTACACTGTGTTTGTATATATAATGTGACCTGCAACATCCCCCCCATACCCGCTCCCGATCGGAACTGCTGACTAAGAAAGTGTCTCCGGAATTTTCTACACACACACACACACACACACGCACACACACACACACACACTAACACACACGCATACACACACTCCCTCCCATAGCAGAAGCATGGGGGTGTTGAAACGTTGCCAGTGCCTATCGCTCAAACCTGCAATGGGACCCGGGGACCAACAGCTGCTAACATAAATACATTGTGGATACAGCAGTGGGAATGTTTACAATGCTAGAAAAATTTATAAAAATAAAAATAAACCATGGTTTAGTTGCTGGAAATAAATGATAATCAAAGATATATGGTGACAAGTTTCAGTTAATTAGTGGATTTTTAGAGCTAGAACTATTGTATTTGGAAGACAAAGTATAATGGACTTAAACCAGAGTCCTGCACTAACCCAGGACTAACCCAGGACTGATTCCAGGACTAAACCAGGATGGAACCAGAACTAAACCAGGACTAAATCAGGATGGAACCAGAACTAATCAAATCAAATCAAACTTTATTTATAAAGCACTTTTCATACAAAATGCAACACAAAGTGCTTTACAGTGATTAAAAACAGTCCCGCATTTCCAACCACCCAACCACCCACCCACCAACCCAACCCCCGCACCCCCAACCCCACATAGTCAAACAACCCAAACACACACACTCACATACACACAAACATGCACACACACACACACACACACACACTCACACTCACACACACTCACTCACACGCTAAAATACATAACCGGACACAATAAAATGTGAGGCTGAATACAGGCGAACCAGTTGAGAAAGCACCATCAGAGGAGCCGTCTGCACCGGGAGCAGAGAGACGTCCACCACCACCAGGAACCACCACAGGGTCCAGGGGAGAGATGAAGCCCAGGCACCTGAGGCCCAAGCACCATCCCTCCACCAGGAGCCCACAGGACAGACCCAGCAGCCACAGCTGACCTCCACTCCCGATGCAGAGGGCTCCTACAGAAGAAACACTGGAAATCCTAAAAAATATGCCTAAAATAAATAAATATAATAAAATGTGTACAATAAAAACAAGTAAAAGTATAAGATTTCAATCAAAAGCTAAGCTAAAAAGGTGGGTCTTGAGCCTGCTCTTAAAAACATGAACGTTCTCTGCAGCCCTGAGCTCCTCCGGCAGGCAGTTCCATAGACGGGGGCCATAATACTGAAAAGACGCCTCTCCGTGAGTGTGTGTCCTGACTTTGGGAATGACCAGGAGCCTGCTGCCGGAGGAGCGCAGGGTCCGCGAGGGTTCGTAAGGTAAAAGCAGTTCTGAAAGATAAGAAGGCCCAAGACCATTAAGACATTTAAAGACCAGTACAAGAACTTTAAAATCGATCCTGAAACTCACAGGGAGCCAATGCAGTGATTTTAAAACCGGTGTAATGTGGTCCCGCCCTCTGGTCCTCGTCAGGACACGCGCTGCTGAATTTGTAATAATTGCAAACCTGAAATACTCTTTTTGGGAAGACCAGAGAGCAGGGCATTACAGTAGTCTATTCGACTGGTGATAAAAGCATGCATCAGCGTCTCTGTGTTGGCCAGAGAGAGAATGGGGCGGACTCTGGCTATGTTTTTTAGGTGATAAAAAACAATTTTTGTGATATTCTTAATGTGTGGGATAAAAGTCAGCTCAGAGTCAAAAATGACGCCCAGGTTTTTCACTTGAGGAGAAGGGTTAAAGGACTGTGTTTGGAATTTGGGTAAAAGTTTCTCTCTCTGGGCCTCAGGACCAATGACTAAAACCTCAGTTTTGTCCTAAACCAGGACTAAACCAGAACTAAACTAGGATCGAACAGAACTAAACCAGGACTAAACAAGGACTAAACCAGGACTAAATCAGAACTAAATCAGATCTACATCAGGACTACACCAGGACTAATCTTAGACTTAAGAGACAGAACCCTGAGCCTGTGGATCAGAGTGTCTGCAAAGCACGACCGGGCAACGGCTGCACTTACCTCTGTGCGGCGTGTAGCTCTGCACCGGTCCTTTCGCTCGCGGCCTCTTGACTCTTGACAATGCGGGCACACCTCCGGACCTGTCCCAACAGTGAGTCCTGGTTCAGTTCTGGTTTAGTCCTGGTTTAGTCCTGCAATCAGGCCTGGGTTAGTCCTCGTTTAGTCCTGGTTCATTCCATGGCGTGTGCGGTGCAAAAGTTCGGCATCTCGATCAGTGTTTCTTTTGCTCAGTAAATGCCTGTGAATTGATGACAGTCGAGCTGCGTCTGTGAATTTGTACTAAAGAAGGCATAACCGTTTTCATTTCATGATTGTAATTCTTGAAGTCGTAACAAGTCAGTTCGTATTCTGATGGACGGTTCAGTTGAATGCTTTTAATTTGTGTGTAATTTATCACAGGCACGGGCAGGTAACGGGTGGAATGTTAACGGGTCCGGGTGGGTGCGGGTTTAACTTTGATAAAATCACAGGTTAGCGGGCAGGTGTGGGTCTCCAAAAATGGATCTGTGCAGGACTCTGAGTTAAAGTTTTTTTGTTGTTTTTTTCATATTTGTTTTTGCAACATTAATTTAACATTTTTTGCATAAAGTTCCTTGTGAAAAAAATAAAACTAAAACAGGTGTGTTTTTGATGAGAAATCATTATAACATAGATCAGAAAATAGTGTAAAACGGCCCCTTTAACTTCCATAGTGCATTATACATGTACAAATGTGGTTGATATTTTATTGCAATAAACCACAGAGCCATATTAGATCATTTTTATTTTCACACTATATCAGAAAGGTGCAAAAACAGGGTTGTAAAAGTCTTAGTTGAAGTTCAAGTATCGCACAAAAGTCAATTATCCAAATGCAAATCAACTTTATTTATATGGCACATTTTACAAACAAAACAGCGTCCAAACCACTGCACAGAGACCATAAAAGACAACAACAAAAGGTATAATTGCTAAAGATTTGATCATTGTAGTCCTAAAACAGTATAAAATCAATTAAAAGCAAAACATTAAATCCATAAAAGCAATAACAATGACAATAAATAAGTAAAAAAATATAAAAAATAAATAGAAGAGACAGAGGATCCCACAACTCACACAGTGTTAAAAGCCAGAGAGTAAAAGTGGGTCTTAACTTACCTTACCTGGAGTTGTGTTTTGTTTCATTCACACATGTTTAACACACAAACCCTCCATGTTTAATTTTTAGTTCTTAGTTTTAGTTCTTCTCTCATAAAGCAAACACTCTGTTCCACCTTGTGATGTCATGTCGTAATACAGGAAGTGTTCAACTCCGTACACCTTCACTAGAATCATTTCGAAGTCAAAAGAAAGGTAAGCTGTAGCTGTTAACTTGAAAACTACCACTGCATGACATCACAAGGTGGAACAGAGCAGTTTGGGCTTTGGAGATGTAAACAGAATAATAATAAAGAGTCATTCAAACATATGTGTTAGACTAAACACAGCTCCAGGTATGTTTTTGAGGAGGCAACAGCATTATATCATGGCTTAAATCTCACTAGTCAGTTTTGCGTAATATAGTTCAATATCAGCAAAGTTTTTTTTTTTTTCTAAATTAATTTATGTATTTATTTTATTTTATTATTATTATTATTATTATTATTATTATTATTATTATTATTATTATTTGGCAGTTCACTCTTCATTATATCGACTTTTCTTGCAGTCGCTATATAACAAAAATGTTTAACTTGTATTATTAAATATCAAGTATTTTCCTATAATCTTTTTGAACAGACTGTATATCGCCTATCTCCAAGTACACTGGTCTTTTTACAGGATTCTAACAATACACACTTTATTGCTTTTGTGTTACTCTCAACTATAAAATTGTTTTCGCTTTGAAAAAAACATCAAATTGTTTCTTGCTCTCTATATTACAAAGTATACAGTTTCAAAAGAGCTGTTTGTTGTTCTGCAACATAAATAAATATGATGAATGTCCAGCATAAAGCTACAAGAAATATGGTTAAAAATGTAGCTGAATACAGAAGCTAGAGTTTGTAAACCACTTCTATGAGCTGTAAGAGCAATTCAGCACCACGGACAGCTCCTCCTTTTTAAAAGCAGGAGGAGGGGGAGGAGGAGTTAGCGCTTTAAACTATGTCTGATTGCCACATGCTTTTTAAAATGCAGCAGTAGAGTTTACACACTGGCAGCACACGCTTTTTTAAGGACTAGGACCAGTACAAAATGTATACAGTTAAGCTGCATATAAATAAATAAACAGAAATAGAATTATTCAGTACATTATTATTCAGGTACATTATGAGAGTCCACCAGCTGCTTCTCTCGACTGAGATGTCAATGATTTGCTTTAAACATTCCACAGTATGACATTAAACATCTTGCATTTATTGAATTAACAGGTGTTTTATTGGCCGCTCCACAGATATGACATGTAATTTGGCCTGGTTTCACAGTATGGAATTAAAGCAGATGGCATTTCCACCAGAAAAGTTGATTCTAGCAAACATTGAAAAATGTAAGCCTCTTCTTAAATTTAAATTAATTATTAATAATAATAATAATAATAATAATATTATTAATTATTATTATTATTATTATTATTATTATTATTATTATTATTATTATTATTATTATTATTATTAAGGTATTTTTTGGCTAATTGTGATAGTCCTCATTGGTCAAAAAGCCACCATGAGCAACTGTAGAGCATTTGCAAGTGTTTGAATAGATGTGCTCATTTGTTCTGTGGTGGCAATCTGGGTGGTGGGTGGCACATAACACGGACGCCAGGGTTCAGACATGTTTTTGTTCTATCAAGCAGACATGTCCCCAACAGTTCAGCACACCCTCATGGCACTGCGATAACCTAGAATTATACTTGCACTTGCTTTACATCTGCAGACTATTCAAATGCTTTCAAAGGTGGTTGATTTCCCTATCTTTTTGTTGCCAATGATTATGTCATCAATAGTGTCATTATATAAGTCCCATATTATGCAATAAAGCTTAGCAGAGAGACGATTTATTTGTTGTTCAACATGTATGGACTTAATAAGATAAAGATAAGAGATAACAGATGTACTGTATATGCAGGATTAAATATGCACAGTATATACAGTAGGGGTATCCAAGATACTTGATATCCAAGTCTCACAATATGATATTGTCACGGTATGAACCTCACAGTACGATATTTATTGCGATATCGTGGGGAGGCTCACGATTAGGGATATTTTCATGATATACATCTCACGGTACAATATTTATTGTGATATTTTGTAGAGGCTAATAAAACTGTGAATATTCTACTTTTTCCTCTTAAAATGCCTTGACAAGACTTAATCCAAAGAACTAAGACTTTAAAGTGCTTAGAACTGTTATTTCTATTATCTATTATAGTCTACACTGCAATGGAGCAGAGGATCATGGTCTATGTAGTTCAATCTGTCTTTTTTTTTTTAGCTGTTGCTGCACCATAACTCTTAAATAACTCTTAGTAATAATACATGTGTTTTCAATGTAACTGAGACTGTGCAAGGGGGTAGCTAAAGAGCTATAGACTTTTGAGACGCTACAGGCTTTTTACACAATATGTGGCAGGAAATGTGGCAGAAGACCTTCCAGAGGAACCCCTTTGGCTTTGACAGAATAAACCGTTTAGTCACCAACCAAAACACCAGAGTGCAGTAAGAGTGAGGCCTTTCCTGTTGTGTTCATCTGTAGGGACAGTTTTGACTCTTCCTCTCCTCAATCTGCTGATACACATCTGCAGATTCTACCTGACCAGTCCTCCTTTTAAACTGCACTGAGACTTTTGACTGAGAAGAGCAGAGTAAATGTTGAATTTCCCTCAGGGTCAATAAAGTATAGTAGAATATAGTAGTAGTAGTAGAATATATGGATGGCAAGGTGACAAGGTGAGGTATCCCCCAACAGAAAAGTTACATAGTGCAACTTTATAATGCCCTAATATAAAGAGTAGACGTTACACAGCACATGGGCAAATCACCTTTCATTGCTCATAACATTTTGATTTCAGTGTGTAATTAAAATGACACATAAAACCTAATATAACAGATTCAAGTGGTGGGACTTGAATCAGATATGTTTAATGAATGGAGTAGATCAATGTCTTTAATAGAACTCAGCCAAGAAGTGAACGCTATTGTGAGCTAGCAGTATTCAGCTTTCTTTTAATAATTTAATAAAGATTTGTCTGAGCGGCCTGTCGCATTAGAGAAACTACAAGTACTTGAAGGTTCACTTTAGCCATCACCAGCCCATTCCAGCTCCACTTCATTAAATACAATACACCATATTTATCCCTGTGGCCCAAGGGGGGGAGTGGTGGTGGTGGATAGTGAATACAAAAATATATTTTATAGTGTATCTCAACTCTAGAATTGAAATTTGGAACTGCAAAGTAGAGTCTAGTAAAGTCAAGTCCAATTTTATTAGCAAGTGCTGACGGAGAGTCACAGTGAAGAACATAATGTGATCATAAAGTCAACACATTATGGCCATGTGTATATGATGATGGTCTGAACAGAAGATGCAAAAGTGGTGTCTCATCTTCACCTTTTCAGGAGGAAATCTGCATGAATACGGTGGCGTTAAAGTGTGTGGAATTAGATTTTTGTATGCATGACAGGTGGCTAGGTATGTGACGTAAATGCGTACGCGGCATGAGCAGATCTGACCAGAGTTTTACATCTTGGGCAGTGTAGAAGGAAACGCTACGGCGGAGCATATTCAGCTTTTCCACTCTGGAGGGTGGTTTCAGATTTGTGCGTTTTTAAGCCCCAAAAAAGCTGTCATCGTCTAAACGAAAGGTACTTCCGATAAAATATTTTGTTGTTTTTACCCCCAAGTGTTCTTATGTAAACAGGCCCTATGACAAAAAGAGAGTCTTTGGTAGTTTTTGTTAAACACACAAAACTGCTCAAATTTGCAGTTCGGACAAATGGTCAGTCACATTTTTATCTAGAACTTTTCCACCTTCAAGGCACTCATATCTTTACATCACAGAACCACTCATCCATTCAGACACACAATCATAACAAGTGTACACAGACACCGAGCGCGACGTGGTTCAACTGTCTTGCCCAGTGACACAATGACAGTATTCATCTGTGCAAACCTGTGGGTCAGTGGATCTGACTGCTCTACCAATGATGTGAATTCTCTGTCACAAAAAGTATAAATAAATATAAATAATCAGACAGTAACTATATGTGGCATGGTGCCTGAGGTGCTAGTACTTTTTCCTCATTGTAATAAGGTCCCTGGGTCAGTTCCTTAGCTGGATGTAACAGCGCTGTGTGGAGTTTCCTTTTTGGGTTCTCTCGTTTATCCCATCACTTAAAACATGCCCAGTATGACTAGGTTCTCCTTAAGTATGAAACTTCCGCATGATCTGATGGAGGTGGAACCAGAGACGCTGCCACTGCTCCTGATCAAAACCACAGTAACAATATGGGTCAAATGCAGAGGGCAACTTTTTCTATGAGGACAATAAAGCTCAACTCATTTTAAACCTTTATCCTCTAGCTCAGGGGTTTTCAAATTGACTGAATGTGAGCCTCGCCTTATAGTAGATAAAGACAGCCGACAAAACCAGCTTCATGCAAGCCTAAATGACCTTCCTTGGGCCTTCCTCTGGGCCCATCCCAACACTCAGTCCTGGTTCAGTTCTGGTTTAGTCCTGGTTTAGTACTGTTTTAATCCTGGTTCAGTCCTGGTTTAGTCTGCATATGTCGCACCTCCCCAGTGGCTCTTTTGCACCTCGCAAGGGAGGCGGATCTCACCTATTAAAAACTGCTGCTCTAGCTCGATAGCCCAGTCCTTTTGACGCAAAGTTTTGACCCAAGACCTCTGAACAGTCACCAGTGTAGGAAACAATACTTGTAACTAAAATGTATTTAGTTACAGAATACTGAATACCTGCATTAATTGTATTTTTAAACACACATGGACCAATCTGAGTACTGTATTCTGAATAATTGAAATACATTTACACCGAGTTGTATTATATTATAGTGAAGGAAAAAAACGTAATTACAAACGGCTTGATTTTGTTGCACTGTTTGTTATGCATTAATTTGAGTTTAATTAGAGAATGAAACATTGCACACACACGCACTGCAGGAGCTGGGATTTTTCTTTTTTTTCTCTCCAATACCGTGCAGTTCAAAGCCAAAATTGTGTGATCAAATACAGTGAAGTATTTCTTTGATTTTTGAAAAGTAACTGTATACCACCAAATGAAAAAGTAACTGACCCAGAATCAGAAGTAGGTAGTTACTAGAAAAAAAAATTAATTAAAAAAAGTACTTTTCAGAGTACCTTACTAGCAGTATGCTTGTACACCTACTACTTGAGTAGTATTTTTTATAGAACAGTACTTTGAGTAAAAGTTTTGTTTCCTCTTCCCACTGTGAGTAAATCTACAATTGACAAAAGCTTGTTGTGTCGATCCCTTGAAAATAGTAAATTGTGTGCATTGTTTCATGTACTTTACATTAACTTCAAATGATAAATTAGATGCTATATCCTGACAGGTACTCTTTAAGATACTTGGGTAGTACTTTTCTCAAATATTTTTCACTCTTAATTCAGTAATTTGTTGGACCACTACTTTGTACTTCTACTTGGTGTGGGTAATGTTACTCTTATATGAGTATAGTCTTTGACTACTTTACCCACCTCTGACAAGACATTAGTATAACTGATTATGTATTCTTACTTTACCACCAGCCCATCCTAACTTTACTTAATTCAATAAACCATATTTATATGTTATCCCTGCTGCAACAGTTTTACAGTGGTATTATAAAATAAAATCATTTCGCTGATGGAGAGCCTCAGTCACAATGCAAACACATTATGAAGTGAACACATTGTGATTATATATGAGACAGAACTGCCTAAATACATAAATAAATCATTTTTTATGATCAGGTGGTTACAACAAGCTGTATTTTTGTTTTATTATTTAGTTATTCCCCGTTACTTCTCATCACTCCTGACATTTTTCTCCTAATATATAGAAGCTGAGAACAAACTTAAAGGACACGTTTTCTATAAGGGGACAGAACAGTATTCAGGTGTTACAAGTGACTATAACAATGCCATTCTAAGCGTAGCCAGAGAAGAGCAGAATAAACTCTGAGCCCTGCTCTTGTCAGCTGGTGTTCTTTGTCCGACTCTCACAGATGCTATCTTTAGTTTCGTGCAGGAATGTTGGTAGCTGTATCCAAGCGAGCTACATGCCCCCGGTTATAAAATCAACACACCTGCCAGACATGGACTTCTCAGTTCAGAGAGATCAGAGAGGAGCCACCGCAGGCTCAAATCAATACTGCATCATTCTGCTTTTACTATGTGGATTTTAAACCTCTACTGTCAACTTAATAAAATGCTCTCCAGTATTTAAAGGTGCACTGTGGAACTTTTTCGTTGGACGTCCATCACCTGCTTGTATTCATGGATGTTACTGCTCTGCTTAGAATGTTCCACTTAGAAAACCAGGCATTCTGACTGTGAGCAGGGCTGCCTTACCACAGATCTGACTTGTAACTTGGTCTGGTTTGGTCTACATGAAGACCGAAATGTTTAATACCGTACTGTGAAACATTCCAGATAAAGCAATAATGACTTGATAGAGAAAAGCATTTGAAGGATCCTCCACTAGAAAAGATACACAATGAACCTTTAAAAGTAGTGTTTTAGTATATGCAAGCCTACATTAAGATTAACATTGTATATAAAGGATTATATCTGTGTACATCACCATCCAAATATTTGGGCTCACCTGTTTTTTTTTGGTTTTGTTTAGTTTTTTCCCCCATGTTTAATACTTTTTACACTGTCTATGTATATGTATGGAATTATGTAGCATCAAAAAAGTGAAATAACGTTAATATTTTATAACCAAACCCTCAAATTACCCACCTTTTGCTTTGCTGAAAGAAAAAAAAAGAAATTATTTAACTTTTTGGTTTACAAAATAATTCCATATATGTTGCTTCATATATTTGACGTCTCCCATATGCATCTAGAAAGTAGAAAGTAAGAAAAATTGAACAAAATATTGAATGAGACAGTGAGTCCAAACTTTTGATGGGTAATTTTTTAATTTTTTAATTTTTTAATGCAAACATAGGGCATATTACTCTGGTCAACATGCTCCACATCACGTCTCAAATCGATTAAGACAGTACAGTTCAATCCTCTACAGTTCAAATCTTATCATATTATAACAAAAAATAACAAAAATTACCTTACTTGTACACAAATGTATGCATGATAAATGTTGAGCTTCAAAATATATAGTTCCAGTTTTCATATATTGAACGATAAGTTGATATAGTAGTAATTATCATCGTGACAGGCCTCTGAAGGAGCTCATTTCTCCCTCGTCATCAAAATCAAACTTCTTTCATCTCAAAGTTTCGTATTGAATCATTTTAGATCCGTATTGAAGTTTACAATGAACAAAATGTAAAATACTGATCTACACATGTAATAGTTTAATACAAATATCATAAAATATATATTCTTTAAACGAGACATTCAATCAAGGCTACGTTTTAAGACGCACTGCAGTAAGGTCAAATATGGAGAGCACGCACCAAGAATTTCAATAATGAGAATAACTTTCAAAAGGCTGTTGGTGAAGAGGAAAGCTGCTGTGTCACTGAAAGGTTTGAACATTGTTACTGTACTACACAAAGGGAAACAAAGGGACGCAATGGGGTTATCAAAACTGGGGCAGAGCGATGCTGCTTTTTCAGTTCTGATGCCAATATTGATACTCCGACTTTAAGTATCGATAACAGATAGTCAGCGATACCAGTGAAGGAACAGAAAATAACACCGTGCTGAAAGTTACACAAGAAGGCCAGTTGTGTTATGCAACTATTATATTTCCTTCATATAACTGAACCCTGCATGTGAACAAAAAGGTCAGTTGCTGTACAATTTTTCAAAACAACATTTAAACTTCTTGTCATATAAAGTGATTCTATGGAAATCCACAACGTTTCATGCAAAAGTTCAAACTGTTAAAAGCCAATTAAATATTTTCTATGAAACATATCAATGAATAAGAAATACACAATCAAAACACAATGATGCCTAATAGATTGACGGAGCCATCACTAGCTATATCAAATAACATTAAAAAATAAAAAGTAAAAGCATCCATATTAAAAAAGTCACAGGGCAGAAATGGACCTTTCCTGAAAGCTTTAGAATGAGCTTGACCTGTATCAGCACAAGTATAAGAGCACATAGACTAGTATACATTGTTGTAACATTTGTAAGTCGTTAACAACAAATTTGTAAGACATAATTTGCTTCACAGCATGCACTGAAACGTCTGATCAGATGTGAGTGTGGTCAGTGTCAGATCATAACCACTAAACATCAGCAACGCTACAGTAAGAGCCAATAAAACAGAGTGTCAGGGGCAGGGGAGTGACGGACACAGAGATGAAAGATACAAACTCAAAACTGATCGAAAAGAATTATTCCTCACCTCTAGCAACGTTGCAAATATAAACTGCAGCATCTCATCCACATTATCCATAGAAATTGTCGACGCAAATAACGACACCCAGTCCACAAAACCGCACTGTGAATCCAGTTTGAGTTGTTCTTTACAAGTAAAAAGGTGAGAGTAGTTCCTCACGTGTGTCTGTTTACATCCACACTGCGCACGGACCGGGGTGAAGCTGCAGATTAGTGACAGTGACTCTACTTCCTGTTCAGCTCAGTCAAATCCCACATCACCTTCCACTGGATTTGTGATGAGCTAATTGAGCGTCATAAGCTACATTCTGATTGAAAAATCCATATGTCCAGTTATTTTGGTGAGAGTATCTTAAAAGTAGTGCAATGCCTTACATTTTAAATACAGTAATACTGTCATGAAACAAATTACTTTGAAATGACAGTAACAAGTAATAAATAATCAATTACAGTTTTGAAGTAACTTGCCCAACACTGACACCCATGGAACACTATGGAATCTACCTGGACGGCTGAAGAATTACACATATATATCACCACATGGTAAAATGAAAGACAGTACTATTATTTTATGTTAAAAATCACATTCTATTGTCTAAAGAAGAAAAGAAAACGAGATGTTTTTTTTTAAATTATTGTTATTATTATTATCATTGAGGTATCAGATAATGAGTATATAGTCCTTTACTTGACTCAAATTTTAGTATTATGAAAACGCTAGAATGGAGAAATAATTTTACATCAACCAGTCAAGCCCTCTTTTACAGACCTCTATCATTCAGTTTGACACTTATGTTAGGAACATATCTGTATTTGTTTTCAGTGGTGTGTGGTTGGAAAGCACTGTAGATAAGAGATGACTACTGCCCACTGCCCCTTCATAGAGGCCCAGCGGGGGGGAGGGGGTTCTGGAGTACGCTTGATAATCTGCTCTGATCTGATCCTACCCTCTTCACATGCACCCCCATCTCCATCAAAGTAAGGAAGTCTGACAGTCAAAGCTTTCTACAGTATATGTCCATTTATTCAGTGCATGTTGTAGCCCGTGGTAGTGGTGGTCAGACCTCCAATATTGAGGATTATATTTGAGTTTCAAGGTATGAATATGCCAAGACTGAATTTTAATACTAGCAATACTTTCCCTTCTAAAATCTGTGTAAATGGTGTTTTAATAGCATTGTGTATTGTTCCTGGTCCATTTGTTTTTTTCTTTTTTGCCCATTTTTAGCTTTGTGTTGTGTCAAAAACTGATATTTCAAGCACTATGTGACACCGCAGTAGAGTTTGAAATGTGAATAGACCAATCACACTGTCCCTCATGTGTCCAGACCCTGCCCATCCTTCCCCTGTAATTGAGGCCCCATCCACACTAGTACATATTTGAGTCGTTTTCATTGTGGATGCAGTGTTCGTCCACACTAATCCGATGGAAAACGGTTCCAGAGACAGAACGATCTGGTACCACCTGCTCCCACGGATTTATCTGAGTACAGATCTGATCCGGCACTGTGTGGACACCTGAAATCGCTGATACGCTGATGCAGTTCTATGTGCCGCTCAGTAATTCACCACCAAAACGCTAAGAGTCTAGAATATATGTCCATTCATATATACAGTCTATGTGTATGACCTGCAGACGTATAATCTCTGACAGGTTTAACATGAACCATCTCCAGCGCGATAGAAGCACAGAACAGACTCACCATCAGCAAAACACCCCTCTGTCACAGAAAGAACACATATAATCCACTGAGTTGTGTCCTTTAGTCCGACAGAAGCTGAACTGCATCAGCGCACAATAGCTAGAAGTTTTGAGCAATCAGTTTATGCAAAGTAGCCATGCGTTTTTAGTTTCATTTCTGTAAAATGTAAACAAATATGCTCAAAGCTGTGTGGATAGGGAAGGCTTGCGGACACAGAAACGACGTGTCTGGACGCAAATCGTTTCAAATAAGGTGATACGGTGATTTGTTTCAGTGTAAACATAACCTGAGTAATATACTGTTGAACATTTGATGAATCACTATGGTAACAAGCAGGGAGACCCCATACTAAAATTGTGTTCATTCATATTTTATCTTAATTTGGGTAATTATGATTTAATTATGTGACAACAAATGTTAATGTTTTTATTAATGGTGAAATAAGTGTAAACTAAATCTAAATGGAAATTTAAAAAAATGATTGAAGCTGAACTAACTTTTCTTGAGGAGAGCACTAAAAACTCTCTAAATGGCATTAATTACATTTCAAGTGGTCTTATTGATTGAAATTACATTGAAAAGCATGTATTCATACTTTGAGTGGACTCGCCTCTCCACTTGTAATATCGCCAAGATTGTTACATACCAGAAAATTAGATTGTGCATGTCTGAACAGCAAGGGTTTGAAAGCTACTGAACAGTGCTGGAAGAAGTACTCACTTGTGTTATTTTAATAAAAGTACGGCTACCGGAGCAACAAAAAAACACAGACACACAAAAAAAGTAAAAGTATCACATGAAAAAAAATCTAAGTATTAAAGTACCTGTTTAAAAATGTACAGTATTTGATCAGTAAAAGGAATTTTGCACAGATTTTGAGATCTAATAAAGCTTCAAATGTAGTGATTTTGATAGTTTGGCGGAATTTTGTTCAACATAAACAACTGAAACGACCAAAACGTTTCAGTCCTGTTCAAAAATATAATGGACAAGAAAGTACAGATACCTGCTCTCAAATGTAGTAAAGTAAAAGTAAAAGGTATCCACTTTAAAATGCACTTAAGTAAAGTACAGATACCTAAAATGTATGCTTAAGTGCAGTACTTTACTAGTTTTACTTTGTTCCATTCCACCACTGCTACTGAACAATCCTCCAGACACATATACTTTCTCATAACCTGGAAATAGTTATGTAAAACAATAGACTTTTTCATATTACAAATACATATGAGAACTTTTATCTGATTTGATATTTACAGACAACACTGGGCCAATGCTACTGTGGCTCACTGCTGAACCTAAAAATAGTCCTTCTTATTTACCACATTTATCTTGTTCCATGCTGCTCTGAGACGCAATATTGGGGTAAAATCCAGTTATTTTCCCAAAGAGAGTTTCTTTAGTCATATAATATTACCAGGGCATTGCATTACATTGTGGCTATATGTGAAAGAAGAAGGACTCTTGCTCGCAATAGAGACACATTACAGCATGCTAGTCTATTTCAGTGAGCGATGAAAGTGGGAACATAACGGGTTTACTGGTGGTATGTAGCAAATGTGGGCAAATGATACAAAAATAAATAAATAAATAAAAATACAACGAGACATACTGTTCAGGACAAAAGTATAGGAGGCTTTAAATGTACTGCATAAGTAAGAGGGGCAAATTAAATCCACATGTTCTGGTTATAACTTTGAATATATTATGACATTTGATGGAATAATGTATGAATCAGAACGACTTTGTCATTGCACAGGCTGCACAAACCAACTGCCAAAATGCTGTGAATAAAACTAATTCATTTTATTGACCAAGAAGCCTTTTGTTTCTTTATATTAGCTAGCAGGAGCGCAAGGATTCATGGTAGTTTTCCCAACCAGTCCACGTGTGCTTTGTGGATCTGGAGAAGGCGTTGGACCGTGGTGTCCTTTGGGGGGTGCTCCGGGAGTGTGAGGTCCAGGTCGCTTTGCTAAGGCCTGTCCGGTCCTTGTATGACCAGAACAGGAGCTATGTTTGCCGACAGTAAATGTAACAGAGTGCCTCGGTTGTCCTGTCATTCCCCGACCATCACATCCCTTTCTCTGACCCGAGAGCGCACATAGTGAAGGCGAGCTTTGGTAAACTGGTTTCCCGCAGGTCCGCACATGTGTCCCGTGGTCCTTTATCCCTACAGACAATTTCCTCACTGCCTGGACTCTGTTCTTCCACTAGTGCGTTCGAGGGTGCACTCTCGGCCACCCACTTACCTGCTGCCGTCTTCAAACCTGAGCACTTCCTGGTCACACTGTAAATAGCATACAGTGGCGCGCTTATGGACATCATGTGACCACGGACTATACCAGTATTAATCATTTGTGTATATATTGCCTGGTATATTGAGTTTATTAATTAATAAAGTAACAGCCATATGGCGGGTTATTTGGATCATTTTGTTTCTGTTAATATACAATTTGCTTTATGGTTTATGAGTACAGTTTTACAAAGTTAAAACTTAAAAGCCTGTGATTTGTTAATTGTTTAGTCTGGGGTGGGGGGTATTTAGGGGGACGTCTGCTCTTTCTGGGACTGTCATGACAGTAACGCAACTTCTTGGATGTTAGTCACTATTAAACACCACATGAAGAAGAAGAATTCTGGAGCTGTCCTTGGGCTTCAGGATGTGGCCACTGGCTATCTGCATGAGTAAATACTGCACTATTTCAACAGTTTGGGTCTGTGCTGTGAATAAAAACCACTGAAGCAAAGTTTTTGTGGCTGAGATACCTGTGACGGTCAGACCTGTTCTCAGTGAATGTAGGACTCCATCAGATCTGGACACAGTTTCTAGGCTCAGTCAAACCTGGAATAGGTCCAGGTTCGGGGACCACAGGAGCTTATATTTGTTGTTTGAGGATGATGTTTTGACTCCATCGAACCAGGACCTACAACGTGCACTAGGGCGGGTTGCAGAATCTCCAAATCCTGGGCCATGATTTTCGACTGGAAAAAGGTGTCTCTCTCTGGAGAGTCTCCACCTCAAGTGGAGGAGTTCAAGTATCTCGGGGTCTTGTTGATGAGTCAGGAAAGGATGGCACATGAAATGACAGCTGGACTTTTGCAGAATCTGCTATTATGTGGTCACTGCATCAGATTGTTGTGGTGCCTCCTGGATGGCTCCCTGGGAGATGTTCCAGACATGTCCCACTGGGAGGAGGCCCCAGGGAAGACCCGGAACAGACTGGAGGGACTGTGTCTCGTGGATGGCTTGAAAACCTGTGGTGATCCCCAAGAAGAACTGGAGGAAGTTTGTGTGTGGAGAGAGGAAGTCTGGGCATCCCTGTTTAGGCTGCTGCCTCCACGACCAGCTCCAAATAAAGCAGAAGACGTGGATGGAAGATAAGTCCTTATTAATTGCTACACACTGGCTAAAAAATACATAAATAATGAAGAAAAGAAATGTTGTTTATATACAGGTGCACTTTAACCAGATACTTATCTTTGGCTTCATTTTCAAAAATGTGCGTTCTTCAGATGTGGAAGGAGACTGTACTTCAGTGTAAAGTAAGAATTAGGCTGCCCTTGTTGCCAAGCAACTTTAGTTGTGAATCCATTCACTGCCATTATATTATATCTGCAAAACTGAAGGTGCTTTATTGTCAAAACAGGAAGGATGGAGTGGTTTAACATAACTGAAAATACTTTTGTGTACAGTATATTCTTCATACTTCATCATACTTTCCTGTTGCAAGAAAAACACTGCAAAAACAATAATCATATACAAAGTGCATAGTTAATTTTAATGTGAATAGAGAAACCTATTCTTTTAATAGAGGGGACATGGTGCATGACATCATTAAATCTATCTGCAATTTTTTTTTTATTGTTATATTAGCACCAGCAAGTGCCATTACCACATAATTCCATTTAAAACATAAAAATCCACTGCTCATAAACTTATTTGGCTCTGAGTTTTAACAGTATTTTCCAGAATCTTCCCAGGGCTGTTATGTCTCAGGTAGGACAGATTTTAAGTCCCTAAATGATCACAATTTGAAGCATAAAATAAGCTGCTTTGTTATTGGTCAAGGTCAAGCAAAAATGGAATCTGTTGAGTTTGTGAAATCATGGATAAGAATCCATCTTGCTGTGGAAGGTTAACCTTTTACCTTTTATTCAGTAGAAATGGGTAATTCCAGGACCGAAATTATCCAAATGATTCTAGTGAAGGTGTATGGGGAACAAAGTGGCACGTTTCCTGTATCACCACATGACATCACAAGGTGGAACAGAGCATTTTTTACTTTGGGGATTTAATCGAACAAATAATGATGGGTTACTCAAACATGTGCAAATGAAACAAAACAGAACTCCAGGTATATTTTTGTGGAGGAAACAACATTCTAACAAGAGTCAGTTTTGCATAATATAGGCCATTTTAAAGAGGAGAAAACCCCATCCCTGGAGCTGTGTGTAGTGTAGAGCTGCTGCAGTGAGATGCTGCCAGCGCTCCTGTTGAGGTCCGCTCTTGTCTGATGTGACACAAGGTCAGTGGGAGCTCTGAGTGACAGCCGGCATCACTACCTCTGTCACACGGAGCGAGGCCCTGGCAGCTCGCCGGGCCTAAGCGCCTCAGACACCCATCCGTCACTCTGCAGCCGCCTGTCCCACCCCTGTCCCACCGCTGTCCCACCGTCGCCTCACACACCCGGGCAGCCTGATGGATCAGCCCCCGACAACGCGCAGAGATGTTTAAACATGGATCGAGATCGATAAAGAGGTGACCTACACTGAACTTACATTCTTCAGAGAGAGACGCGTGTGTGGGAGCCTTACTGTATGCTGCGGTTTGACTTTGGAACTTTGGAGAGTGTTTGTATGTGGGTTTTGTGCCTAACAAAGAGAGTGCACAGACATGAATAGTATTTAAAGGTCAGTCCTATTCATTAACATAACACACATCTTTCTTGCATAAGCAGCAGTAACAAGGCTGTTTGACAAGTGTGCACTGTTGACCTTATGTCACCAGCTCCAACACAAAAGCTAAATTGGATTCTTCATTAAAGAGCATGTCTGACCCACAATAGAGAGGAGTGGGTAAGTGACAGTGTAACATAATAGTTGTATGTTGGGGTGAAATGAATGTCAGCTGAAGGTTTATGCTTTGTATATCAAACACGTGTGTGTTTTAATCAAAAGCCTGTTCTACAGTCAGTCCATCCACTTAAAATTTGCATTCAGTAAATGATCCCCATACCTTTGAGTTTGGCTCAGGCCTGCGGGCAGTGGCCACCTTCTATCTGTAATAGGGAAATGTGGCAGAAAAAGTCATTATACAAAGCCAAGCATTAGCACTTTCTTCAAGGCTCAGACATTTGCATGAAATCACACGTGTGAAAGAAAGTGATGGCCTGGCACTTTTCACATCCTCCATGCAGTCAGCCATGCTCCAGTATTATGTGCCTATTACAGACATGGTTCACCTCTATTGGCTTAGCTATAAATGCTCATTCTCACATACAAGTCATTCATTTGATTTTCTCAGCCTTTAAAGAGAACTTGGCTCCATAACACTTTAAATTTTTTATGCTCTTACAAGAAGTCTCAAACAGCTAACCCGCTGGGCAAAGAAGAGCCGCTTCCAAAATGCTATTTGTAAGTGATAATGATGTAAACTAAACACATATTTGGCCTGTTTCATCTGTGCTGTTTATTTGTGAATATGAAAAGCTAAGAAAAGTCTCCAAAGAACCCCTTATTAGCATGATATTATGAAAGTGTGCATGTTGCTGCTATATACGCAGGACAGCTCAAAGCTAAGTGTGCTATTAAAGTTGTTTGTGGCCCCATTACGGCAAGTGTGTAAAGTGGCATGTTATGACATTAATGTTGATGCTGGTGATTCACAAAGTGCTGAGTGTGGACTGTGTGTGGATCGATCACACTGCATGTATGTAAATGCACTCATTAAATCTCCCTATGCTTTAGTCTGTGACATGACCGTGCAGACAATACTGAGACATTTGAGACCGAAGAACAAAGGAATCATGCTTCCCTGACAGTTTAATGTTATTTGATTTTGGCATGAGCAGCTCTTTGCACCAAGCAGGTTTATAGAATATGACACATAACATATGCAACAAAATGCAAATAAGCCAAAGACTCTTCACCGTTTCGAACGCGTGGCCTGGCATTCCTAACAACCATCACTATGACACTGCAACAGTACGTTTAGTAACTATGCGTGATGATATTCCCATTCTGTTAAAGGTGCACTGTGTAACTTTTCTGGTGCAAGGTCAGCTACCTATATACTTGTCTCCATGGAGATGTTATTGCTTTGCCTGGAATGTTTCATGTTATGACATTGCATCTAGCATTTATTCATTACAGGTGTTTCTATTGCTTAAAACAATAATTCCTTTTGTGAATAGAGGCAACTCTCCACAGATCTGAACTGTAATGGGGTACATAGCTTTAATCTTTACTGTGGAACATTCTAGACAATTAGGTTGCAGATTTTCCACAACCAAAGTTTTTCTGTACACCTCTAAGGGGACAGTTTTTTGATGTAATTAAGTAAAATCTGTTTTGTCGCAGTTCAGATAAATGTATTCACAAGCAGCTCACAAGCCAAAAATGAGATCAGTGCACGCTGTCTGCTTATAATTATACAACATTTTACTCTTTGAAAAACACGAATTGTGCTGTTTTCATGTTTGTGAGCTTTACTGTAATGATAAACTCTGCTCTGGTTTCTGAAAATTGCTTATAAACTCATCATGGTGAATAATTAGGATGCTTGGAATGCATAAGGCTTTTTATTTTATTTTATTTTACTTTATTTTACATGTACAGCACATTTAATCTACATCTAAATATGCTGCTGCTCACGTCCTGACTAGAACCACGAAGTACAAGCTCATAAGTCGTTATGCTGGTGCCCAGAGTCAGGACTGAACATGGGGAGTCAGCTTTTCAATTTTCTGAAGCATGTGAGACTG
Source organism: Boleophthalmus pectinirostris (assembly GCF_026225935.1). NCBI lineage: Eukaryota > Metazoa > Chordata > Actinopteri > Gobiiformes > Gobiidae > Boleophthalmus > Boleophthalmus pectinirostris. Next base: position 16,722,075 of record NW_026571299.1, read on the forward strand.
GCCTCAGCTTTGACTATGTTGGAATCCGCAATCAAAATAGTTCTGTTTAGCTGTGCAATTGAAAGGTTTTTATTCTGCTCTCTTCTCTATTATTAAAGGGGCAATTCGGAATTTTGGACATAGGACCTGATTTCCTAGTTAGAGAAAGTTTCCTACTTAGAGAAAGTTGGAGACGTGTGGAGATACTTTTAAAAACATTCCATCTAGTAATTGTATTTGCAGAGGTCGCTGGTGCTAGGCTAGTACATGTCAATGGCCATAGTTATCCTGTCACTAAAAACAGTCTTACCCACTCCACAAAGCACCTGAAGCAAATCTATTATTACACCAGACTGTCGATGTACAGTAAATGTCTGTGTTGATAGAATAATGTTTGAAAGAAAAACTAACTTTGCATCGCATGAATCGTCTCATGTTGAGGGACTATTTTTTTATACATCAGTCCACCGCTGCAAGGCTTTCTATCAGGAAGTACAACTCGCTGCTGCTCAGACATAAATCCTTCAAATACAAGGTTGATTTTACATCAAAATTTATTCTATCAACACAGACATTCACATCAACAGTCTGGCGTAAAAATAGATTTGCTTCTGGTGTTTTGTGGAGTGGGTAAGACTGTTTTTAGTGGCAGGCTAACTATGGCCATTGACATGCACTAGCCTAGCACCAGCAACCTCTGCAAATACTGGATGGAATATGTAAAAAAGTGTCTCCACACGTCTCCAACACTCTGGCTCACTCGGAAATTAGGTCCTATGTCCAAAATTCCGAACTGTCTCTTAAATTTTGTAATTTTTTGTGATCCAGTTTTTTTAATCGAGTATTATCATTCAATTTTTTGGTGTTTTTATTAGAAATGGGCAATATATCAGTACCATTTATTGTATCTTATATTGGTCGATATCGATACTAATTCGTCAGTATGTGTCGATATTGATTCACTATACCGATATTCAATGATGATATTTTTTCATACTGCCTTAGTCTGTGAGAGCCCTTTTTAAACAGACTAATAATAATAACTGTTTTATATCCTACTAAAATGCATTTTGTTATTATTTTTACAAAAGGGAAATGTATTTGTGATTGTTACTACTATGGATTTTAAATGAGAAATAGTGGTACCAGCTAATATCGGTAAATGGCCACAGAAGCAGGCCAAATATCGGGTATCGGCAACAGCTCAAAAATAAAATCGGCTCATCCTATTTTATTTTATTTTTTTATAGTGGTTTTACTTACTTTCTGTATGAATAGTGCTATACAAATAAACTTGCCTTACCTTATTTGCCTAATGTGTTTGACCCCAGGTAGAGTTATTTTAGCCTGTGCGTCTTTGAAGTTGGAGGAAATTAAAGACTGGCGCTGGAGTGGAACTTTCAACAGTGAGACACAGTCTGACCTGTGCTACTCTCTCTGCAGATAAAATGAACTTTCTGTGAAGAGGAGATGTAATATGAATAGAAATACAACACCAGTCAAAAGTTTGGACTTATTTTTTCATTTTTGTTTTTAAGTTAGTATTGCTATTTTCATTATACATTCTCATGGAAAGCATCAACAACATAAAAAAAAATAACTTGAAATGACTTTTAAAAGGTATTATATTACACAAAATTCTCTTGTGAGCTTTATGCCATGCTATAGTGTTGTTAACTCCTCAAAAACATATCTGGAGTTATGTTTTGTTTCATTTGCACATGTTTTAGTTACCCAGTTTACATTAGTTCAATAGAGATTGGCAATTCTTGAGCTGAAATCATCCAAACAATTCCAGTGAAGGTGAAGGGATTTAAAAAATATAGTGAAGCACTTCCTGTATTACCACATGACATCACAAGGTGGAGCACTGTGTTTTCCGACTGAGTGAAAAACTCAGTCTAAATCTGCATGTGTGTTTGTGTATTAAACATGTGTGAATGAAACAAAACACAACTCTTGGTGTGTTCATGATGAGACTAAAATAGAAAAAAGGTGTAATATGGGCCTTTTAAAGTTGGTCCAGAACCTTTCTGATGGAGAGAATTCCACCTACTTATCTCGTGAAGATGCTTTTTTGTTTTGTTTGTTTGTTTTGCAAGGATTCTTCTAGCCTGTTTTAGCCGGTTTTACTTCGTTTCACTTCGTACAAACCGTGTGACCTCGCAGCCTTAGATTTTGTTCGCTCGACGGTAGGCAGGTACTTTTTATCATTTAACCAATCGCTGCTTTTTGGTCGTCACGTATGTAATGCGCCACTAACGAGCCAAACAGGTATATTAAGCTTTTCCCAAATCCCGTAGAAAGAAGGGCAATAACATCTTTCCCCTTGATGAAATTCACCAAACATTCTCTTTGTTTTAAATCCTCGATCTTGGGAATCGTTGACAACACTGAATGTATGACTCTTCGCTGATTAGTTGGTGCCCGAACTTGCACTTCCGGGGTTTTTGCAAACCGTCTATTGTATTCTGATTCCTGACCTAGTCACTGGAGAGAAATGAAATTGAGCGGAGGCACTAGGTGGGACCAGCCTGGCTAGGATTCTTCCACACTATGGTATAAAACTTATCTGTAGACCTGATGTAACTTCGCCTGGTGGCATCATCTGCTTGTCACTGAGGAGTTAGATGGACAGATTCATATACTTCACACTTAAGGCAAATCTATAACATCTCCATGGAGACAAAGTGCGAATCCTCCACTATACGTTATCTAGTATACTTTAATTGATTCAGAGTCTCTTTTATAGGCATTTCCTGAGGGGACGCTTCATGTTTTTTGTTTTTTTTTCATATGAAGGAAATGAATACAGGTGAGTGACAGAATATTAATTCTGTTATATAATGAAAAATCCTGCCTTTAGTTTCAAGCATACACAACATACCACAACATCTTTGGTCCAGTCACTGCATATATCGGTGGCCACCTCAATGTTTTATTAAGGCTTTACAAAGAGTAGTATTAAAAAGGTGAGAAGTACAGTTTTTGTGACGCTCTTCATCCCCCAGTCTTGTGCTTAAAGGTCCTATATTACGCAAAACTGACTCTTGTGAGTTTTAAGCCATGGTAGAATGTTTTGTATTGTAACTAAGACAGGTCTTCTGGGTTTCTTAACATAATGTGGTAGTTTTGGTCATTCAAACACATACATACATACATACAAGGAATAAAGAGACACCAGCAGTTCAGAGCAGGATCTAGAGTTTATGTTGATAAAGTGATGACATCTACATGGACAGATATTGAAGGGCCCATATTACACTATTTTCTGATCTTCTGTTTGTTATCATATTATTTCCTCATCAGAAACGTACCTGGAGATGTGTTCTGTTTCATTCACACATGTTTGAGAAATCCTGCGTTACTGGGCTATCTACTAGCCAGATTGAGGCCACCTAATGCCTCCGCTCAATTTAGATTTCTCTCCAGCAACTAGTTCAGGAATCAGAATACAAAAGACGGTTCGAAAAAACCTCAGAAATGCAAGTTCGGGCACCAGCCAATCAGCGAAGAGTCCTGACACAAAGTGCCAGAGTTATTCCAGGAGTGAGGTGCTTGATGCTGAGGACACGGTCTACTTATATGTGTCAGTAAGCACTATTCTTTAAAGTTCACTGTATGCAGGATTTATGTGGCTCTGGATAAAATAAATCGAGGGGTTTCTTGTCAAACTGTTGTGGCCCTCTTTATTTTTTAGTGTATTATTGTCCAGCATAGCGTTAGATTTACGAAATGTTTATTAATTAATTGCTACGTCAATGAACAATGCAAAAACAATTCTACATGTGGCAGTGATTTCTATCAGGCTCTGGTGTTACTCACGTGTAGTTGAGTGGTTGTAAGTCTTCAAAACAGTCCTGGTATTTCATAGTTTGTGGTGATAAATGGCTAACGCTAAGACGAAATTGGGGCTAACACATACAGGTCTATACGCATTTCATCCAAATCGGTATCTTACATTCTACATGGATGTGTGTTTGGCACTTGTATTGTAGGCTATAGATGTTACGAGATCAATGTTCTGAGGTGGAAAAACAGAGAAACTTACATTTTCATCCTTCAGTGTCTGGATGACTCCCTCCTCTGTGTTACGCTCCCTCAAAAAAGCAGCAGTTGAGCATCTATTGCTACATGAACACACGGTAAACAATTAGGACAATTTTACTGTCACTTTACTCCATAACATTTCCACTATAAGCAAGCAGCATTAGCTCGCTAGTATTTAAGCTAGCATTTTGTTTTGTTTTTTTATTTAGCTATAGCATGCACACTATGCCACGCTACTACACGATCCTGGATTTTATATAAGCCTACATTTACATAAGCATACATTTGAGTAGGGAACAATATACGTTGTCAAAAATGGGGGGGGACATATAAATAATGATATATCTTACCTTTATTTGTGTCTGCTGAAGTCCGAGGTCCAGCTAGCCATGCAAGAAGGACTTGCCAAATCAACCGAACACCATGCCCTGTTTGTTTAATTGGCGGCATTTTCTTAATTCGTGGGAACGATTTAGCTAAAATGCGGGAACGATTTAATTAAAACGTGCGAACGATATATCGATATATCTAAATTGTGTGGGATTGATGAGAAAAACAAAACATGTATGAACAAACAGTATATCAGAAAATAGCGTAATATGGGCCCTTTAATAACTGTCCAAGTAGACTTTATCACTGATTTATCAACATAAACTCTTGAGCCTGCTCTGAACTGCTGGGGTCTGTTTATTCCCTGTATGTATGTATTTGAATGACCAAGTCTACCACATTGTGTTAAGTTAAGAAACCCACAAGACCTGTCTTGCTTACAATATATAGGCCTATAGGATTTGCAAGTACAGCACGCATTTCCCAAACAATAGCGATAGAAACCTGGAAGGCTAGCCACCATACTAGCGTGCTCTTCAGATACAGAATGTACACAAACGCATGTATTTTCTCTAAAGGAGACACTTTTGTGTCATTTTCACAGGCCCACTGCTGCCTACACAGCTTGATATCGTTCTATCTAGCACTGCATATTCAACTAGAAAATAATAGAAGCACGTTTAAAAAAGATACACACAGAACGGTATACAATATAAAATACTGTATATACAACTGAATACTGCAGTGCATATTTCTAGTGGAGAGACATTGAAGATGAAATGAAAATTTTGATGTAAGTTACACATTTCTCATCATGTAACTTTTTTCCTTACAAATAAGTTTTAGTAAAATTGCACACACTGAAAAAAAAAAAATAATAATAACTTCTGGGGGTTGTAAAATATATTAAATCGACTGGGGTCATTTTTACACTGAAATAACATAATCCTGTTAGAACTAAAACTTCCAGTCCAATCCATTTTATTTCTATAGCACATTTCACGGTATATAATAACTACACCTTATTTAGCCTTAATAAAGCATGAACGAAGGCTTAATTAATAATGAAGAAAGATTTAATTAATAATGATTCACGCTTAGTAACTACTTAATTACTACCTTAATTAGCACTTGCACTTAATTTGCCTCTACTGTAAATAGTTACTCATAATTATTTCATACTTAATTACTCATGGACTAACCATTTGAGCATTTATTAATCATTAGTAAGCTATGAGAGAATGACTAATAATGCAATGCAATGATAATTCAGGCTGCTGTTATCTGTTAGTTAAGTCTTTTTGAGAGCTTTTCTAAAGTGAAGATGAATTATGCTTTATTAAGCATTTATTAAGTGTGAATCATTACTAATTAAATCTTTGTTCATTATTAATTAAGTCTTTGTTCATGCTTTATTAAGGCTAAGTAAGGTGTAGTTATTATAAAGTGTTACCCATTTCACAAACAGTTTTCAAAGTGCTGCACAAATACATAATAATAATAACAACAATAATAAAATGATAAAATAAAATACTAAAATAATCATACTAGTCTTAAAATAATAAAAACAGTAAAATAAAATAAGAGCAAAAACATAGAGTAACTTGAAGAACTTATTTAATAGAAATTGACAAAATCTGTTTATTTTACTCGTGTAGTGGAAGTATTGTGTTTAATGAGGAAGTTCTACTATAGAATCACCAATGTGTTTAAAAGGTTTTGCAGTCACTGCTCACAAACCCAGAAATACTAAGTAATATCGAAGTCCTTCTAGATAAGTCCTTGGACTCGGCGGCTATGTATTTGGGGCTGGGACGGCAGTAGCTCAGTTAGTAGAGCGTTTTTCCACTGATCCGAAGGAATCAGTGGACAAACAGAATTCCCGCAATATAAAAAAAAAAAAACATTACTGGTTGAGAGGGCAGATCCATTGACCCACAGGCTGGCGGTGCGATTCTAGCTCCAACAGATGAATACTGTTGTTGTGTCCTTGGGCATAACACTTAACTCACTTTTCCTCTAGTGTCACAGTGTGTACATTGGTGCATGAATGGGTGAGTGGTTCCTTGTGGCAAAGCAATTTGAGAGCCTTGAAGGTGGAAAAGTGCTATATAAAAAATAACCATATTAAACATCAGTAAATACTACATCTAATATTTACCATATTATTTCATCACAGCAATGCAATTAATTATAACAACATTATAGCTATTTTCTTAATTTATTTACATGAATATGACTTCTATCTTAAAAAAAAGAGCAACAATTACTCAATAAATTCATGTTAATCGTGGTGGTAAGTACATTTTACTTAATACTAACAAGGAAATTATACCTGATATTACAGCAGTAAAATTTACTCAAAAAGTGCTTCTGCAAATTGTTACAAGAATTTTTTGTAGTGAATCTTACAAGTATTTTTTTTTTCAGTGCATAATTGGGACATATAGATCTGAAAATCAATGCCAAATTCACTTTCTGCCATTTTTGTTAACGCTGTAATAAATATAAATGAGGCCGGGAATCAGTTATCAACAAATCCTCTATGGTCCAGTGTACAGTGGTTGCTAGGTAACAATTATGGAATTCCCTAGCACAATGTTTCACTTTTCAATCAGGAAGTCAAAATTTTTAACCTAAAAATGGCCAAAGTGGGCAGTAAAAATTGTAAAATGTTTAGTGAACTATATAATGATCTTAACTGTATTTTAATAAGATGAATACTCTAACCTGTCATAACCACTGAAAATCTACAATTACCTTGAGAAGACCTTTCAATTTCCTAAAAAAAACAAAAACTCAAACCTCATTTATGTTCATGAAATATCCACTAAACAAAACCTCCCTAAACAACACTTAGCCTCTGATCAAAGCACCTCCTGATTCCTTCACATAAAAAAAGTGATGAAAATTCAGCAGCCACCGCCGCGCTACGCTACGGTTATTAATTCCCTCTCTTCGGAGTCATATTTTTCAAGAAAATTAATTCTGCTGACTGATTTGCTTTTGTAATAACCTAATAGTACGCCACAGCCACGTGCACTCGCCTGGAACTGATGGGAGAAGCACATATCGATTGAGAGCTCCTCACAGTGTAGCCAGAGATTTAATGAACCGATTTCAATGTAAAGCTTGTGTTTTATATGCTTAGAAACTTCAGTGATATTCAATAGACTGCCATATTTTTATTAATCTGAAAAAAGAAAAACACAGATTATATATTGAGCGTGGGTTTTACTATATCATTCATGAAGTCTGATTTAGAAAACATGGTCACACTTGCAGAATGGTAGTGCGTCAGACTACAGTAATGAAAAATGAATGACTAAACTGATAGAAGATTTCACTGTGGCTTGATCATGGTGTCATTAAACGAGTAATTGCTGAATTTCCATGTCTCTTATTACAATAATTCTAACACTAAAACCACTGAAAGGACTACTATTATGATATTTTCTGATCCATGTTACAATATTCTTCATCAAAAACATACTTGGAGTCGTATTTTGTTTCATTCACGCAAGTTTAACACTAAAATTCTGCATATTTAGGCTGAGTCTGTTCCACTGTGTCTTTAAACTCCAAACACCTTCACTAGGATCATTTGGATTTGATTTAAGGCCAGTTGCTGAGCTCTAGTGAAATGGTGGTAAAAAAAAAAAAGTAGCTGTTAACGTGAAAACTATCACTTAATGACATCACAAGGTTACTTTGATGAAGTAACCACATTAAAACATGGTTGAAATCTCACACAAGTACATTTTGTGGACCTTTTAATACTGTGACATTACTGAGCTTGTAGATATATTATGATGATGATGATTATTATTATTGTAGTTGTAGTAGTAGTAGTAGTAGTAGTAGCAGTAGTAGCAGTAAGTAGTAGCAGTAATAGCAATAATAGTAGTAATAGTAGTAATAGTAGTAGTAGTATCATTGCAGCTACACACCAAAAACAACAACAAAAAAATCTATACAAAAATGAGCAGTTCCTTGGGCCGTTGTTTTTGTCAGAAAATGGTGTCATTGGAATAAATGGAGTATAGAGTGACACTGGGGTGAGGGGTGATGTAGGTGAGGATGAGAGATGGGCTCTTCCTGGTGGCAGTTGCAAAAGGAGGTGGGGGCCATATGTGGTTTTCATTCCCTTTATGTAAAATTATTTGAATGTTATGTGTTTTGTCTGATCATCTTACCAATATTATGCTTTTTGTACTTAATATTAACTTATAATATACTTTTTTACTTTTTGTTCATTGTTACCTGCAATATTTATGTTATTATGTTTTTCAGACCAAGAGTTTGTTTGTTTTCATCTTCCCTCCACCGGTAGGAAGACCAGAACCAAAACCTGTATAAATCAGCTGATCGGAAACGTCACAGCAACATCATGTGACCACTCCGTTTACACCGAAACGAATCCGGGTATCACCGTATCACTGTATCGGAAACGATCTGCATCCAGACACGTCATTTCTGTGTCCGCAAGCCTTCCCTATCCACACAGTTTTGAGCATATCTGTTTACCTTTTACAGAAATGAAACTTAAAACCGCATGGCTAATTTGCATAAACTGAGCTAAAAAACAGTTCGCTGTTGTGCGCTGATGTGGTTCAGCTTCTGTCGGACTAAAGGACATGACTCAGTGGAATATGTGTGTTCTTTCTGTGACAGAGGGGTGCTCTGCTATTGGTGAGTCTGTTCTCTGCTTCTGTCGTGTTGGAGATGGTTCATGTTAAACTTTTCAGAGATTATACGTCTGCAGGTCACACACATAGACCTTATATGAATGGACATACAGTATATTCTAGCCTCTTAGTGTTTTAGCGGTGAATTACTTTGCGACACATAGACCTACATCAGCATATCAGAGTTTTCCCCACAGTGCCAGATCCGTACTCAGATGAATTCATGGGAGCTGGTGGCACCAGATCCTTCCGTCTCTGGAGCCGTTTTCCATCGGATTAGTGTGGACGAACACTGCATCCACAACGAAAACGATTTGAATATGTACTAGTGTGGATGGGACCAGACACTAGTGAGCAGTCCAAACTGTCAGGTATGGAACAAACAAACTCTTGGTTTGATAAAAAGAACCTAATAACATAAATTATCAGAAGATCAAATGAACCTCATTGGACTAAACCGCAATATTATTCTAAAAGGGCTAAATAAAAGAAAAAAATAAACTGTCCAAAACTGCAGAATCCATAAGCATTTTTATTCATGGTGTTTTTATGCGTGACATTTTCTTTATCCAGAATGTATGGAAGTTTGCATTTTTTTGATAAACACACTTTAACGTTGCGTGCAGCTTTAATAATTGATTGCAATTGTGCTTTATATGATATCTTTTGGAGGTGGATGCCAATTTTCCCCTACCCTGTATAGACCACGCTCTACACTGTCTATTTGTTGTCAAAATAACAAGTTCTGATTTGTCATTCAATAAACACCCACACAGTCTCTCACCCTGCCATCTTTGGTCCATCTTCCAAATAATCCTAATGCATATAGAAAGCTACAGGCAATGAGGATTCAGTTACACCTAATTTAAACAACAATGAATTAAGTGTTACAACCTGATTAAATGCATTGTAATGAACAGTGTAACTCTGTAAACGTACACAAAACTATGTAACAATAACTTGAAATGTTATTGTTCAAAATGTGTGAAAATCTATTAACATTTAACTCAAACACCCTTCAGTAACATAATACATAAATCTAATAATTTAAACATAAAAGCCAGAACCAATATGTAATCTAAATGTAACAAAGTGAATGACAAGTTGTGAAACAAAATACAAAATGTAAATAATAACATGTACAATGTAACACATGTACAGTGTAACAAATTTTTATGTAACAACAACATGTAGTGAGTAACACATTGTAATAATATGCCAACCTTAACATAAAGCAATGCATAACAACCTAATATGTACTTTAAATTGACAAAGAGAGTGTAATCTTGCAAATAATATGTACAGTGTTGGGGAAGGTTACTTTTAAAATGTATTCCCCTACAGATTACAGATTACATACCCCAAAATGTAGTTTGTAACGAAATCCATTAAGTTACTTAAAGTGAGTAACGTAATCTAAATACTTTGGATTACTTGATTTGCTGTAGAGAAGCAAAGACACGGAAATCTTCACATAAGAAGTTTTGTCTGATAAAAGACAATAAAAATCCCAGACTTTTCTTAACCGTATATAAAAATATTACTGATAGAAGAGGAGACACGTCCACACAGCATGGTCCTGTTAAATCCTGTTTTAGATCTGGTTTTAGACCTGGTTTTAGACCTGTTTTTTAGACCTGTTTTTAGACCTGGTTTGGATGTGGTTTAGTGTCCGGCAATGAATGGAATTACAGGAAAAAAAAAAAAAAAAAAGGGATATAGCCCGAAATGTGAAAACAGGAAAATACCACAGTGTAATCCATTTTCTTCAACAAAGTAACTGCAATCCAATTACCACTCATTAAAACAGTAACTGTAACTGAATACAGTTACTCATAATTTGTACTCTGATTATGTAACTCTGGTACATATAATCTGTTACTCCCCAACACTGAATATGTGATCCAAACTGGAAAAAATCTATGTAACAATTTGCAGCACATAATTTAAATGTAAGGCTGTGTGTAAAACTTCAGATCACACCTCAAACTATAAACCAATCAATGTAATGTGACATGTTACATTGTTATAGTAGTAAGGCAGCATGATATTGGAAAATAATATTAGCATTCAAATTTTTTTTTTAAATAAAAAAAAAACTTGGACATACTTGGACAATTTTATTTATAATCTGAGAAACTTCTTTTGGTGCATTATTTTTGCCTTATGGTCATTTACAAGCATGATGTGGTACTACATGACTAAAATTGGGACAAACTAATAGTTTTGGATAAAAAAAAGGACACAGGATTCAAAACTGGGACTGTCGTGGGTAAAGTGGGACGTCAGATGCAGACTGAAATATGAACAGATAAACTAATACAAGAGCCTCGTGCATTCAGGTCTAAGCCGCTGGTACAACAGGATTTCTCTATAAAAACACAGGATACGTTGTTCTTTGCAGAGGCAGACAGTCTATTATTTTAGTAATTGCAGCCTTTGTTGTTTGATAATTCTGCCAACTTAAACTGTGATATTGTACTGCCCTAAAGGGTAGTGTAAAATAAAATATGAATTGTTCTTATTATTTATGTGTTATTTGGATTTTCGTGAATGTGCAATGTCCTTTTCACTTTTGGTATTGTTTTGTGAATGGGACTTCATAAATAATAATGTAGGTTGTGAAGTATAGACATTTGTTCCATTTGTAGATCGCAGGATACAGACTGGTGGGAGATAGTACGTGATGGTGCATGCAGTTCGGTCTGAAAGTAGAAAAGTAATAGTAAAGTACTTAAGAATACATTTTAGGTATCTGCAGTTTACATTTTAAGGTGAATACTGTTTACTTCACTACAGGTACTTTAATACTTAAGTCGATTTTTTCATGTGATACTTTTACCTGGGTATGTTTTTGCTCCAGTATCTGCATTTTTACTTCAGTAGCAAAATCGAGTACTTCTTCAACCACTAGCTGTGTGTTGTATTCAGATGCCATGCTTGTTTATACCCCCGGCTGGGTGAGTAGTGCATGATCCAAATCAGAATGTACTTCTGAAGGCGAGACCGCTGCCATGTAAAATCTGAAAGATACAAAATAAATATAAAAAAGGGAGTGCAATTTACATAACCTGTAATACTCTAGCAACATTAAGTTTATGTTGCTAGGACTCTGCATACCAACGTTGTATAAGAGGGATAGCAAGACAAGACACCTATATTATACTACCTCATACTATCTTACTCTACTTTTTTTACATAAAGCAGCATCCTGTAACTTTCTGGAGGTAGAACATCACCTGCATGATTCCACTGAAATAAAAAGTTAAAACCATCCTTTGAAACATTCTCCATGGACATAGGTACTTTAAATTCCTTTCTGTGGAATATGATAGTCAATGTAACAAATCTTCCATGGAAACAAGCAGGTTGAGGCCGTGAAAGAGTCAGGTTTGTGGAAATGCAAGCCCACTTACAGTAAGGATGTAAGTTTTCTTGTGCAAAACCTCCAAAATTTATTTTCATAAATGTTGTTGGCTAAATGTAATTTCTTCCACAATGGGTAAACAAGATGACATAAAAGTAGTAGTAATAATAATAATAATAATAATAATAATAATAATAGAATGTCTACAAAAAAAAAAAAAAAAGAAAAAAAAAAAAAAAGATGGCTATGGTTATATGGGTATATTTATGTGCAGCATATGGACATGAATAAAAAGCAGTGCCTTCATTGTATTCTACCGGTGATTCTGATTTCCAGGTCGAAAGAAAGGAAAAACAGAAAAAAAGTATATATATTTATACAAATACAAATACACAAATACAAATCAGTTGTCACCAGACCCTATATATGACACCCTGCTGATATCTTTTCAACTTTTGGATGATTTCCTGAACAAAAGTTTACTTGATCGACTACAAGAGAGGCCATCAGCTTCACCGTTCTCAAAGTGATTTTGGCAAGATAGTGATGACAGTACAGATGCCCGTCTAGACAAGAATGAATCATCCAACTGTCTGCATTTTGTCTCACAAGTGCAGAGCGTGAACCCACCTCAAATGAACCATGTTAACCGTATTCTGAATAAAATTTTATCTTCATTATTACACGCACAACATAGACACAAAATGCAAATAATGTATGACTAAATTGGAATATTGGGATAAAGTATTTCAAAATCTCGTACATCCTCAAGCTTAACTTTTATAATCTGTACAATGAGTGTAATAAACATTCTTGAGCATAACGTTACATTCTCAGTTGTTTATTCTGGTCCCTTTCGCAGCCCATAGTGAGAACTCTCAGATGTTACGTTCTTGTCTGTATGGAATGTTCCACATGATGGCATTAAACTTTATTCAATTATGTTTTGCATTTAATGTTAACATTCTAAATAAGCATTAGATAAACATAAATTCTTTCTTTGGGTGGGGTAAAATCAGTTTTGCTCCAATACAAATATATTGGTAAAGCAGCTCAGGGTCTAAATAAATCCACAGTGTACTGTCTGCATCTGATTATACAGTACTTTATTTTGTGTGAAGGAAGAAGTGCGCTGTTAGCATGCTAATGTATGGTAGCTTGACCGTGACAGTAAACATTGCTCTGGACTCTGCATGTTGTCCACAGAAGTGCTCATAAAGTCATTGTGGGGAATAAACACAATGTTCAAATGCATCAGGTAAAGAATTCATAAGTTTGGACTGCTGCAAACTTATGCAATCTGCAAAAAAGGATCTGTTTTGGCAATTTAAAGGCAAATTTATTTTATTTCTATTATATCTGCAAACACACTGGAGACCATGTTATGTTTTATTACTTTTGAAATGCTTTATTCACCAACATATTGACATGTTGACTTATACTTATATATATAAATATATACTTTTTTTTTTCTCATTTTTGGCACTCTGAATCTCCCTTCCCTTTACTCTCTGTGCTAAGTCACTTCCCCTTCATAGCACCACATGATCAGCATGCATTCCTCATTTACCAGCACATCACATTTGTCAAGTTGAGTACAGTTTTGTGTCCAGCTATTGTATATTTATGGATAATTGTCATGTGTGAGCGTTGATGACAAAGGCTTAAGGGCTGAGCATTAGACAGAATCAGCTCTTTACACCTAAGCTAACCGCTCGGATGACATCTAGAACCTCTTGAGGCATGTTTCTGATGAGGGAACATCATAACATGGTAGAAAGCTCCACAAATGTGCTTTGCATAATAACCTCTCTTTAAAGAGAAGACACTAAAAATCAGTTTTAAGCACTTTAAATCAGTTGCCCGTGGTTACACAAGACACACACTTTGGCTTTGTAAGACCCGGCCCAGTGAGGAGGCTCAGCTGGAGGGGCCTATAGTTCTCAAGTGGTCATCCTGTGCTGTTCAAATCCCCTACTGCCGAACATTTAATAAGTCAAGTAAGTGTTTAGGAACATATAGAACCTGCAGGTGAATTTCAATGTAAAGCTTTTTCTACAGGTGGAAATGAGCTCTAGTGCTACAACCTGGCACAAAGCATTTCTCCTGTTAAAGTAATATGTGCACTGTCTCTGTCTCGTGAATAAACCAAATAAAAAATAAATAAAATGAAGCTTTTTCTGTAATACAAAATATAATACAAACAAATTAGTATTTTATGTAGTTTTATTTTATTCTAATGTTCTGACTTGAGTACTCAACTCATCTCTAGACATGTCACACAGAGACTGCATAATGACGGTTCTGAAGACGGCTCCAGCGAGCAATACAAATGCAGAGGTAAATACATCTCAAAGTTGTGTGACTAAAAGAAAACAAATATGACACATGATCAGATCTGAAGACGATGATGAATGTTACTAGAGCGCTGCACCCACGGGACCAGACACAAAACAGTACGACGCAGGGCACTCATTGCGGGAGCGGGCGGGAGCGGGACTGCACAATGTGGGAGCGGGTGGGTGGGATGATAAACTGCAGTCCCACAAACAAAATATGAGAGTAAAGTAAAATGTACAAATGATTAATATAAGCCTATCATACATCATTTGCGCTGGATATTTTATTTTAATAAAAAAAACATTTTAAGCAGACCTAAATTTGCCGATGTGGTCTAATCTCGCACACAGTTTAGACAGTTCCTTTCCGCTTCTTCATGTCTGACAGATCTTAAAAAAGCAAACATCCTCATGTTACAGGATTTGCGGGCAGGAAAGGGACAAAATATCATAGATGCAGTCGGGAGCGGGAATAAAAATTACAATTCTTTGCAGGTGCAGGCGGGACGGGGACTGAAAATTCTGTCCCGCGCAGACCTCTAAATGTTACCAAAGATCTTCTCACGATAACAGTAACAATAACTTTTGATTTCAGTGTTGTTGTTTTTAGCTATTGATACTTTGCAGCGACATCATGACGGGGGTGTTCTACATGTTTCTTGAATGGTGAAATGTTTAGGAGTTACCTTGGTGATACAAAACATTGTCAGAAAAGTTTTAAGATTGTGTGAAAACTCAAGAACAAATACAAAATGGATTTAAACCGCATTTTTTCAGTGATCAGTGACTTTTTGTGGTCTTGTTTAGGTGTTTGATTTAACAAAAATAATAATAAAAAAAATTAAATAAATCTTGCCTAATGCTAGCTAGTGTGTGACTGTAATTTTATGTGTGAGAGAACAAGATTGGATTAAAATAAAGCTGAAATGAAAGACATCAGCTGGAAAGTATCAGTTGTATAAAGACTATTATTCTCAATGCAGTCACACACCATGCCTCATATGCACTTGCTTTTTGGCTTGGTTTTGCTTCCTCTTCTTCTTGCTCACATGACAGAGAAGGTAAGAAATATTTCAGATGCTCTCATCAATAAGTGAGCAGCCTTCTTTTCGCTCGAGGAGGATCTTAAATCTGAGCGACACTTGGTCAAACTGCTCCTCGGGCAAACCCAGCTCTGTGGCCTGTGGCTGCTCCAGTGCTGCCGTCTCTGTATGGGATTCAGATCTTTGTGTATTATTTGTGTGTGTGTATATGTGTTTTGATTAGTTCTTTCATGTAGTACTAAACTAAACATGAACTAAAATGAAAGGTCTTCTGTTACGCAAATTGGATTCTTGTGAGCTTTAAGGCATGTTAGAATGTCACTACCTCCTCAAAGAACATACCAGTTGGAGTTGTGTTTTTGTTTCATTCATTAAGTAAGTGAAGAATCCTTCATTATTAGTCTGTTTGCAACTCCAAAGCTCAAAATGCTCTGGTCTACCTTGTGCTGTCATGAAGCAGTAGTTTTCAAGTTAACAGCTACTTTTTACCTTTAGTTCAGGACAGATTGCCAATTTGAGTTTGGTTTGATAGAAGAAGTTTGCCTAAATATGCAGGATTTGTGTGTTGTAACATGTAAATGAAACAAAACACAACTCCAGGTATGTTTGTGATGACGAAACATGGATCAGAATATAGCGTAATATGGGCCATTTAAATTATAGTGTTGGGCAATACTAGTGATTTTTGTTTCCAACACTTTACCAGTAATACTATGAAAGTATATGGCAATTTGTTCATCATTTTGTACATACATTCATAGAAACTCATTGACGTATAGAGGCCACCATTATGTTTGCTCCCACACAGCTAAAAATATACACACTATGTTTATATGATGATAGGTTGAACAGAAGACGCAAAAGTGGCATCGCGTCTTCAATTCACAGGCGTTTTTGAGAGGAAATCTGCGTGCATACGGTGACGCAAAAATGTGTGAAATTCGATTGGGTGTGCATTCCAGGCAGCTAGGTATGTGACGTAAACATGTACGCGACGTAAGCAGATCTGACCACAGTTGTGCGTCTTGGGCAGTGTAGGCAGAAACGCTACAGCAAAGCGTATTCAACTTTTCCACTCTGGAGGGAGGTTTCAGATTTTTGCGTTTTTAAACCGCAAAAACGCCGTCACCATCTAAACGAAAGGTACTTCTGATGAAATATTTAGTTGTTTTTACCCGTAAGCATTCTCGTGTTAACAGGCCCTTAGAAGAGAACCTAACCTGGTTTAGTCGTAAAGTTTTTAGTTCCAATTTCAAGGTGATGTATGTTTAAACTCACTCTTATTAATTAGTTTTATTTGGGTGATGAAGTCCTTGTCCTGGTTTATTCCTAATTTAGACTTGGTATGGTCATGGTGTTACCCTAATTTAGTCCTGGCCTCGTCCAAGTTTAGTCCAGATTTCAGATGTGGAGTATTTGCAAGTGTACACTGTAAATACTGAAAAGAATTAGTTGACAAAATCAGTACTGCATTTGGAAGAAAATAAAATAAAAAATTCAGTCAATAGATTAAGACTAAAACAAAATAAAAATTGAAGAAAAAAAAATAACAGTGAACTTCAACATCAACTACGCTCAAACCCAAACATGTGATGACTTCTTTCCCCACATGGGCTCAGCTGTACATTGAAGATCACAGGGGATCTTCTTGGCGGGGGCTGTTTCTTCTCCACGCGCCGTAGATTAGACATTCTCTGTGTTTCTGATTGGCCGATGTGGTATTGACACTAAGGCAGGTGCCCTCCCATCATTAAGCTTTCATAAGTCTGCACACACACATTCTCATTAACAGCAACCCACGGGGCACAGCCAGGACCTTTGCACACAAGGGCTACATGAAAAGAAGGCCACCGTACTTTTATATGGTACTACTGAGAGAATGCTAACGATGCTAGACACATATAAGTGCACATATACTGCTCATGGGAAGAATATCCGTACAGGGAGTTGGAAGGGTCACTGTCAGCGATGTAGACACTCTAATTACTTCCAATTATTTCAGTTTCAGTGTTTTGTGTCAAGAGTCTAAATATTAAAATGTCGGGTATGAGCTGATTCACTGCATAGGCCTGAAATACCATCTTTGTGTGGATGCATATGCTATCTGGACCTTTTTTTTTTCAGTTGAAGGTGAAGTGGGGTTCTGAAATCTACTGGGAGCATTTTCAATTCAGCTACTCATTACCAATCATTATATTAATAAAATAACATACAAAAATGTCGCCCAAAGGTGTAGAGGTGTGTGTGTGTGTGTGTGTGGAAACATTCCTGCTCCATTCCTGCTTTTGTTATTCCATCCAATAATTAATGGGCCTATTACAAGACCTCATGGTGAGACCTCATCTGTCATACCAGATTGGCCTCTGCTCAAAACCATGC
Organism: Boleophthalmus pectinirostris; assembly: GCF_026225935.1. Classification (NCBI taxonomy): domain Eukaryota; kingdom Metazoa; phylum Chordata; class Actinopteri; order Gobiiformes; family Gobiidae; genus Boleophthalmus; species Boleophthalmus pectinirostris. Next base: position 16,740,250 of record NW_026571299.1, read on the forward strand.
ATCAAACCGTGTCTATAGGCTATCATTTCAAATATAATTTAGAAAAATCTATTTCAAGTAAAATATTTATTCATTTTATTAATTATAGCAGTTATTTTCTATTGCACAAATTATATTCAAGTCTTAGGTTAGTCAAAGAATTTCAGAAGTTTCACTAAAATTTAGTATCGTATTTCAAGGTTAATTACTCACCTTTTCAGACCGTCTTTTAATAGGGATGTAACAATAACCAAAATATCGTGATATTGTATCGTCAAAGTTCTCACAATAATATCATGGACCATCACAATATATCGAATTACAAGTCTCTTTGCTTTAATTAAGAGTAATGGTGCAGCAATAGTTTAAAAAAAAGCAAAAAAAAAAACAGAGGGAACTACATAGACCATGATCCTTTGCTCCATTTCAGTGTAGACTACATGAAGAAATAACACTTTTAAGTCTTAGTTCTTTGGATTATATCTTGTCAAGGCATTTTAAGAGAAAAAAATTCACATATTCAGTTTTGTTAACCTCCACAAAATATCGCAATAAATATCGTACCATGAGATGTATATCGTGAAAATATCGTACCGAGAGATTTGGATATTGTTACATCCCTAATCGTGAGCCCCACCATCATATTGTGAGCTTTCCCACGATATCGCAATAAATATCGTTCCGTGAGGTTCATACCGTAACGATATCGTAATGTGAGACTTGGATCGTTACACCACTGGCTTTTAACCATAGATCGTATATATAAATGGGCAGAGATAACGCGCGTATTCTAAATAGGAATAGAGTATTGTGGCCTCTCTGTGTAACTGCTGCTGTGAGCCTCGTCATTTTGGTCTTAAAATGTTTGTATTAAGCCACTCTAAATGATCTTTTTTTTTTTTTTTTCTATTTGGTCTGTCAAAAAATCTGATTCATAATATACAGCCTGGCTCCAAAATCGCTCCTGTAACCTCTACCATCGTGAGTTTCATTTCTGAATCCAAACGCTATGGGTGACATCATACTCACTTATAGGGCTGGGTATCATTAAGAAGTTGCCAATAAGATACATACCTTGATACGGTGAGCTTTCAGTTCGATACGATGTATTTCAAAATGATTTGAATAAATAAAGGTTAAATCATGGCTGTGATACTAAAAGCGTTTGTTAAACCACTTCTTGTGCAAAGTTCATACGAAACACAAACATGTTAACCATCAAAACAGTGAAAATGTCAAATGTGGTGCATAAATGAGTAGCCCTGTAACAAAATAATTAAGTAAAATATACCAAAAAATACTCTTGGTGATATATCGACACAGCAGCCAGTGATATCGATACTGTATCATCACATTAAAGCCCTATTTGCTTAGTCCACTTTTTTATACAGTCTATGCTTTTAACACTGCAATATTTTAAGTACTTTATTATTTGTCTATGTTGCTTATAAGCACTTTTGTCTTTTCTGTTTTGTAAAGGCCTGTATGAATAAACTTTGATTTATTACAGACTTAGATTTAGACACGCTGTATTGATTCACAAAGGATATTATTTGAACACAGTAGCTCAAACATCACAATAAATATAATAACAAAGAGCAACAATATACGTAGCAAAAATGATACTATATTTGTCACTCGTTTCTTGCTATGTTTGCTACTTGTTTTGAATGCATTATTAGCATTTATATTTTTATTATAATATATTGTAATGTGTGAGCTACTGTGTCCAAATAATTTTCTTTTTGGATCCATAAAATTTGTCTTAAAGTCTAAAAATAGCAAGAGACTAGTGTCAAATAAAGCACAATGATCTAAATGTAAGTAAAAATAAAAAATAGAATACAGTATTGATTATTTACCACAGATCACTTTCCAAATGTCACATTTTAACAAAAGAGTAAAAACATGCTGCTTAACCACTATGTTATTTTGAGCTGAATACATTTATTTGCCTGAACGCTTGTCTGTGGCGTAGACGTGCAGCTGGGGCTCTCGTTCTTTGTTGTGCTGTGTGAGAGTGTGATTACAGGGTACACGTGAAGCTTTTGGGTGTAAACACAACATGAAGAAAAGCTCTTACCCTTCAGACTCTCACAGGGATGAAAGTGTGTCAGCCTCAGTGCCCCCGCTCCCAAAGACAACCACAGGTACTCTGACATTCAAACAGAGGAAGGTCAATGGAGTTTGCCTAAATGGTTCTAACACAAAATAATTAGAAAATTAGAATCCGTGTCTGCCTGATGAAGATACAAAGTTCCGAAAACGATTGCCTTGAGTGGATAAACAGATCAAGAATGGAGCGGCTGTGGGCTGTGGTTTGATGGTTAAGATTTAAGGGCCCACTTCATGCTATTTGCTGATCTATGTTATAATGTTGTTTCCTCATTAAAAACATACCTGGAGTTGTGTTTTGTTTCATTTAACACACAAAAATGCATAGGCTGAGTCCTTGGCTCAAACTGAAAACGCTCTGTTCCACTTTTTGATGTACACCTTCTCTGTACACCTTCCCAAAAATCATTTAGATAATTTCAGCCGATCTCTACAGAACTAAAGGTAAAAAGTAGCTGTTAACATAAAAAAAATAATAAAAAATAATAAAAATAATAATAATAATAATAATAATAATAATAATAAAGTAAAATAATCACAAGGTGGAACAGAGCATTTTGAGCTTTGGAGATATAGACAGACTAATGATAAAGGATTACTCAAACATGTGTGAATGAAACAAAAAAAAGAGGTGGGATCAAGTCGTTGTTTTGCAAGTCTCAAGTCTCAAGTCTTTGACCTCAAGTCTGAGTCAAGTCCCAAGTCAAATACAGACAAGTCCAAGTCGAGCCTCAAGTCACTGTCCCATAAGTCCAAGTCAAGTCCAAGTCGTCTGTTTTTAGCTTCAAGTAATTTAAAGTCTTTAACCCTCCTGTTTGTGTTCATTTCCCGCCCCTTACTTTAGTGTTCCCGGTCTCTTTTAACTGCTTTTAAATTTTTCACTATGAAATTTGAAGTCATCATTCTTTACCTGTGAACAATGTCAAATTAGTGTTTAACATGAATTTATAGAATTAGACATAAAACAACTGCAGTGAAAATACAAATTGGCACTGAAAATGTTTTACAAAATGAACATGTAATGCAAAAAATAAAACCAAAGACCAAATTCAACATGAAGTTGTGTGTGTGTGTGTGTGTGTGTGTGTGTGTGTGCGTGCATATGTGCGCGTGCATGTGTACGTGTGCATGTGTGCGCGTGTGTGTGTATGTATGTGTGTGTGCCTGTGTGCATCTCCAGGTGTCCCCAAACACATGCTTCCCCTCCAGGTTTGTCATCTCCAGTATAATTCCCTCAATGGACTCTGGTAAAAAGAGTTGGAAGTTGGACTTGATTAGCCTGATTCTGACCTCGCAGCATTAGGATTCATTCTCTCAACCCCTCAAACCCTGCAGGAAGAAGGGCATTAAACCAAACTTTGTTTTTTGCAGTTTACGTATATGACTTTTAAACTAATATATTTATATATGATATTATATTTTTTATTGTATTTATATGAGTATTTATATAAGAGTTGTAGAAATGCAAATTTTTCCTTTTTGAATGTTTTGACAAGATCTTAGTGTGAATTATTATGGTCAGAACAGAAAGAATTAGGATTTAAAAGTGCTAAATAACAGTTATTTTGTCGTGAAGTCTGCACTGAAATGGAAGGATCATGTTCTATGTAGTTCCCTCTGTTTTACTGTATTTTACTGTATATTATTGTAGAACATTTGCGGATACCATATCACAGTACTTCAATTACGTCCAAAGTAACAAACAGAAGTGGGAGGAACATGTTCCAGTTTGTTCCTGTAAAAATCAGCACTGCAACTTGCAAGTCCACACCTCTGCAGAAAACAACTCTGGGTATGTTTTTGAAAAGGTAACAACATTATAACTTGACTTAAAGCTCACATCACAAGTCAATTTTATGTAATATAAAACCTTTACGTACCAATATGTGTGACTGTGGAGACGATCACCCTTGAATAGCAGCCTTCTACACATAGTTTTCCTTATGCGACCTAAACCGCTTTACATTTTCACATGGAAAAATTGAAAGAAATTAATTTACAGCAGTGCAGAGAATGTTCATGAAACATTAAGCAGTGATTAGTGCTAATTCATCTATATGGCATTCCCTGTAAACCTTTGTTAGTACAATCCACTGCTGTATGAATCAACTAATGCAAAAGCTGCACACATTATTCAAGTATTGGCATGCATTCAAGCCTGTCGCCAAAATGTGAAGCTTGTTATTGTGGGAAAGAAAGAACTGAAAATGGATCTGTCTATTCAAAAGGAATGTGCAAATGCAAAGAGAGAACAATACATGCAGATGGTCTAGGAGAGGTGTCTAAGGAGGAAGAGATGGAGTATGTTGAGTATAACAAATAAATTCCCTGATGACTGGAGTCACTTTTCTCTTTTTTGGTTGAACGATAACCTGGACTGATCTGTGTAGCACTCTGAATTGGACTTCTACAAACTGGCTGATTGGTTGAAGAGTCCTGACTCCGAAACATGGTGAAATATCAAACTTTTCTTACATCCAGATAAGAGAAAAGCACAGACATCTTTCCCGTCCGCAAACACACACAGCGCCTACATTCTAGTTTGTATTTACGCTAAAATATCTTAAAATACATTTCTCGGCATCGCCATGTTTGCTGTGGCTCACTGGAGCTTCACCTTTGGCATCCTCCCAAACCACAATGCTGATTGGTCTGAAACACGCTCAGGAACAAGATGGATTCTCCTGAGTTTGTGAGCTCACAAATATCACAAGAATCCACGTTTCTGAACAAGTTTAACTTAAACGTGCATTATGTAACTTTTCAACTGGGGGATCGGCAGCTTCTTGTCTCCATAAAGATGTTATTGTTTTGTTTCAAATGCACCACAGTATAGCTTTAAATTGATCTACTAGTGTGCTGTACTTATTCAGCTATAGTTGTGTTTTTAGTTCTCCAAAATGTCTCAGTCAGGCATTCTTAAACATAAAGCACAATTCATATGTCTATTTGTATAGACAGATATTGAGGGAAGAAGAAACCAGTATTTATTCTGCTACCAGTTTTTAAAACCAACATTTTGTTTCTTATAAAGATGATAAAATACTTCCCGAAAAAAGGAAAAGTGTTACAAATTACTTCTTACTTCTGACCAAATTGCTATTAGATTTCACGATCAGTTAAGCAATCTGTGTGAACAGTGTTTGTGCAATTTATCTATGGAGATAAACAAGTTATACTTACAGTTGATGAACCACTTTCCTCAGTCAGTCCTGAAAATGATCTAAATTAATTGTCCCGGTCTGGTCCCAGTCAGTTCTGGTCTGGTTCTGATTTCAGTCATGGTCTCAGTCCCGGTTTGGTTACGGTCTGGTCCCAGTCTCAGTCCTGATCACATGACAATCTGCGTGAGTGCACCATCCTGGTTTAGTCCTGGTTTAGTCCTGGTTCAGTCCTGGTTCAGTCCTAGTTCAGTCCTGGTTTAGACCTGTTTTACTCCTGGTTCAGTCCTGGTTTAGATCTATTTCAGTCCTGTTTTACTCCTGGTTCACTCCTCTTTCAGTCCTGTTTTACTCCTGGTTTAGACCTGTTTTAGTCCTGGTTTAGACCTGGTTTAGTCCTGTTTCAGTCATGTTTTAGTCCATAGGCAGTGCAAAAGTCCAGCATCACAGTTTAAGTCACAGAAACAGGAAACGGCCATTATCCATTTTTTCTTCCCATTATTCATTTTAACACAAAATCGGAAATTTAAAGAACAAATCAGTATCTGTTTTTTCATTTTGGTTTTGGAGACAAATAATGAAGAAAACTGTTGTTTTCTCATTTTCTTATTTTTGGTTTTATTTAAAAAAACAAATGAGTGAATGATACATGGATTAACATGGCTCAAACTTCCTATCAAATAACTTTAGACATTTTCACAAGCCATTCACCGGTATTGCCTTTCATCACAAAGCACCTTCCCAACAAAAGGAAGACCCCTCTCACCTCCGCGAAAGACTCTGGGGAGAAGAACCCAGCTCCATTTGCAGCACCTGTCTGTAACCGTTGCCAACCAGGTGCACTCACCCCAGCTGGACTCCGCAGAAGTGGCATTGACGTACATGTCCGGTGGTATATGGACCAGAATAAAAGCTGTCTGCTGGGCTATTTCTCTCAAGACACTTTTTTCAAATGACAAGGTGTTTGTGCAAGAGCCAGGGGATGTTTTGGTCTTACCTGGGCCAATCCAGCCTTATAACTCCCAGATTATCCCCACAGGAGGACAGCGCTAGAGGACAGGGGCTCACCGGAGGATAGGGGCCTGTTGCTTGGGATCTGGCCAGAGGTTTTGATGGCGGTAGTGAGTCATGCAGCTAGCCGAAGAGTTGTAAGGACTGCCGAGAACACTTGACAAAAGCAAAATGGATCCGACTGTGTAATTCATTTCAAGATTTTCAACTGAAGAGCTATTACTTTCACTACGTCCTGATTACAGACTTTAACATTTTGTCATGTTAACCTGTTTCTATTTGATCTCCATGGTAACACAATGGCAGAAAAAAAGGGTTTATTACTGTAACTGTATTTAAAGGCGCTGTACCAAAGCTTTACTGTTTTAAAGGTCCAATATTATGCGGAATTGACTCTTGTGAGCTTTGAGTCATGTTAAAATGTTGTTGACCTCCTCGAAAACATACTCAGAGTTGTGTTGTTTCATTCAGAGATGTTTCAGTAACCCTTTATTATGAGTCTGTCTACATCTCGAAAGCCCAAAATGCTCTATATAGGATTGTCTGTCAAAATATAGCAAAAAAACAAAACAAAAAAACAAAACACTAGGATTATGTAGAGCAGGTTAATACAAACATTTTAAGACTAAAATGACGAACTTGCGAATTTCGTATTTGGAACGTGGCGGCCAGCATGTTAGGTATGTCCATTTATATATACAATCTTTGGTTCCACCTTGTGATGTCACATAGTGGTAGTTTTGAAGCTAACAGCTACCTTTTACCTTTTGTTCAGTAAGTAAAAAGTTTTTATTTATATAGCGCCTTTCACAGACATATGTCACAAAGATGCTTTACAGAGCATTATTTATTCACTTCATACCCCGTGAAGGTAAACTACTATTGTAACCACAGCTGCCCTGGGACAAACTGATGGGATCGTGGCTGCCAATCTGCATCATCAACCCCTCCGACCACAATCAGTACTCACACACACACTACACTACTTTCATACTAGGCAATGGGTGAAGTGCCTTGCCTAAGGACACAATAACATTTTTTGTGGCACCCCCCTGTGGCACCAAATTTTCCCAGCGGTCTCCCATCCAAGTACTAACCAGACCTGGCCCTGCTGAGCTTCTGAGATCTAACAGGATCAGGATTAGACAAGCTTTTACAGCCACCAGTAGAGCAAATCCAGGGGTGAAAATATCCAAATGATTCTAGTGAACGTTTAAAAACACAGTGGAGCACTTCCTGTATTACCACATGACATCATAAGGTGGAACAGCGTGTTTTCAGTTTGATAGATCTGTGTGTTAAACATGTGTGAATGAAACAAAATTATAAACTTACTTACTTACTTCTTACTTTACTTTAGGGAACAGCAGTAAGCCACCCCCAGGAACAACTAGCATACTAACTGTGCACCAGTGTTACCTTCTGGCTTTACGCTTTATAATTAGATGCAGACCGCACAAAGTGGGTCTCATTTTTGACCTTAAGAGTTACTGTTAGAACCTGTATTGGGTCCAAACAACTTTTACTTTTATAGCTGTATATATATATTTAACATGAATTATCCCCCAGTGATTCATATTTAGTTGTAAAATAAATAAATTACACAATACAGTCTGTATAGTCAGGTAATGATGAGTACATTTTTGGATGTTTCAATGCATCCTCTGCCAGATCTATTTGAATAGTGCATCAAATTAAGGTCTTCCAATACTGTGATAAGTCTACCTCAAAGATTCAAACATTTTAAAGTGTATTTGAGGTTATTCAGACAGAGATTCAACCATACAAATTCCAAGAGGAGGTAAAACTACTACAAATTATAGCTCTCGTTTTGTTATCTGTTAAGTTTTAAGTTTAGTATTGATGTTCGTAAGTATTGATGTTTTCACTTGTTGAAAAGAACTATTAAGAGAGCTTTAATTGTATTTTCTTACCCCATTGGCAGACTATTTTACTTGAAAAAAGAAGAAAATGTAGCTTGAAACTACACAAATTATGTTCTCTGTCCAGCGAGTTCCTTCTGCGTTCTGTTTGAATTCATAAGGATCTGGAATCGGACTATCGTCAATCAACCATCCTCACATGTCTCTCAGAGGTGGGATACATCTCGGACTTCTTGGAAATTCTCAAAATGTTCTCAAAGATTCAGTTTCTCGGTCCTCTGCGTTATTGTTTCTTAAATTTTTACTCAAAAAGAAAAGACTTTTGATTCTGATTCGGCCATACTCTGATTGGTTAATCCACTTGTCAATCACTCTTATCTGAAGTTTGCAGAGACAGGATATGGTTACAGACCTACAACTCTTTATAAAGTCACAGTGTGTGGTTTCGGATGGCCAGGCAATATATTAATACCTTACAGTGACATCGCGCTGGAGATGATCTACATGTATCGCTCATGGAGGAATGTTTAGGAGTTACAATGGTGACGCAATGCACAAACATTATCAAAAAGGTTTTAAGTACTTGAGTTTGAAAACTTAAGAAAAAACACTAAATGGGTTTAAACAGCACATTTTCAGGAGTCTGTTGTAACCTGCGTCTAATACAGAGACTTTTATTTTGGCGGGTCCACTTCCTGTTCTGCTGCTCGGCACTTTCCAGTTCCTTTAAAGTCCTGTCCACACTAGTACGTATTCAAGTCGTTTTTGTTGCGGAAGCAGTGTTCATCCACATTAATCTGATGGAAAATGGCTCCAGAGACGGAACGATTTAGTGCCGCCAGCTTCCGCAAATTCATCTGAATATGGATTTGATCTGGCTCTGTGTGGACACCTGAAAACGCTGATACGCTGATGTACGAGCTCTAGTTGCTGTCCTTACTGGACCACGTCACTGTGACTTGCGCCTTCCTGATTCGCTGGGTTTGTGACATCGGTCATGTGACAGTATTGCAGAAAATAGTTGAAACAAACCATAGACAAATGTCTTAAAATCCGATGTTACATTCGAAAAGACTGTTTTCCCACTTGCCATCTTCCTCGACTTGAAATCAACTGCTGCTAGTTTAGACACGGTGCTTCACTTCATTGTTTTTACCGCCCGCGTGATGCACGTAACGCACACTGTGATTTCATTACGACATAACGCCAGCCTAGTCATGTGACTAGCGTTTCAGGCGGTTTCGCGTTACTATGTGGATAGGAAAGACTTTGATTGTGGTCACAGAAACAACGTGTCCGGACACAAATCGTTTCTGATTCGTTTCAGTGTTCAGTTCCCCTCCATCTCCGCTGTGGCTGTGGCATGGTCTGTCGGCAAACTTTCAAACAAAGTACTGGACCTCCCTAAAACTAGGCATTTCACCCCACATTTTAAGTGCTTCCATACATGTTTACCAGTCAGGCCGTGCATGGAGAGTAGCTTTAGCCCGTGGAAATCAAGGTCAGTCTTTTTTTTCTTTTTTTTTATATAGATGGAGTCCACTTTACTTTGAAAAAACTATGACAAATCTCAACTCATCAAACCACCAGATGGCGAGCTAAACAGCTGTGCGGTAGGACAAACTGTTTCCTTTTTTCTCGCCTCTGCCACTTCTCGAACCTTCTCGAACTGTGAGTCATAAATTGCAACTCCCAAACTGTGGATTATACCAATTTTGATTGTCAAACCGTGGATTATACTGACTGCAATTCTCAAACTGTGTAATATAACAGATCTCTTGTGAATTTTTTTTTTTATTTTTATTTAACAGACTCTTAATTTATTTTCTCCTAAAAAGTGGAACTTCAACTTTGGTATATTTTTGTGTTTATAATTAAATTTTCACTTTACCTTTTCACCTTACCTTAATATACATAGATAATAATTACAAAACCATTTGTTTGGTTTTCATTCACACCTCGGGCTCCTTCAAAGAACTGCTCTTCGGTTCCTGTTAACAATCTTAGCCGCAGTCGTGTTGCCGAGCCTTAAAATTAGCGTTACACTGTGATCAATAAAAGCATTCATTGTCCTGTTTAGGTGTTTGATTTTCAACAAAAACAGTGAGATTGAGTGACTGAAAATCTGTTGGCTAACTGCAATTTTACGTGTGAGAGATTTGTTTAACACTGCAAAATCGGTTCACCAGTTGTAGTTCCAACTAAGTCAGATTTTTGTAGTCAGATTGTGTTAAAATAAAACTCAGATTAAAGTCTAATAATGCCTCAGATAGAATGTTGCAAAGTGTCAGATTTCAAGACACCAACATCAATATATAAACAGAAAAACACAATGGAAATGAGAAAATATTCTGTCATGTGAACTCATTTTGATGCAGCAGCAGACTCGCACAACTTTAGTCCAGCTTAAGTAATCTTTCGTCCCTTTGACCCCGAGTTGCGGCTAAGAACCACGCGCGAGAAAGATCATCCTAATGGGACCTATATAAGAAAAGTCGACCGCTGACCCTGCTTGACCTCAGCTACATTTCCAGGGCCAGAGAATCAATAAAAGTGCCAAGAGTATCCACACTCGGAGATGTTCGCATGCAGCTAAGACAGTGAGCTGAGAGCCTTCTGTTTTGGGAGATGGGTGTTTGCGCTTAGCATCTGGTGTCATGACAACCTCGGGAGGCACTTTGACAGGGCACTGACAATGATGCATCTGTGACCTTTTTGCTTCCCCAATAGAAATGAATGAACGCTCTGCTTTGGAGACGTGATACAAAGGAAACACTGGCATCATTAGAACATGTTGGCTTGAATGGAAGTTAAAGCAACATAACATAAAGTTTAGCTATATTTTACAAGTAAAGTTTTAGTCTATATTATGTTGAAAGATTAGTTAGCAGATATTTAAAGGGACAGTCCAGATTTTTAGACATAGGGCCTCATTTTCTAGTGAGCCAGAGTGTTGGAGACACTTTTTAAAAACTATTCCATCCAGTCCTTGTATTTGCAGAGGTCGCTGGTGCTTGGCTAGTGCATGTCAATGGCCATAGTTATCCTGCCACTAAAAACAGTCTCACCCACTCCACAAAGCACCAGAAGCAAATCTATTATTACACCAGACTGTTGATGTAAATGTCTGTGTTGATCGAATAATGTTTGAAATTAAACTAACCTTGCATCACATGAATCATCGCATGTTGAGGGACGATTTTCTCAGCAGCAGCAGAATTGTACTTTGCTGTTAAGATAGGTGCTAGGTGATATCAGTCCGCCACTTCCGAGCTTTCTATCAGGAAGTACAACTCGCTGTTGCAGCTCAGTCACAAATCCTTCAAATGCAAGGTTGGTTTTACTTCTAAAATTATTCTATTGACACAGACATTTACATCAACAGTCTGGCATAATAATTGTTTTTCTTGGGGTGCTTTGTGGAGTGGGTAAGACTGTTTTTAGTGACAGGCTAACTATGGCCATTGACATGCACTAGCCTAGCACCAGCAACTTCTGCAAATACAAGGACTGGATGGAATATTTAAAAAGTGTCTCCACACATCTTCAACACTCTGGCTCACTAAGAAATGAGGTCCTATGTCCAAAATTCTGGACTATCCCTTTAGTAGTTATATTTACTTGAGTAACCAGAGGAAAACTGTACTTCTAAGAGAAGTTTTCTGATATCATACCATTACTTCAACTCAAGTATTTTCTTTAAAGGTCCAATATTTATAAATTACAATTTGACTTTTAGCCATGTTAGAATGTTGTTACCACATCAAAATCATACACAGAGTTGTTTTGTGTCACACATGTTTGAATAATCCTTTATTATTAGCCCATCTACATCACCTAAGCTCAACATGCTCGGTCCCACCTTGTGATGTCATGAAGCAGTGGTTTTCATGATGACAGCTACCTTTTGCTCAGCAAAGATAGGCAACTTCAGGACTGAAATAATCCATATGATAATAGTAAAGGTGTATGGAGTTTAAAAACACATTGGAGCCCTTCCTGTATTACCACATCACATCATAAGGTGGAACAGAGTGGGTTTTTTTTTCTGTTTGAGAGAAGAACTCAGGCTAAATATGCAGGGCTTGTGTGTTAAACACGTAAATGAAACAGAAAACAATGTAACATAATTCAGAAAGTAGTGTGTATTTACTGTTTTCTGGGCAATTCAATTTCAGTTCATTTCAGGTGTTATTAAGAACACAGCATATCTGGTTCATAGTAAAGAATTGCACATATATTAAGAGAATTAAGGGAGTTTTAATTGTATTTACTTACTGCACTGGTTGAACATTTTGCTTGAAGAAGAAAATGTAGCTTGAAATGACTCAAACAATGTCGCCTGTCCAGCCAGTCCCTTCTACATTCTGTTTGAATTCACAAGGGTCTAAAGTCAGACAAATAGCCATCCAAACTCTTAAAAGCAGAATACATCTCCTCTTGATAATTCCCAAAATTTTCTCAAATGTTTCTCATTCCTATGCATTATTTTTTTTTCCAATTTTTTTTTACTAATCTTACAACAACTGCTGTCCCTAAAATCAATAATCACTTTTATTGTTTGTTAAAATCAAATGTTCTTTTTATGTTATGTGTAGTGTAGTGAGCTGTGACATTTTCCTGAAGGTCTAGACTAGTTCAGTTTTCCACAATGTTTCAAAATACATCCACTTTTCTCTGGTTATTTAGACCTGGGATGCAGTGCCCTCATGCCTCTGAGATATAAATGATTTGGGTTATTTACTGCCCAATCTTCAACAACAGACTGGAGCTACAGTATATTTTGTTCCAAGCTATTTCCTCCCCTTCATCAGTTTGTAAAATAAATAAATGAAATGTAAATATTGAAGAGACTAGTGTATGTTATTACACTCAATAATATTACACTTAAAGGGACAGTTCAGAGTTTTGGACATAGGACCTCATGTCCTCGTGAGCCAGAGTGTTGGAGACGTGTGGAGACACTTTTTATAATATTCCATCCAGTCCTTGTATTTGCAGAGGTCATTGGTGCTAGGCTAGCGCGTGTCAATGGCCATAGTTAGCCTTGCACTAAAAACAGTCTTACTGATTAATGTTTGAAATAAAACTCGCATACGAGAAAATGTTGTTTTTGTTTACATCTGGCTTTTCTGCACACGCCCAATGACTGGTAGGCAAAAAGTCAGTGGGGCCGCTCATTTGCGTTGACAGTTGTGTTTGTCATGAGATAACTCCTCTTATTTTGAAGTAGGTTTTGCATTTAATTGTTTTGACATGACATCTTACTCTAAGTCACTGAATGTAGAGGATTAAAATTGTTACTTTGAAAAGTCTTTTAAAACTCACTAATAACTGTTGACGATGTTAATGTTGACTTGTTGATATGGAGGGACTATTTTCTCAGCAGCAGCGGAATTTTACTTTGCTGGTAAGATAGGTGCTAGGTGACATCAGTCCGCCGCTTCCAAGCTTTCTGTCAGGAAGTACAACTCACTGCTGCTGCTCAGACATAAATCTTTCAAATGCAAGGTTGGTTTTACTTCTAAAATGATTCTATCCACACAGACATTTACATCGACAGTCTGGCATTATAATTGTTTTGCCTCGGGTGCTTTGTGGAGTTTGTTTTAGTGGCAGGCTAACAATGGCCATTGACAAGCACTAGCCTAACCCCAGCAACCTCTGCAAATACAAGGACTGGATATTCACTGATATCCTGAATTTACTGGTCTGAGACGCTTTAATTTACACTGCCCTGAAGTGGATCAGCACTGTTCTTAAAAACGACTATAATTATGGGACTACTGAGACATTCATGGGATCTGAAATATGTTGAGTTCAAAATACTGGCTCTTTTTATATTCGTTTGTATGACAGAAACCAGTGTGATGATTCACTGTGTGTGTCGTGATTCATTTCATGTACAAACTGATCACAGAGAAATGTCCAAATTGTTCAAACTGAAAGTGGGAGTGTGTCCTTTGAAATGATGCATAATCTAAATAAAACATTGCTCAATAAAAATAAACTACTTTTACTGAGCTATAATATATTAATTATTGATGACTAATATGTTTTTGTCCAAAAAGCTCTCATCATGTTGCCTACTCTTGTGTTGAGTAAATATGTGTCAAAATAAGTTAAAAAGAACAAATTAGAAAGGAAAAGATCCAGTTCTTTTCAAAAATTAGATCATGTTCAAATAGTTCTTATTATAGGTTTGATTCATACTATGATGATTTTAGATTCATTCATACTTTTGATTCATACTAGTAACCTTTTATAATTTGTTTATCTTCATTCACAAAGTGGATGAAGATATAATGCTCTGTTCCACTTTGTGATGTCATGGGGAGGTAGTTTTACCTCCCCACCACAGCTCAAATTAAATTGTCCAAATGATTCTAGTGAAGATGTATGAAGTTTAAAAACACAGTGGAGCACGTCCTGTATTACTGCATGACATCACAAGGTGGGACAGAGTTTTCAGTTTGCAAAAAAACTTAAACAATGAATGAAACAAAACACAACTCCAGGTATGTTTGTGATGAAGAAGCATTCAGAAAATAGTATAATATGGGACGTTTAGGGTTCCATTCAAATTCAAATCAGGCATGAACATCAGGAAACTGTTTTGAGTTTGTTTACCTGTAGGCCCAGTTTCAAACCGTTATCCACTAATTGTTCTCTGATAACCTTCATCCAGGTGGCAGGCTCAGCTCGATCTGTCCAGATGACCTCCAAAACTTTTTCTACCATGGACCCCTCCTGGACGAATAAACGATTACACCAACTCAGGGACTAAGTAGTAAACAGGTACATGGGTGGTTTAATCTAATGTAAGATAACATTTAATAAGACATCAATGCTATGGGGAATTAACTGGCAAAACACATAGCACACTTAGATCACCATGGTATCTTTTATTGTTTTGGAAAAATGCTATATTCATCAAAAACTTTTTATTATTTCAGTTTTGTTTTTGGTACTCCCCACACTAAGTCACTCTCCCTTCAGATTACTGCACATCACTTCAGGTTTGTGATGCTGTACTATATTTGTTTATATCATGGTTTTGTGTATTCATGGAAAATTGGGTGGGTGACATAGCCTTGTGGTCTTTGGCAGGCTAGTACTAGTCTGATTCATCAGCCAGTTTTAACTTCGTAGAAACCGTCTGACCTCGCAACATTAGGATTAGTTTGCTCGACAGTAGGCGGATACTTTTTTTATAAAATTTAACTAATCGCTGCTATTTGGTCGTGACGTATGTAATGTGTGCTACCGAGGTGAACTGGTATATTAAGTTTTTCCCAAATCCCGTAGGAAGAAGGGCAATAACGTCTTTCCTCTTCATAAAATTCACCAGACATTCTCTTTGTTCTGACTTTAAATCCTCGATGTCAGGAATTGTCTCAAACACAGAATGTATGGCTCGCACTGCCGAGGTTTTTGTGAATTGTCTAGTGTATTCCGATTCCTGACCTAGTCGCTGGAGAGAAATGAAATTGAGTGGAGGCACAAGGTGGCGCCAGCCTCGCTAAGCTAGTACTGCTAACTGTAAGGAAGGTTCAGGTTCAGGGCAATTTGAGGAAAGGAAAGGCCAAAAGTGTCCTTCCACTGTGTCCTGCAGCATCACAACAGGAAGGGCCTCACTTCTACTCCACTTTGTTATTTTGATTGGTGATGAAAGGGTTCATTCCCTCAAAATATTTCCTGAAGAAGGTCTCGAAGTATTTCCTCTGGAAGGTCTTCTGCTACATTTGCTGCCACATATGGTATAAAAAGCCTTTAGCATCTCAAATGTCTATAGTTACCCTCTTAGTCTCCACAGAACCGGGAAAAACAAACAGCTCCTTTCGCACAATCCAGTTGCCTTTTACTTGTGTCCTTTGGTTAAAATCCCATAATATGATGGTACATGGTATCTTTGGCAACATTTTTTCTAAACTGTACATCTTCTATCTACCTTTCGCCGTTCAAAAGCTTTCTGCTTTCATCTTATACAAGTCCTCCATTACAGTCCGAGCAGTAAAGACATTTCTTGGTGATTCTGCGGAGAAAGGAGACATTTAAGGAAGGCCATAGCCTGCTGGGAGAGGAGAAAACCCCTCCCCTCTTCTATAATGGAGCCTATTAAACTTGGACCTATACTTAATTATTCATAAGTCCTGTGAAGACCCATAGGCTGCCCCATCACTCAGCCCACACCCATAGTAGATTAGCCCGTTCAATTTAAATACATCCGAGTGTGGTCTGGCCTCTCATCGGTCACATGTCACCCCACCGCCTTTATTTGATTACAGACTTCACTGCTTCAATCTGCAATGGAAGATTTAAAAGGGCCTGTATTACACCATTTTCTGATCTATGTTATAATGTTTTTTCCTCCTCAGCAACATACTTGGAGTTGTGTTTTGCTTCATTCACACATGTTTAATGCACAAATCCTGCAAATTCTTCTCTCAAACTGAAGAAAAACGTGTGATGTTATGTGGTATTACAGTTTTTAAACTCCATACACATTCACTGAAAACATCCAAATGACTTCAACCCTGGAATTGGCAATTCCTACTAAACAGAAGGTAAAATTTAGCTGTTAACTTGAAAAGTAACACTACATGACATCACAAGGTGGAAGAGCATTTTCAACTTTGGAGATGTAGACAAACTAAAAATGCAGGGTTACTCAAACATGTGTGAAAGAAACAAAACACAACCCCAGGTACAGTGTCTGTTTTGAGGAGGTAACAGCATTATAACATGGCTTAAAGTTCACAAGAGACAACTTTGTGTAATATAGAACCTTCAAGGCATTTCTTTTTACATTATCGAGGGCCACTAGTATAGGATAATACATTATGTGTGCAGTACTTGTAATGTACTTCAAAGAGTCTCACTGAAGTCATTATTCATTCACTCCATAATCTGTGCCATCGGCCTCTCCGACCATCAATAATCACTCCCACACACCGTTTTCATAGGCGAGGTGGGTGAAGTGTCTTGCCTAAGGATACAACGACTTGATCTGAATCAAAATCAATCCACTGAGGTGGTGGGCCCCTGCTCTTGGCTAAATAAAGGTGATAAAAGTAAGTGAGAGACAAAGGGAATATGAAAAAAAAGAGAGATTTTATTTGTAGAAGTGACAAATATTGCATTTACTTACAGTATAAATATTTGATTAGGGACTAATTTTAAAACGTAACAGCTTCTGGATGAATGTTTATTCTTTGAAATTATAAAACATCACTTTTAACGTGCAAAAAAGTAGTAGGATTTAAAAATTGAAGAAATAAACTCTGCTGCGTGTGCGTGCCCTCATGATTTTTATGAATAACCTCAGCCAATTACCGACGGTCCAACCACACATTAACAATGCAGAGTGGCTCCCATTCACTGGTCAGTTGTGCGTGTAAAATTTAACAATGAGGTGGTAAAATGGTCAAAATCAATGTAGGTTGGCCATAAGGACCTTATCAAAACCATTAATCTGACTCAGAATTAAGAGTTTCCTTGATGCTTCCGTCACTTTACTGGGAAATCCATTTTATGTTCTGTCCTCTCCTCACTTTGAAATGAAGCCTGCTCTGTGCAAAATAACACTGTCAGTCACTGTGAAAACTCACTGGACCTAATCATAATTGTTGCCAATTACTTTAATGTTGTAATAGTGTAGCTGGAGAGGGGCAGGCCTGCAGCCTTTTGACAGGCTCTTTTCATAGAGGCGTAGGTGGACGAGCATTGTTCACTTTCCCCCGTGCTTTCATTTGCCACCATTTTAAGAGC
Source organism: Boleophthalmus pectinirostris (assembly GCF_026225935.1). Classification (NCBI taxonomy): domain Eukaryota; kingdom Metazoa; phylum Chordata; class Actinopteri; order Gobiiformes; family Gobiidae; genus Boleophthalmus; species Boleophthalmus pectinirostris. The sequence goes on from NW_026571299.1 coordinate 16,758,170, forward strand.
ACCATTCAAGCCTGTGTGCACCGTCCTCTTTTACTTGGGCCTGTTGTTGTGGTGAATGAGGCAACGCTTAGAGCTGTTTATGCAATGGTCCTTCATTAATGTCACAAAGTCATTTTAACTTTAGCTAAGAATGATCTCATCTACTCCAAATTGTCACCCCCACTAGCCATTTTACTAGCTTGCTTTTGCCATCAAGTACTAGACTTGTTTGAAGTATTCTTATGTCATTTTTATTTTATTTTATTTTTTTATATATTTATCACAAGTTAAAAACATAGTTAAATCGATGATATGTATTAACTTACAAAAGTTGACTAATGCTGCATGCAATCTGAAGTGGTATTTATTAAGTAGTTTACTATTAAGATTAAGTCCACTGTCAGTGATTACAATTCCTCTTCAAATTAAAATGTGGTGTTACAAACTCACTCAGTTTTTCTCATATTTTTTCATGCATATTGTTTTAGGCAAAAGAACATTAGACATCGAGCTGGGCGATGGAGATAAGACTGTCAATACCAGTATGGCAATATCAATAGTCATAAACAAATGTACATTTTTAAGCAAAGCATTCAGTTTAGACATGATGCTAAAACACAACCCAAGATGTTAGTGATACAAACTTTGTTGAAATGTCTTCACCCAATAGGTGTGGAATATCAGTATTGTCTCATCAGTACAATGCAGCAATAAAAATGAAGTGAGGATCTGACAGATGATGTGAATATTTTGGCATATCACCCATAACTAGACCTTATTTTGGTTGTTATGTTTATTTATGTATTGTTCATTTAATTTTGACATTTCTCGATTTCATCAACCTAACCTCGTGCACTGTCACTGACGCAGCCAATCCTCAAGTGTTTTTTATGACAAAAAAACTCAGAGGTACACATTCCCCACCAACACACAAAACACACACATACACACAACACACAAACAAACTTATAATGCATAGTAAGACACAGTAAACTGAGACACCAGTGACTTTGCCTCACTTTGTTTCCACAGCGTTCTTCATTCACTTAGAAGCAGCAGCAGCTCTGGAGTATAGTGCGGCACTTAGTTATGTGGAGAGCTCGCAGGATTCCAGCAGACAGCAGAGGCGGGCACACAGCCAGCCGGGACATCTGGGCATAAATCACTGCTGGATGTGAATAGGCAAATGGGCGCCGGTGCCAGCGAGCGACGGCGTACACTGGGTGGGGTGTGTTATCTAAATGGACTTCAGGTTAGACTTTTCTCTGCTTGTCTGCATAAGCGAAATGTCTTTAAAAATGTTTCCGATTTGTACAATTTGCGCACAATGATACCAGAGAATATCTTGTACTCTTCCTCCTTTATGCTCATTCTTTCTTTCATAATCGCTGCTTGTTCGAGTAGCAGCAGGATTCCTGGCTCTGATTGGCCCAAGTTGTCTTTTTATCTCATTCGGGGACTTAAAGGTGCACTGTGTGATTTTTCTGGTAGAGGCCATGCCAACTGCTTGTCTCCATGACAATGTTTTCTGCTCTGCTTAGAATGTCCCACAGTATGGCAGGATGGCAGTATGATATATTCATCTTGCAGAGTATTTACTGCTTGTAATTACTTAAAAACATAAAAACATGCATTACTATGAGCAGGGTTACCTCTTCACAGCTCTGACCTGTAACTTGTGCTTCAACCCTGCAGCTTCGTAGGACATGCCTATGGAACATTCTAGGTCAAAGAAGAAAATCACAATGGTGACAAACAGTATGCAAGTATATAGTTTTATTTACACATTTATTCACTGTCAGCACACCTCATTATTATTTTAAATGGTTTGTGGAGAAAAGAAAAAAAAACGTTAATAATGCACAAATCTGTTAAAGAACATATGCAAAATGCACTTGTTTTTTCTTTTAATTGTTTAGCTTTTAATGATGCTATATTGTTGTCCCCTCATCAAAAACATACATAGAGTTGTATTTTGTTTCTTTCATGCTTGTTTCAGTAATTCATTAATTCAAAATAGCTTTCTCTGTGAACAAATACTGCATTCAAATTTTGCCTGATTTGTTACGTCACAGATAAAACACATTTTAAGCTCATAAGGTGTAGTTTATAAAATATGTTTTCCAAATGCAGACAATATTTTCAGTTAGAAAATGTGAAACACTTAACCCAAGGTGAACAAGAGCATGTTTAAGGAATTATTTTCTGATGACGGGTCCACCAAATGCTTTCCTCCATGGAGATGCTATTGTTTCATCTGGAATGTTTCACAGAATGGTATTAAACCTTTCTATCTTCATAGAGACCAAACCAGACCAAGTTACAGGTCAGATCTGTGGAGAGGCGCCCCGCTTACAGTCAGAATGCCTGTTTTTCTAGGATTTAGATGATTTTTTTTAGCTATATAACCACATGTAACTGAATAAATGTAAAGTAGAGCTCTTTAATTTTAATGTTCCCAAGCAGAGCAATGACAAGCATGGTTACATACACTCTGCCAGAAAAGTTACACAATGCACCTTTAAGCCACAATAATGCATAATATGTGTTCTTTAAAACTGGCTCGTGTTATATCTAGGGTGAGTTATCTAACTACACTTCAGGTTAGGTTTTTCTTGCTGCATTTTGGTGTAACTCTAACACACACACAGTGCCATAAAACTACTATAGTGAGCATTTGAGAGCAGAACATCATGTAGTCTTGTAATACACGCTGAAAGGTACTATTGTACTTTGACGACCTCAATGTGGCTTTCCTGAGGTAACTTTGAGAATTACACAGATTGCTATAGAAGAAAGTTTTCCTTCTCCTTTCTCAAAGGTAAGTGTACTTCATTGCTTGTAAAGGTTGGTAAATTGCGTTTTCAGTATTTTGTGACGCATAAGAGTCACATAGGACGCAGTTACGTGCTCAAGTCCTGCAACAAAGCCTGTTTATTCTTTTTTTTTTTTTTTTCGACAATTACCTCTTTGTAATTTTGCACTCCCTCTATAATGCAGCTGTGTAGACTTATTCCAGGCAAAGGGATAACATCTCCATGGCGACAAGCAGCATGTGAGTAAATCATTTCATTTGTACATCTATTTTTGGGTTGTCAAAACACTAAACTTTATTGTTCTTTTTGAATTTGTAGTAAAGAAAAAGGCAACTGTTAAAAGAACTGTACCTGATTTTAATGTCTTAAAAATATGAAAAACAGAACTAGCTTATTTTAAAGAAGGGGTATTATTGTGTTGTTGTTCATGTTATAATGTTCTTTCATCAAAACATGCCTGAAGAGGTTTTATATCCATGCATATTTGAGTAATAATTGAGCAATCTTAGCTGTAACATTCTGTCCAGCTCAGCTCACAAGACTACATCATCCATGCTCCCACACGACAAAAATATACAACAGTGTGACACAAAACCGTACACAACAACTTGACAAACCTGTGATGTGCAGCAGGTTCAGTATGAGGAGAATGCACACTGACTGTGTTATGGTAGCGCTCTGAAGGGGGAGTGACTTGAAAGGGAGAGTGGACTTGTCAAAAAACACAACAAAAGTGAAACTTATAAAACGTGAATACACTGTTTTAAGCGAATACAATAAAAGATAACATGGTGATTTGTATTAAAGGTTAATACCACATAGAAGCAAAATACCCCATCTTTAAAGAGTTTCAAGTTATTCCTCTCTTACATTTTGCATTCTGAGCAGTATTCACCATGATGAATTTATAAGCGCTTTTCACAAATTTGAAAGACGAAAGCGTTAGATGACAGATCTGTACTTCAACAGCTACTTGTACAGTACAATATATCTCTACTGGAGTAAGAAAAATTTGCTCAAATACATGTGGAAAAAATAGAGGTACAGAGCCTTTAAAATGACCATGTATTGTACTGTGATGAGCAAGAAACCAGATCATATAGTTACAAATTCATCCTGATTATAAATGCGTAATTCATGGCATTCAAGAGTAGTGACCTTTAAGCAATCAGTTATACCATTGCCTTCATTTCTATGGCTCTTAAGATTGACCATTACCCAGTGTAATCCAGTGTGTTGTAATTCAATTGCCTTTATATGCTAAAAAGAAGTGAACATTAAAGGTCCTTCCTTTATTACGCAGAAAAATGACAGTGTTAGAATGCTGTTACCTCATCACAAACATATCTGGAGTTGTTTTGTTTCATTCACACATGGTGAGTAATCCTTTATTATTAGTCTATCTACATCTCCAAAACTCAAAATGCTTTGTTCCACCTTATGATGTCATGAAGGGGTAGTTTCCAAGTTAATACAGGCGACAGTAGCTCAGCTGGTGGAGCGTTTGTCCACTGAGCTGAAGGTTGGCGCTCGACATAAACATCATTGGTTGAGCGGGTTGGCAGTGCGATGTCAGCTCCCATAGATGAATGCTGTTGTTGTGTCCTTGGGCAAGACATTTAACCCATTTCGCCCCCAGTGCCTGCGTAAATTGGTGTGTGAATGAGCGAGTGGTTCCTTGTTGTAAAGCGCTTTGAGTGCATTGAAGGTCGAAAAGCACTATATAAAAATGTGACAATTTAATAGCGACCTTTCACCTTTTGTTCAGTAGAGATTAGCCATTCCAGGGCTGAAATTACCCAAATAATTCTAGTAAAGGAGTATGGAGTTTAAAAACACAGTGGAGCACTTCTTGTATTGCAACTTAACATCACAAAGTGGAACAGAGTGTTTTAAGCTTGAGAGAAGAACTCAGCTAAAATATTCTTGTCAAACATGTGTGAATGAAACAAAACACAACTCTGGGCATGTTTTGATGGGCAAAAACATTTAAAAAACCCTTTAAAAAACACAAGTCTTTTAGATAAGAGCAGCAACACGCGACTTGGACTGTCATGAAAGCTAACCCAAAATCAAAGAACATAATTTTGAACATGGGTTGTAGCTCCTCTGATCCTTATTTCTACCTTTGCATGTCAGATTGGAGCTTGTGAAGAAGGCGCATGTGGTTGTCATCAAAGGCTGGAGTGGCCCTGTGTGGTACTGGGTCTGGGGGAGAGAGAATTCCCCCGACGTGTCTCTGTGTGACCAGCATTTAAAGTGTCTTCATATGATGTGCTGCAAAACCAATGAGGGGAGAGGAAGTGCCTACGGCGATGAGACTCTTGGGGGACAGCAAGCCAGTCAACCCTGAAAAGACTGTTTCTGTGTTTGCTTTGTATGTTTGGACTAATTATGGGGCAGAGTAAGTTTTATCATGGTGTTAGGGGTGGGATGAGACACAATTTCCACAAGGCGAGACAAAATACAAAATTGGGTCCTCGAGAACGAAACTAAACAAGATTTTAACATAATTCGTTGATACATTTTGTGGTTAAGTTCTCAATTTTGGCCTCACCATTTATGATTTATGTTATTTAATATTTTTGCTCTCTTTGTAGCACTGTTTTTTGAAACCGCTGCTTCTCATGAAATTTTACTTACCAGTACTTAATCTCTTTTTTGTCTAGTTCAAATTGTAAAAACATTGGGAAAATCTCATAATTTTTCTCACGTGTGCACAATCTTGTGGCAATTTTGTGATACGAGATCTTGTCCGATCCCTATGAAATGTTTTAAAGACATTTTTTAATGATAGTAGAAGGTGCATAGACACATTGTGGATGCTGTAGCAAAGTTGCATTTTGATCTGAGAACAAGTGTATTACAAACTTTATTAATCCACAAGGGAAAATCTTTGAACACAGAAGCTCCATCCATCCATTTTCGTCTGCTTATCCGGGGCCGGGTCGCGGGGGCAGCAGCCTAAGCAGGAAGCTTACACATCACAATATATTATAATAACAAAGAGCAAAAATATAAATGGTAATACTGGTGTCAAATAAGGCACAGACACATTAATGCATTTGTACAATTAAAAATAAAATATGTGTATAGAAATGTAGTAATACAGGTCTTAATTATGCATTTTTGAAAACTAAATTTTAGTAGCCCGAGAAGTTTATTTACTATTGTACAGGACTCAGCATCTGGAAACATGAACCCTGAAGGCACTGTGATAGTGTTGTCCATAGTACAGTCCAATCTGGATATGCTTCTGTTGTAGGGAGTATTATACCTCTAATGACGTAGACCAAAATAACAAGGACTGAACTGGCAGTGTGTGGGAATTTCTTATGTGTGTAGCAACTCTTCTTATTAAGGGTCCAGCACCTGCTTCTGTCCATGTCATTGCATTTGTGTAAACTATTCCACAGTATGGCATTAAACTAGCCAGGCTGCCGCCACCTAGTGCCTCCCCTCAATTTCATTACTCTCTAGCAGCTACGCCATGAATCAGAATACACTAGACGTTTCGCAAACACCCAAGAAGTGCGAGTTTGGGCACCAGCCAATCAGCAAAGAGCCATACATTCTGTGTTGGTAATGATTCCCGAGTTCGAGGATTTAAAGCCGGAAACAAAGAAAATGTTTGGTGAATCTATCAAGAGGAAAGACGTTATTGCCCTTCTTCCTAAGGGATTTGGCACATTACATACATCACGACCAAATAGCAGCGATTGGTTAAATGAAAAAAAGTGCCCACATACGTCAAGCGAACGAATCCTAATGCTGCGATATTTCCATTAAGTGATGAATCAGGCTAGCATTAAACTTACCTCTGTGGAACATTCTAGACAAGCATTTACATAACCAGCGAAGCCACCCACCAGAAATGTAACAATGTTAGAGTTGGAATGACACTAATGCCCTCTATGATAATGTGTCGTTAATAATGACGGTAGATATCACTGGGTTCTGTATTGGTCCGACTCTAAGTAATAAAGGGTCATTGCACCAAGACGATTTGAGTGTGTGGCTGTGTGTTGATGCGTGCACTGCTCTGATGTCCATTACCCTTCACAACATGGATTTGAGATCATTTTATTCTTCCAAAATCCCTTGTATTTGCCACTTATTAACTTGGACTGACATAGTAATCTGCTTTGTCTCTATGGAGGTACAAGCAGTGTTGGGAAGTAACTGAATACATGTACCTAGAATACATATTGAGAATACAACAGTGCAGTTGCGTTTTTTATTTGGTGATATTCAGAATATACACTACCGGTAAAAAGTTTTAGAACGCTACACTTTTTCCATTTTTTTCCAGTTTACTGTTGACCAAAACATATTCTAAACTTTTGATTCATGAAAGTGTCCACCTTTGGCAGATATAACAGCTGAACACACTCGTGGCTCGTTCTTTTTACAATAGAAATCAGATATTCTTCAGAAGGTTCTTGCCAAGTCTGTTGCAGAAGTTCCCATAAATGTGACACTTGTAGGTTGCTTGGTTTTCACATGGGGTTTAATTCTGGAGACTGTGCTAGACACTTCATGTTTTCACGCTTTACCATCTTGTTCTTTTTTTTCCTGAGGTAGTTTTGGCAGAGCTTGGACTTGTGTTTTGTTATCTTTTATCTTTTTTTTCTGTTCAGTACTTACCTTTGTACCATTTCAAGCTCTTCATTGGACTTGCACGACTTGAATTCCAATAAATAACTGGAAAAATTAGGGTGTTCTAAAACTTTTGACCAGTATTGTAGTTACTTTCATGGAGGTGCTGGATAATAAAATGTAGTTTTCGAACTACACTGAATTAGTGAGAAATTGTTGGAAACCAGCTCTTGTGGTGTTTGTTTGTGCCATTTTTCCTTCTCCAGTGAGTGACAGGAACTGCATAATGTGGGACCAATAGTATTAAGCAGGCACAGTAATGAATGAATTAGAAAGCACCACCCACCTCATTTTATTTTTTATAATTTTATATCAGATTTGTAAAAAAGGACATTTTTATTTTATTTTATGTTTATATTACATGTGCACAAGAAACAGATACGATTGTAGACAGGAGATATGCTGGGGATGCACGCAGGCAGGGGAAGGCAACTCGGGGGGACCTCGCAGGTCCTAATTGTAAAGTGTGCCTGGACATGAATAGAGTGATCATAAATATGTCTCTTGTGTTTCAGTGCATACGGCATTAAATGGAAGTAAATATACACTCTCTGAAGCCTCTTTATCCGACCACAAGTGCTACAGTAACAAATGGTGAAAGAAATATGAAGCTGTTTTTAATCCTATGTTGCGTTTTACTATAATATAAAGGTAATTTGAAGTAAAAGTATTCAAAATATCCAGAATGCAGTACACCGATCAGTCCTTGTTACAGAATATATTACTAAATACAGATTAAAGCAGGAATTCAGTATTCTGTAAGTATTTTTCCCATCACTGTGTACAGGCTATACCTCCCAGGCGACGCATTGAGCTCTCCGGAGAGACAAGAGCAGGTGGCAGACTCTCCTGCTGAAAAGTTCCACAGCGCACCTTTAACGTTATCTCTGATCTTGCATGTTATTGGGTTAAAACAGTAGCCCTCTTGTGGCCTGACGATTCCATCTCCTGCTGCTGATTGGCTGCTTGCCTGATTACATCTCAGTCCTGGGGAGAAATATGTGGGATTGGTTTAACCTGGACATCACCTCACTTTATCTTCCCCGGCTCTGGCGTGTAACGAACTTTATAGCCCCAACACGAGAGAAGCTATTAGCAGGGGAACCACCACCTCCTAATTATTTATGAAGACAATTATCCCACTGAAGAAATGTATGTGTCAGGCAACAGGTCAACACAGGTCTAACCAGGGAATTTTAGATGACGCTAAAGGTGCAGGAAACATATGGTTGGGGTAGAGTGCGAGCCAACACGGCCACGTATTCGCCTAATGTTACACCATAGCTCTTTAATCTCTCAATTATTCAAGACCCAGAACACAGCCTGCCTCTCCGTTAGATATTGGACTCTATGTTAGCTTTTTCGACTGGGGAATAGAGCGACTGCACTGCATTCTACCTGAGAGGCCGGGTCCTAATGATATCGTCTATTTCTCCAACGCAATTACGCTGATTTACAATTTATTCACATCTGTTGTTGTTGTACTGAATTCGACTGTGTACTGTGCTTGCTAGGCTACACCCTGTCGGTATGGCTCCAGCAAAAGACCTATTAAAATCTGTTGCGTTTGAACATTTGTGTAATCAGACTGCAAACCTGTGTTGACCTTCCATCTGTATCGCGCAGTGCTGTATAACATAGCAGCACTTCCAGTTCCAATTAAATCCCAGACTCATTCACTATGTAATGATGGCACATTTATACCTGCTCCAGGGTTTTGTATGACACCATTTTAAGAGTTAATTTTGTGCACGTGCTGGTATTTGGGCATCCGCTGATTAAATTTTGAAGAAATTGTGACTAAAATTGGGAAAGTACACACCCACCTAAACTACCAATCAAACTTCGGACACACTTTTACATTTTCTTTATTTTCATGACTATTAACTATATGGATTATTAATGAAGGCATTTAAACTATGAATGAACACTCGGGATGTAACAATAACCGAAATATTGTGATATTGTACAGTCAGTTCTCAGAATAATACCATGGACCATCACAATATATCAAATTACCATTGTTTAAATTAAGAGTTATAGTGCAGCAATAGTTAAAAAAAGACAGAGGAAACTACATAGACCATGATCCTTTGCTCCATTTCAGTGCAGACTACATGAAGAAATAACAGTTCTAAGCACTTTTAAGTCTTAGTTCTTTGGATTAAGTCTTGTCAAGGCATTTTAAGAGGAAAAAGTAGCATATTAACAGTTTTGTTAGTCTCCACAAAATATCACAATAAATATCATACTGTGAGATGTATATTGTGAAAATATCGTACCGAGAGATTTGGATATTGTTACATCCCTAATCATGAGCCTCCCCACCATATTGTGAGCTTTCCCACGATATCGCAATAAATATCATACCGTGAGTTTCATACCGTGACGACATCGTATCTTGAGACTTGGATATCGTTACACCCCTAATGAATACATAACATAACATAACTTGGTAAAGAAAAAATAAAGAAAAAATGTTTTATGTTGACATCTTTTGCTTACACTCTTTCATTTCATTTCATGACCCTGACATCTGTAGTAGTTATACTTTCACAGGTAGTAAGCCTACTACTATTCCAAAAGACTTCATGAAGAAGCTCACTGAGGAAGGCCAAGGGTTTGTAATACTGTTGATAAACGATGGCTATTTTTTGGAATTTGAATTAAAAATATAAAACATTTACTTGAGTTTTTAGTTTTCGTTTTTCTTTCTTTATATAATTCAGTATATCTTTCTTCATTTAACCTATTTAATATCTCCCATATTTATGAAATGTGCATTGCAAAAATCAATATCTAGGTAAGTTAAAATGACTTAAATTAAGAGCATTTACTTTATTTGAGTGGATTCAACTTGACAAGTAAAATGATCTAACAATGGAATAAGTGTCTTTCATAATTCAAGCAAGATTCTATTTTGTTTCTTATTTTAAGTGCAAAAAGTTGTTGTTTTTCTTATCTTAAGTGCAGCAAGATGTATTTTCATATTTTAAGTTCAAAAAATCTTGCTACATTGGCAGGTAATTTTACTTGTTGAGTGAAATTTACTCAAATCATGGTCAAACTTTGTTAATTCAAGTCATCTTAACTTGGCTAGATTTCACTTTTTGGAGTGTGGAAAGTAAAAAATCATCATGAAATTTAAAGGTGTTTCAAAACTTTGACTGGTAGAGTATATTTATTTTTATATTTTGCATGAATCTGTTTCTGTTCGCATTTCCACCCTCAGTGTATTCTACCTGAGAGGCTGGGTCCTAATGGCATCATCCATTCCTCCAGTGCAATTACGGTGATTTACAATTTATTCGCATCTGTTGTTGTTGCTGTACTGAATTCCTATAGACTAGGCTCCACCCTGGACTGTGAATAGTCGATCTGGCTTGAGAAAAAGGCCTATGAAAGGTCTTTAAGACACCTTGTCACCTCATCAAAAATCTACCCAGAGTTGTGTTTTGTTTCATTTACACATGCTTGAGAAATCCTTTATTATTAGTTTGTGTACATCTCCAAAGCTCAATATGCTCTGGTCCACCTTGTGACATCATGAAGTGGTCGCTTTTTACCTTTATGTACCTTTTGTTCAGTATAGATTGGCAGTTCCAGAGCTGAAATTATCCAAAAAACTCTAGTGAAAGTGTATGGAGTTCCTCAGCATCACAAAGCGGAACAGAGTCAGTTTGACAAAAGAACTAAGCCTAAATATGCAAAACAAAACTCCAGGTATGTTTTTGATGAGGAAACAACATTTTAACTTCTGAAAATGAGAAAACAGAGTAATACGGGGCCTTTAAAATCTGTTGCCTTTGAACGTTCGTGTGATCTGACCACAAACTACCTGTGCTGACCTCCCATCTGTATCGCGCGGAGCTATATACGAAAAAACATCATTGAAGTGGTAGGGAACACATCTGTCATCGCAAATGCACCGCTTATTGCGAAATAACAAAGATTCAATTTCATATATTGAGCAACACAGATGTTCGGTGTCTCATTGTCACATGAATCGGCAAGCCCGCGCTCTGCTACATGACAACAGGGGATAAATGCGCGTTTGATCTGCTGTAATGAAATTGTGAGTAAACAGAGCTGGAGTAGCATTTGGGATGACATGATTTGGAGATTAATATTGGTACAGATAAGCCCCGTAACTGTAATCACGCGGCATATGTCCACTGGGAAATGCGCCACGCAGGGTCAAAAGAGCAGGAAAAGGCCGGGGATATGGGGATTGCAAAAAGAACAATCATATCACTATGCAGACTTGGGTTCACTATAAAATAAATTGAGTTAAAAGCATTTTTTTATGTTATTTGAGTAGATTCAACTTCAAAATTCAATGATCTATCAATGGACTAAATGTGTTTTTCCTAATTCAAGCAACATAAAATTTTGTTTCTTATTTTAAATGCAAAGAGTTGTTGTGTAATAGCCCGGATCGCAACCTTGCACTGTTACAGTGCAGGCCCAAAGCGCATTTATTCTACAACCAAGATAAATCTAAAAATATTTTTAAAAAGTACAAAAAGTTAAAAACAACCATGGCAGTAACCTTCACCCACACACAGCACCTTCCTCTTGACACAGGTGAGGCTGGCTCCTTTTGTAGAACACCTTGCTTAATTGGGTGAGCTCACCTCAACTACAGGTAAATACAAGGTCATTTCAGTTCAATGTTTAAAAATTAACTGTATCAAAAACAGTGCTCAAATCTTCAGTTACATCGAAATACAAACATATATGTCTTATTCATTTAGCAGTGTTTTATCAATTCAAAAATACTAAATAGAAAAGAGTTAAATGTCTGTGCACCCCTCCTCTTATCAAAATGGTTGCCTGCCCCGGAACCTTCTTAAGGTGCTCCGGCTGCCTGGGGACTCTTTTAGCCAGAACACCTGAGGCTAAGTACAATTAATTTTACTCACAATTGCTTAAATAAATGCACTACCATTTACTTATTTTCATTTACTTTTACAGGTCTCTTCAGTGTAATACATTTTCAATCAATTAACCAATAAATATTTAAAACTGTGCTTGTTTCTGTCCTTACTATCCTCTGTTAGCTAGTAGCAGGCCTCTGTAATGGGCTAGCTACATGACGCTCTCATAAGCCTCCAACCCCATCAAAAAACCACTGTGCGCCCCACAATCCAGAGTGCCCTTTACACGAATCCACTCAGGTGTCCCAGCACGACTTCAGTAAACTACAAAGCTGCACCACCAGCAGCGCACGCAAACACACACAGAACAGACAGCGACCGCGCAGCGATAAACACCCACAGCCACACTCATCACTCTACGCGGATGAGGAATGGAACGGAAATGAACCGAAAAAGTGAGTGAAATGTGCCAGTTCTAGCCACAACTGAACAACTGAGTCACTGCGAACACGCCGACAATCCAGCGATCCCAAACAGCACCCTCCCTACACGCCACAACTGAACAAAGCCCAGAGTCACCGTGAACGCGCCAAACAAAGTCCAACTGACCCATCTAACTGTTGTGTTTCGTTTAATGTCCGGTGCGGTTTATTTGTGAAAAAAGTTTGAAAATAGACCATTCAGTGACAGTGAGCCTTATAATCCAGAGCGCTGCAGAAAATATGGTAATTAAGCAGCATTTTATTACTTTAAAAATACAAAATAGAAAATAGTTAAAATATTTGTGCACCCCTCCTCTTAACAAAATGGTTGCCTGCCCCGGAACCTTCTGAAGGTGCGCTGGCTGCCTGGGGATTCTTTTAGCCGGAACACCTGAGGCAGACAACAAGAGGGTAAGTACAATTAATTGTATTCACAGTTACACAAATAAATGCACTTCTACCATTTACTTATTTCATTTACTTTTACAGGTCTCATCACTGAAATACATTTTCAATTGATTAACCAATAAACATTTAAAACTTTGCTTGTTTCTGTCATAACTGGCCTCTGTAATGAAGTAGCTACATTACATGTTGTTTTTCTTATTTTGGCGATACATTGTGTAATGTCTTTGTTGGAGAGTCCATCAAATGATGTAAGATGTTATTGCTTTGTCTGAAATGTTTCACAGCATGGCGTTATGGAGACCAAACCACGGCATGTTATTGGTCAGATCTGTGGAGAGGCGACTCCACTCACAGTCAGAATAGCTGTTTTTTAGGTATTTCTGAGTTCTAAAACCACCTGTTATTGAATAAATGTGAAGTAGAGCTGTTTAATGCCATACTGTGGAACATTCCAGACAGAGCAATGCCATATCCGTAGAAACAAGCAAGTGATGGACCACCAGCCAAAAAGTGACATAGTGCATCTTTAAATATAATGATCTTATGTGAGTTTCAGTAAAATGAGTCATCCAACTTGTCACAGGCATTTTAAAAATGATTCAGGCTTATTAATAATCTACATAATTAAGGGGTTAATGTTTGAGTTCAGGTTGAGAGAAGAACTCAGTCTAAATCTGCAGGGATTGTGTGTTAAACGTGTGAGTGAAACAAAACAAAACTCCAGGCATGTTTGCGATGAAGAAACAACATTATAACAGCTCAGAAAATAGCGTAAAAATCACATATTTATTTGTTCTTGTGACCTTGTGTGGTTAAAGGTATCCTAAGGTTGTTCATTTGGACAACTCAATGAAATGTTAACAACAACAACACCTCAGCTGAAACCCAGGGACATCAAAATTTTATGGACAGATATAATAAATGAAGTCACCTTGGTAACTCTTAGTCTACAGGAAAACCAAACCATCATCAGAGATTTCAGTTTTTTTATGTTGGTGGAAAAAACATGCAATATTCATATAATTTTCACACTTCAAGGGCCCCCATTTTGCTATTTTATTATCTTTGTTATAATTTTGTTTCCTCGTCAAAAACATACCAGAGTTGTGCTTTGTTTTATTCACACATGTTTAACACACAAACCCTGTATATTTCAGCTGAGGTCTTTTCTCAAACTGAAAACACTCTGTTCCACCTTGTGATGTCATGTGGTGATACGGGAAGTTCTGCTCTGTGTTTTAAAATTCCATACATATTTACTAGTATCATTTGGACAATTTCAGCTCTGGAATTGCCAATCTCTACAAAACAAAAGCTAAATGGTAGCTGTTAACTTGAAATCTATCACTTCATGACATCATAAGGTGGAACAGAGCATTTTGAGCTTTGGAGATGTATACAAAATAATAATGGTTACTCACATTCACGTGTCTGAATGAAACAAAACAACTTCTGATATGTTTTGGATGAGGGAACAATATTCTAACATGGCTTAAAGCTCAGAGTCAGTTTCGTTAAGGGCACTTTTACACATCATATCACACAAAGAAGTAAACATAGGAAACAATTCAGTATGTACAAACATCAGTCCAGCCACCATTTTAAAGCTTGTTGTATGGCTGAGTGGTTAGTAGCTCTCTGTATTAAATGTATAGATTTCCCCCTTGTCCCTGCATTGACACATACATGTAAAGGTGAAGTGATGAATCTAAATGGCCCACTGTGAATGACTGTGAGACCAAATTATTGTCTCTGAGCATGTCTCTAAATGTCATCCGTGTGATCACCTCATGAAGGATTCGCTCCTGCACTCATAAATATGCCAATAGTGCTAAACGTAATAAGTGCATTAGAAAATGAAGAAATTAGCATTTAGCTAAAACTGCCAACACATTACACCAGACATGTTTTGGATGGTGTGACAAATTGCTGTATTTTGATTGCTGATTGAATATTCAAATTGAATGGAATTTGAATGAAACAGAAATTTAAAATAAAATTTCAATTTGACTAAAACCCCTTGTAACCCGCAAATCCTAAATTGCATGTTTCAAATAGTCAAAACAGTACTTCCAGTTCCAGTGAAATTCTAACCTCATTCACTATTAAGGGATTATGGCAGATTGATTCTCCTCCAGTGTTTTGTAAAATACAGTTTTAAGACTTAAGGTTGATGGCTATCTGGGCATGCGCTGATTGAATTTTTTCATCACAGTAGTTTTCAGAGATACTACAACTATTTCAGAAAACTTCATCAAGAAGGAACGATTCGCCCAGCTCTTTGAAGTGAACGACGGGAGCTCCTCATTGGAAGCCGATTTAGTATTTTTTTAGAGTGCCTTTCTAGTTTTTATCCTCCACTTTTTTTTTTTTGTGACAGTCATACGTTAATAGTCAAGATGTGTGGTGGCATGTGCGTGTCCACTGAGCAGAATAGAGGAGGGGTTACAGACACATACACACAACACGAAGGAGACAAGAGTCCAAAGGAGAGCGAGTGAGCAGGACAGAGAGCGAGAGAAAACTACAAACAGTGAGAAAATGAGCAACAGCAGCAGGAAACGCAGTCAAATTTGGACACATTTCAATGCAATATGCAGTTCAAAGGCAAAGTGTGAATTGTGCAACATGAAAATATCATATCGAGCAGCCTCCACAAATAAATAAATAAAAAGTTTGTCTAATTGAGATGGGTCTTATGATACCATTTTTATACTTTATAATTTATTTAGTAGCACTCTGTTCAAGGTTGAGCGTGTTTGGAAAATAAAGCCATATAAGGATAAACATTTGATGTTATGTATGTTTTTTACAGTATTTCATTTTACACACAGTTTTGTATTATTTTTATTGATAAATTAATTTAAGAAGCAGAAAATCTGAGGAGCCATTTGGGAGCTGAAAGAGCTGGCTCTTTATAGTAAGCAGAGCCAAAATAAATGGCTCTCCAAAAAGAGCCAAAATTCCCATCCCTTCAAGCAAGGAGTGGCTACTTTAAAGAATTTAAATTAAAATATAAAACTTTTTTATTTTTATAATTTTTTTTAAACATAATTCAATATATCTTGCTTCATTTTTATGCATGGATACCGTGCAGGAGGCTAGCTAAGGAGCTAGTCAAGGAGCTACGGTAGCTATGGACATTCGAGATGTTACAGGCTTTTTTACACCAAATATGGCAGACAACCTTCCACAGGAAACACTTTAAAACCTGCTAAAGGAGATACTTTGTGGGAATGAACCATTTCATCACAAGCTGAAACTCCAGAGCTGAGTGAGGCCTTTCTGTTGTGTTCACCTGGCTCCCTCTGGAGACTGCTGTGATGCTGCAGGACACAGAGAGACACTCTTGGCTCTTCCTCTCCTCAAACTGCCCAAACTGAGATCTGTTATGATCCTCCCTGACCAGTCCGGCTGTTAAACTGCAGTGAGACATTTGACTGAGAAACAAAGGCGACTGAGAAGCGCAGTGTAAATGTTGCCGCAGCAAAACTTGAATTTAGAAATGTAAAAAGTAATAAACAAAGAAAACAAAGCATCAGATTTGAAGGTGTGTCCAAACTTTTGCCTGGTAGATTACATTATTTAGCATGAATCTGTCTCTGTCCCTTTATACGTCTTTAACCCATCGTGAGGTTCAAACAAAGTTCTTATTTCCTCCATTTGTGCCTATAGAAAAGTTGGACCCATGCTATCATATCTAACAGTCCCATTGTCATTTGCACCTAAACTGTATGCTTCCCCAGAGAGCTGCATCAGCCATACAAACAATGCTAAACTGCCTTACTCAGCTCCTAAGGATCTCAATACAAAATATATCATCACAGTTCTATGGTAATCCAAAGACTATAAAACACACAGTCATAAAGATCTCCCGGTACGAGAGGCACCTGAGTGACTATAAGAACCAGTTAGCTGCTATTCAAACTGACAGCAGATGGCCAATTTCCTATAAGCAGCCTCTCCTGTAGGCAATTCCACTGCACCAGTGTACCATGACGTTATATACTGTGTCTACAGCCATGATAATTTATACAATGTTGTTGCCAGCTGTTAGACTCACCTTGGCTGCCCTTTTCCTTACAGATGACACACCCCATAGACATGATTAATAAAAGAAACATGGCAACCCAGGCCATCACTCATGTGCACAATGCAGGCAATCACGCAGTATGGGTATGTACACATATCATTGAGCGAGCAGACAGAATCTTGTTTCTGTAAAATATGACAGACGTGCAAGGGAGGATTACACAGACACGGAGAGAGACACATGAGATATGTGTAGAGTGGAAAAGAAAAATCACAATCCAATTGAAATAGAAAAAGTAAAGGTCATGCAAAATTGACTCTTGTGAGCTTCAAAAACATACCTGGAGTTGTGTTTTGTTTCGTTCACAAATGTATGAGTAATTCAGCATTATTAGCATGTCTACATTTTCAAAGATCAAAATGCTCTGTTTCTTGTAATGTGATATAGTGGGATAAGTGGTTTAAGGTCCCATCCACACTAGTACATATTCCAATCGTTTTTGTTGTGGTTGCAGTGTTTGTCCACACTAATCCGATGGAAAACGGCTCCAGAGACGGAACAATCTGGTGCCTCCAGCTCCCACAAATTCGTCTGAGTACAGATCTGATCTGGCACTGTGTGGACGGCTGAAAACGCTGATACACTGATGTAGGTCTATGCGCCGCAAAGTAATTCACCACCAAAACGTTAAAAGCCTAGAATGGCTAGAATATATGTCCATTTATATATACGGTCTATGTGTATGACCTGCAGACGTTTAATATGGACCATCTCCAACGCGACAGAAGCACAGAACAGAGTCACCATCAACAGAACACCCCTCTGTCACAGAAAGAACACTCATATTCCACTGAGTCGTGTCCTTTAGTCCGACAAAAGCTGAACCTCATCAGCACACAAAGAGCGAGCTGTTTTTTTGAGCACTGAGAGTTTATGCAAATGAGCCATGCAGTTTTAAGTTTAGTTTCTGTAAAAGGTAAACAAATATGCTCAAAGCTGTGTGGATAGGGAAGGCTTGCGGACACAGAAATGACATGTCTGGAATTGAAATTGTTTTCGATACAGTGATTCTTTTCAGAGTAAACAGAACCTAAGTTAACAGCTAGCTTTTACATTTTGTTTACAAGTTGAGATTAGAAATTCCAGGGCTGAAATTATCCAAATCCATGATTTTAGTGAAGGAGTGTGGAGTAAAAAAAAAAATTAAAAAATTAATTAAAATGTAAATGGCTTAAATTAAGAAAATTTTGCTTTATTTGAGTCTTGACTTGACAGGTAAAATTATCTACCAATGGAATAAGTGTGCTTTTCTGAATTCAAGCAACATTAGATTTTGTTTCTTATTTAAAGTGCAGAAAGTTATTCTTTTTCTTATTTTAAGTGTAGCAAGATGTATTTTCATATTTTAACTACAAAAAGTCTTGTTCCACTGGCAGATCATTTTACTTGTCAAGTGAAATTTACTCAAATCATGATAAAAGTTTCTTAATTCAAGTCATGTGCAGTGAATAGAACAGTGGGATAGAACAGTGACAGTAAACAGTGTTTTCTGTTTGTGAAATAAAACACAACCTAAAGTATGTTTGTGATGAGGAAACAACATTGTACCATAGACATGCATATGAAAATGATGCAATATAGGAAGTTTAATAAATATGTACCTTGAACAGAATCCTACAATTAAAATAAGTATATTTCATAGAATTGCCATGCTTGTCCAAAAACATTTACATATTCCAAAATTGTTCAGTCCTAGTGTAAGATACAGTGCAATGAAACCAACACTGTGGACTTTCGGAGCTGCTGATTTCAAGTTGGATTCTCCGCTTAACTTGTGTCAACTGTGAAACAAGTTGTGTTGTTGTAATATAGCAAAAAATGTAAATAAAATGAATAATAATGACTTGAGTCTGTAAAGAGGCTATCTGCTAGTTTTTGGATTTTATTCAGTATTTTAGTATTCGTATTTTCAGTTTTTATACTGCAGAAAAAAAGGTATCATATAGAGTGAGCGTTTTACATGGAATTCAAAGGTCAAATTAAGCTGGACAAACAGTGGATAAAATTATAACTCTATATTAGGGTATTTTGTGCAGAAGTCAACAACGATAAGTCTCAAAAAAAACAGCAGAATGGCTTTGATTTTACATGGTTCAAAATCATTTCAATGTAAAGTATAATTTTAAAAAAACGATTAAAGCATCAGTGTGAAGGCCACGTTTGTCCGTTTTCTCACATTAAATGAATTTCTTGGAACTGACAAAACTACTGTCCCTTTTCAACCTATATATTGTGTAGTGGTTGCTATAGAAACAAAACAGATTCAGCATTGATTTATTCATTTATTTTTTGTACATCCATGTCAAAAAGTTGTTAATTTCTTGACCAGCAAAGTTAAAAGTACACTGTGTGACTTTTGATGGAGGGTCCGTCAGCAGCTTCTCTCCATGGAGATGTTGTCTGGGATGTTCCACAGTATGGCATTACATGTATTTTTATTTACAGAGACAGTAGGTGGTGCTATAGGGCCAGGTTACATGTCAGAACTCTGGAGAGGCGAGCACACTCACAGTAAGAATACACATTTTTAAGTCAATAAAAACCCACGTTATTGCATCAGTTCAAGACGGACTTCATCAGAAAAGTGACACAGTGCACTTTTAACTGTACGTTACTCACAACTAGTACTTTTAATGAGGTTGTAAAAAAAAGTATTGCAAATAAGCGTAAATGGTGAACCAATCAATTTGTAATTTTAAAGAGCTCAAGATAAAAGTTGCAGAGACAGGCCTTTCACCTATCATACCTCATCAGGATGAAAAGCTAGCAAAGCAAATATGGAAGCACTAACTCAAAATCCCTGAAGTCTTGAGTCTCATACACAAGCTAACAACATGTCAGCTGTATTTTTATGACATCCATCCAAGCACAGCGGAAAAGAGTCCATCAAGATGACCCCCACAGAGAAGAATACATCAAGTTTGCAAAGTTGGATAACATTTGTCATAATAAAACAGTAAGTTGGAAAAGTTCTTATATCCCAGATGCTTTTCCTGATTAAAAAAAATATGCTAATTTTAAGACAACATAATTAAAATGCTTTCAAATAGGCTATGTGACCCTCATGCCATTTTTCTTCTTTGTCATTTACAGGTCCCATATTACACAAAACTGACTTTTGTGAGCTTTTAGCCATGTACATGAACATACTGCTACCTTATCAAAAACATTCATGGACTTAAAGGTCGTATGGAGGATTTTTTTTGTTTGTTTGTTTGTTTTAAATTGTCCGATCAAAGTTCAAAATAGAATTATAGAAATGCAGCAGCCTTGTAATTATGATGACCAAAAAAATAATAATGAAAATCCATCAACTGTGGATGTGGTGGGGGCAGATAAACATCAGCCAATAGAAAACAAGGCTACCTCTTTATCTACTGGCTGTTGGGTTGTCAGTCAAACTCCCTATGTTTCTAGCGTCACTGAATTGCTGGCGCGTTGGGATCATGCGGTTTACATTCGCCTCTCACGCACTGATTCTGTTTACTCAACCAACACAGTGGTTCTTGGCGTCTTTTTCAAATTGTAGCTTCCTCTCAGTTTGCACAAAGTTTGTTGTAATGGCAGACAAGAATTCACGACCAGTTTGCTGCAAAAGAAAGTCTGTTTTTGATGTCGCTGAAAGAAGAAGAGAAGGGGAAGAGGAGCGAAGCGCGACATTTGAAAAAGGACAAACATTTCTCTTTCCTTGGAAAATCTTCTATACAACCTTTAAGTTTTGTTTGAGTAAACTATTGTTAATCTATCTACATCTCCAAAGCTCAAAATGCTCTGTTCCACCCTCTAATGTCATGAAGTGAGAGTTTTCAAGTTAATGGCCACTTTTTACCTAATGTTTAGTAGAGATTGGCAATTCCAGGACTGAAATAATCCAAATGGTTCTAGTGACAGTGTATGGAGTTTACTATGAGTACTAAGGCTACGTTTAGACTGCAGGGCTTAATGCTCAATTCGGATTTTTTTGTGAAATCCGATGTTTTGGTGAGGTCGTTCACATTTTCAATTAAATATGACTTGTATGCGATCTCCAGTGTGAACATAAAACAGCCCAAAAGAGTCCCGCATGTGCACTGGAGACAGGACGACGTCAACTGCAGCGACCGTGCTCTGTGTTTACGGAAGTTGTCCAAACACAGACACTGCATTGAGCACCTGGCGATTTTAAAGTTCCTCTCGTACTGGAGCCAGAACATGAACAACTTACTTGTTTTAAGGAGACTGAGAAGGAGAAGGACGAGGTTTTTGGCCGTGGTGTTTTGTGGGGCAGTGGCAGCAACGTCTGTTGAAAGGAACATGTGGATGCGGAGACGTAGCCAAGAGTGGTGAGTGGCGATGTGCTTCGCTTCAGTGACACGGAGTTCATTAACAATTTTGCCTACTTCAGCGCAGAATAGTGACGTTTGTGGCTTGTTGATAATGTGTAGGTCAGATGAATGTGCTTTGGCCATTCAGACTGAAGTCGCATGTTAAAAGATCGGATATGTATCGGTTTTAGGACCACATATCGAAGTGGCCTGGGTCGCATTTGAAAAAATCAGATCTCTGTCGTTCAGACTGTCATTAAAAGATCAGATACAGATCACATAGGGGCCAAAAATTGGATTTGGGTCAATTCAGGCTGCAGTCTGAATGTAGCCTAAGTGTACTGTGGTCCAGGGCAAGAAAAATATCTGACGAAGGCAATTTAAAAATAAAATAAAAAACTTTTGGACATCTGCCATCTGCTCCTTGCATTTGCACCTCTGCAGGAATTTTAGTGTGTGTTTTCTGCTTTTGAGTGTATGGAGTTTAAAAACATAGCGGAGCACTTTCTGTATTACTAAATGACATCACAAGGTGGCACTGAGTGTTCTAAACTGTGGGGTGGAGACAAATTAACAATAAAAGGTTACTCAGACATGTTTAAATGAAAAAAACATAACTCCAGGTATGTTTTTGATGAGGTAACTTGGTAATCTCACAAGAGTCAATTTTGCGTAATATAGGCCTTTAAGTAAAATAATTAAGTAAAGTCAAATAAAATAATGTTAGTTCCATTGGCAGATCTCATTTAGTGATCCTATACTATACCGTCCACTATGACCTGTATATTTTTATATTATATTTTGCTTGCACCTTTGGGCCTAATGTACTCCATCCATAAAGTATATTTGTGTGTGCTCAGAATGTGTGAAATAAACAGTGCTATGTTTTCTTTTTAACAGTGAATGGAGCGCGCCACACTTCAAAGAGCAGCTGCATTATCGCCCAGCAGGAAGTG
The DNA here is from genome assembly GCF_026225935.1 of Boleophthalmus pectinirostris. Lineage (NCBI taxonomy): Eukaryota > Metazoa > Chordata > Actinopteri > Gobiiformes > Gobiidae > Boleophthalmus > Boleophthalmus pectinirostris. Next base: position 16,780,747 of record NW_026571299.1, read on the forward strand.
ACCGGGCGCGGGAGAAACCACAGGGACCAATCTCCACACACCGGGTTCATTATTATCTGTTTTGACCAGCTAGTTTGGCTGCATCCAATTTCTGTTGCCTCTGGTCTTTCCTCAAAGCCCAGGCAATATCCCGAAAATTGAAGGTTGTAGTTTATCTTTGAAGAAACTCACCCCAAGGTGCCGACAAGATGTATACAAGCAAATGTGATGATTTACAGATAACCCCCAAATGGGATGTGAGTCCGGCTGTATTTTTCTCAATGTCTGTAGCTGAAGGGTGAGTAAGGAGTGTTTGTATCTGTAGGTGAAATACTAGAAATGTGAAGGGGTCATCATGTAGGGGGTTTGGAACTTTTTAAACCTGTGATGTCCAAAATAAATATGTAAACAAACCAGGATCCCAATGTAAAATTAAAATGAGACCTGTAATCATGTATATTATTGTCACTCCATCCATCCATTTTCTTCCACTTCTCCACTGCAGAAGTCTAAGCAGGGACTATCAGACTCCCCTCACCCCCAGACACTTCCTCCAGCTCAGCTTAATCCCAAGGCGTTCCCAGGTCAGCTGAGAGACATAGTCCCTCCTGTGCGTGGTCTTCCCTGGGTCTTCTCCCAGTGGGACATGTCCAGAGCACCTCTCCAGGGAGATGTGGAGGAGCAGCAGCTCTACTCCAAGCTCCTCTTGTGTGACATTTCAGCTGTTTGTATCCGTGAACTTGTCCTTTCACTCACTGCCCAACAAAAAAACTAGAGCTTTGCCTTTTGATTCAGTTCCTTCTTTACTACAACAATCCAATACAGTGACCAAAAAGCTGGAGATGCTACACTGATCCGCCTGTCAATCTCACGCTCCATCCTTCCCTCACTCGTGAACAAGATCCCAAGACACTTGACCTCCTTCACTTGAGGCAGAGATTGTTTTGTAATTCTTGAGTTATATTTGCATAACTTTGCATACTTATTTTTACTATGAACTGGATTAAAGAAAAAGTGGATTTTTCAGTCTGTTCCATTGTTGTGGCACTTCGACCAAGCAGCTTCCTGATAGTTTCCGTTCTCTTTCAGAGAGACTCATCCCTGCAGACTGATGATGTGCACAGCTCCACACAGAGAGCAACACATATCAATCTGACATAAGCTTCTCAGTACCCTCTTCCCCACAAAAACAAATCTTTCACTGAACTATGTAACTTTTTGGTTGGGGGTTCGTCACCTGCTTGTTTCTATGAAGATGTCATTGCTCTGCCTGGAATGTTCCACAGTATGCCATTAAACAACTTGATTTCACATGTATTCAATTACAGGTGGTTTTATAACTCAGAAATACAGACATCCTGACTGTGAGTGTGGTCGCCTCTCCACAGATCTGACCTGTAACTTGGTCTGGTTTGGTCTCCATGAAGATAGAAAAGTTTAATAGCATACTGTGAAACATTCCAGACAAAGCAATAACAGCTCCATAAAGGAAAGCATTTGACTCCACCAGAAAAGTTACACAATACACCCTCAGCTGTTGTTTTGCATAATTGCATTATGTATTATTTTTTATGTGAAATGCATTACAATTTGAAGAAAAAAATAAAAATAAATTGTCATGTCTAAGCACTATGCTTGTAATTGCTCTGTATTGCCAGTGGCCACTCTGATCAACATGTACAGCATTGTCAGTGAGACAGGTCGTGGGTCGAACTTAGCAAAACCTGTCAGCTTCCATCAGTGACTATTTTTGAATGAAAAAAGCAGACTTTGGCATGGCTCTCAAGGACGATTACGACAGGATACCTCTTTGTTAATGGACAGCAGTTGAATCCGGGTCGGCGGGGGCCGAAAGGGTCTTGGTGAGTGCCAACCTTGAGTCAGTTTTGATCGACGCGTGGAGGACTGGAGAGGAGAGGTCGGCGGGCATCAACAGCTCTTCCTTTTGGGCACCTTAAGGCTATTCTGATCCACTGGGTATCAATGAAAAGGTGTAAATTTCAAAGTTTACACAAGGATTTATTTTGTTGTGTTTTTGTGTTCATCAAAAGTCATTAAATATTTGCAGTGGTGGAAGAAGCACTCAATTTTGTTAAAGGTGCACTTAGATATATTTCCAGTGGAGGGTCCACCACACGCTTATCTCCATGGAAAATTGCATTGCTTTAAAATGTTCCACAGTACAGATTAAACAAGGAGACAAGCAGGTTACAACTCTACGCTACATTACAATTTAGATCTGTGGAGAGTCGTCCAGATTTCACTGACAGAAACATCCGTAATGAATAAATCTTCGATGGATATGTTTAATGCCATACCACGGAACATTCCAAGCATCTCCACAAGTAGTAACATGTAGGTAGGGGACCCTCCATCAGAAAAGTTGCTCAGTGCACAGTACAGATACTGGAGCAAAAAAAGGTAAAAGAATCACTTTAATAAATAAATAAATAAATAAATAACATCTACTTAAGTAAGAGTACCAACTGTTTTTTCCCAGTTGCTTTTATATGTATATATTTGTTTGCTCAAACTATGTTAAACCCTATGTAAACCCTCAGCCTTTTCAGCAGATCTCAGATGATAATAAAATACTTAAAATTTTCAGTCATGTTCAAAATACAATAGAAAGTAAAAGTAAAAAGTATCCATTTTAAAATCTACTTATGTAAAGTACAGATATCTAAAATTGGTACTTAAGTACAGTACTTTACTACTATTACTTTGTTACATTACATTACATTCATGTTATTTTGGCATAAGTCAAAACTTGGTCTTGTATCAGAATATCAAATAAAGTGTGTCCGATTCAATTACTATGAGGTTGAATTTTCATTTGATGTGGAAATCTAATAGAAGGCTCTAGTCTGAAGAGTGCGGAGGTCTGATTTGCAAATTATTTTAACACAACCTCGCATTTCTGGTGGAGTTTTTGAACGAGGGGCTGGGATACTCGGGCACGGCTCTCCAGGAGGTATTTCATTTTCCGAGGTAAATATTTTTTCTTTTAATGTCTAAGGAATACACTGAGAGGCTTTGATGATTACTAGCGTGAAAACAGCTAAATTACTGGTGTAAATGAGCTTAAAGAAATCATAAAAGGAATTCCACTTCTTCATGATTTTAATTCTCGGCTGGGCGCTTATTAATCAAGAGAAGTTACAATATGTCTGTTCTCTACAAGTGCCTAACTGTGATTTCTTGGTGGTTTGCCAATGAGTGAATTTTTAAAGCACTTAGACTTTCTTATACTCTGGTTGATGCAGTAATAATGTTAACACACAGAAACATATTTTCAATATCCCTTCTTCTACTACATATGGCCAATGATTTGATGAAATATGGTACAGTTTGACAGATAAAATTTAGATTCAAATTTATCTCACAAAACAAAAAAGACAGATACAGTAGAGCACTTTGAAGCACTTTGAATTACTTTGTGTACTGATTGTGGTAAACAATTAAACTTGCCTTGCCTTGCCTAGAGCAAACAGCTACATAAATGTGTATTTCAATCTTAAAATATTTAAATCTAGTCTACATCTGGAGCAACTTAACATACTTAACAACAGCACTTAACATAAACAAGGTCTTGAATTCATAAAACGCCCTTAAATATGAATTATTTACATCTTTGAAATACAGTTGTCCAGCTATTATCTCCTTTTTCTTTTCATCTTCCAGAAATTATGGAGCCATCTCTGTCAAGCATTTAGTCTTGATAAGATTGGAGCTATCTACAGGTAACAATGAAGGAGCCAATACAACCACACTCTGGGAGGAAGAAGGACAAAGTGAACCTGCAAATAACACATAAAAGCTCAAACCACCATCACAACATTAGAACCATTTATAGATTCCTGCAGCCATTTTCAGTCAAGGGGGACGTTTTCACTGGGATATGTATGATTACTATGACATGATTGTAGCTCACAGAAGATGGGAAGTCTTAGGAAAGAAGCCACCACTTTGATTGTTTCTCTATTTTGCCTTTCCTTTACTGCCTTCTGTGTGTGCGTTTCTTTTTTCTTTTTCTTTTTTTTTGCACATTTCTTCACGCCAAGTTTTTCTGTTTGTCTTGACATGAGCAGACAATTTCTTCATGTTGACTAATCTTTGTTTCAATCATGCCTCTCAAACACTGTCTACTGCCTGTCTTAGTAGGAGACACGGGAGTTAACTGAGACTCAGGAGCAGGACCACGCCTCAACCGCTCTCCCCTCCTCACCAGCGAACCACAGCTCACTTCGACCACACCTTTAATTTCCCAGAAGCCTGTTTGTAGCAGCCTTTCCCATCCCAGTTTGTCTTGACCCACCCTTCTACCCCCTATCTTGTTTGTCTTTCAGCCATGAGACACCTGCGAGGGGGCCCTGTTTCGACTGGGCCAATCGAGACATAGCCCCCATCCAGAGTCTCAACCCAGCCATCTCCGCCCCACCTCGTACATTAGCAGTAAACTTCTTCTTCGCACTTTGTCGTTGTTGGCATGGTTGTTGCTCACGAATGCAGTATTGTAGTACCAAATTTACAACAGTAATTATTATTGCAGTAAATTCTACTATAGTACAAGTATAGTACAGAATAAAGCATGTGCAAAAGTAAGAGGTTAAATAGGAGATATTGTTCAAAGCCTTTGTATGTGGCCAAACTTCCTTGTCAGATCTCAAATGCCAAGTTAGTATTTGGATGACAGATGAGAATTCCAGGTGCCACAGTGGGGCAGCACTGGCCCTGATGCATACTGCTAGGGTGTCCTTTGGCAAGACACTTTACCCACATTGCCTAGTGGAATTGTGGGGTTTTAGTGGTAGTGGTCAGAGGGGCCGATGGTGAAGACAGTAGTTATTGTAGCCCACCCTGTACAGAATAAATAATGCACCTAATTGGAAAGGCACTTAATGCCTTTGAGCGTTTTGAAAAGCGTTGTTCAAGGGAGTCATTATTATTAGTTAGTTCTGATGTAGGCTTGGTCCTACTCTAGCCCTAGTTTAGTCCAAGTTTGTTTGCAGGTTTAAGTTTAGTCCCAGTTCTGATGTGAATGTGCAAGTGAGAGCACAGCATTAGTCATTCAAAATGCTTAGCTACACTTTGATTAATTACAAGATGCCATTGTTACCTCAAGATTTCCAAAGAGCAGTAGAGTATATTTTATCTTACAAAGTAGCTCACCACTAGCATGATTCATCAGCCATCTGACCTCGCAGCATTAGGATTCGTTTGCTCAATGGTAGGGGAGTACTTTTTTTTATTTAACCGATCGCTGCTTTTTGGTGTTGACGTATGTAATGCACCAAAGCCCGTAGGAAGAAGGGCAATAATGTCTTTCCCCTTGATAAAAATTTACCAAACATTCACTTTGGTTTCGGCTTTAAATCCTCGGAAATCTCGGGAATTGTTGCCAACACAAAATGTATGGCTTCATCTACATCCATCTCAACCACTTTGTTTACTGTTGTGCTGCACCACAAAAGGGAACCCGACAAGTGCTTGAGTTTGCTTCATGGCTTCACAGCTCTTCGCTGATTGGCCTATGTGGGGTCTACATCTTCCGGGGTTCTTGCAAACCATCTAGTGTATTCTAATTCCTGACCTAGTCGCTGGAGCAAATGAAATTGAGTGTGGGGGGTGCCAGCCTGGGAAGCTCATCACCACCCTGTAGAGAATTAATAATATAACTAACTGGAAAGCGCCCTTTAGCATCTGGAAAAGCTCTGTTCATTTTAGTTAGTCCTGATGTGGGCTTGGTCCTATTATAGTCCATGTTTAGTCTAGTCTAGTCCAGGTTTGGTTTCGGATTTTGTCCTGGTTGAGTCCTAATTTTGTTGTGAATGTACAAATGTGAACACAGCATTAGTTACCCAAAATGCTTTGCTACAAATTGTCCAGAATTACAAGATGTCGTTGCTACCTCAAGATTCCCAAACAGCAGTAGGGTATATTTTACCTTGACAAGCCCTGACTGCCGGATGTGAGAATGTGCCATGTTGGTAATTACAACAAGTTACTCCATGCGGCGAATAAAAGCTCTCCTTGGCAGCACCTGTGCCCGAGCTGCTTTGTACCCCACAGTGGGCCTGACATCCCCTTTAAAGGCTAAGTTTGAGATCAAAGGTCCTACTCCCAGCTCCACTTGCCATTCACAGCCACACAGTGAGCAGCACCTACAACTAACCGCTAACAGCTAACATAAAATACACCGCTGTCTCTTACCCCTGTCTTCATACATTATCCAAACCTATAGAAGTCCCTTAATCTCACTGGAGTGTGCGTGCCTGACTTTGCAACAAACCCAGAGTTGTTGCAGAAAACACATAAATCCTGATTACATAGCAGATCGAAACATTAGCAGTGGGGTTGCCTAATCGTCTCAAGAACAAACAGAATATGAAAGGAGCCTATGTCTTTAATCAAGTTCAATCGAAACGTACGATCAATTTGAGAGAGAAAATATGATTCTGGTGTGTCACTGGTTCAAAAGCTCATAGGGTTCAAAAGCAGTGGCATATAAGCATGTCATCACAGTCTGTTTTTGATTTAAGACAAGACAGAGGTTGCCAAGTAGTGTGGACAGATGGAGTGATGGAGTGGGTACCAAAATGTTGTGTGTCACGGGAGAGAGAGCTTCCTACAAAACTACAGATTGTGCTCCGTGTGAGTGAAGGCTTGTGAGTATGTGCTTGTTGCTCTAATGTAGGTCTATGTGTGTTAGCTGCTTTATAGTGTGTTTATACAATAAGATCATCAATTTGATTTGTAAGAAAATATTGCCTGGGATGCTGAATACTAACTTCTTCTACTTCATGAAGATGTGAGTCAATCTGAGTTTCAGGTCGGTGTGATTGACAGGTGGATTCGGCTGGAGCCAGTCAGGCAAACACATGGGGTGTTTCCCAGTTGTCAGTATCCTCGGCTTCTGAACCACTTCGGACAGATCCACGTCATCAGAGCTCCGCCAAGTGGTGTTCCAGTCCCCCCCAAAGCCCTCACGCTTTCCGCACTCAACCCCTCCGTCTGACTTTTTTTTATCCAAGGATGCACAGGTCTATCCTTGGCCACCTCGAAGCGCGTGAAGTTGCCCACAGTGCGCTGCAACTTCATTTTTTATTAACTTTATTTAATCAGTAAAATGTGTTTTAATCAAATAAAACCCATTCTACAATAAAAAAATAAGTAAATATTTTGCTATTTGAGTCACGTTGCTACAAATAACACTACGTATTAACAGATCGAATTAATTGAAATCATGACAAATGTAGCAAAATCTCTTGAAGAAGAAGACTGGAAATACAAGTAGCCTGTCAACTGAAAATATTTCAGCCTGTGTATTTATTTCTGTAGGCTAATTATCAGCGTAAACAACTCAATAACAGATGATTCACTCAACCTTTATTATTCACATGTTTTCATTCATGTGGACACATAAAATCACCTCTGAACAATTTATATTTGCAGAAGCATTCATTGGATGGAGTTTTATCTCTTTTGATTTGGTCACGTGACATGGCGCAGTCGCTCCCTCCCAAGCCTGTTCCAGGTGAGCTCCCAGGTGCTGTGAGCAGGACTCAAGGCTCTGGAGGAGTGCTACAAAGTGGGTTTTGGAGAAAGGATCCTGCGAATTGAGAAACACCCATCGTCTGTCTGTTTCAAAATAAATATGGCTGCTTACAAGGAAAAAAAGGAAAGTGTGGAATGGAAAATATCACAGCGGACTGAAAATCATTGCATATTTCTGTAGAATCAGTAGTGTAGTAGTTAGCAAAGCACCAAACTTGTAATATAATTTTATTCAAAATAATGGGTGACCAAAGATCTCCTCCATTTCACATGAGTAACTAAAAACTGGACAAACATGTTTGGTTCTGGCAACAGAAGGCGTGGGGACCAGACTGATATCCTTCTGTACAGACAGATATCATTCTGGATGAATGTAATCTAGAATGATAGCTCAAGATAAATCAAAACTTGTCCATGTGGGGAAGCTGGCCCAAGTGGTCAAAATGAGAGTCCAGTGCAAAGTTGTCCTTCACCAAACCAAATTCTTTATTGGATCCTTCCAAGTCGTGGGCAAAATTATATACATATTTACAAAAAAGAACTGTGCTTAACTAAACAAAAGCAACAGAAAATAACGCAACAAAAGAAAATACCCACAGGCACCTGGCTGCACTGATGGTGACCTCCCTACTGATTAAACTGCCTCTACTTATATACCCCCCAGAGAGGAAGTCCCTCCCCCTGGGTTCACACCAACTTACGGGGAAAACTGTAGCAATTTCCTTTCCTTACTGGTGTGCTGCCTTAAATTATTTTCTGAAGCCTAATCCCCCTTTTAAACTGAACAGTGCTCCAACTTAACTAGATAACACTGAAATCAAAATTCTAATAACCCATTTGATAAAACAAAAAGAACCATTTCCGAGGCTTCCCTCCACATGGTCTGGGCCAACACCTCCCCCTGAGCCTATAAATATGGCTGCCAAAAGACACGCCCCCTCTTTTGTTCCCAGACCATGTGGAGTCACAGGTGAAGGTGGTAAGTTTAAACAAAAATGAAGGGATATAACCAAATAAAATGAATTTAAAGTAACTGTGTGAATGTGATCAATTAAACAAAGACTAAATAAAACAAACCCGGGATAGTTATTATTTAGCTGTTTAGTTGATATAGATAGATGTAACTGAACTAAGGTGAAAAATGGGGACAAAGGCCCTCTTTGTCACAGTCCAATTCAACTTGTAGTTGAGATGGCCTCCTTTCATTAAATTTATTTTATTATTTGAGAAAATTGTTACACAGTGTAACACAAGAAAAAACATTTTTAAAATAAATACTAGAGAAAAACATAGCAATGCTCAAAAGGAGTAGGCAGAAGTAAAAGCTTATTTGAGCCTATTCCTCTTCCTTTGAAACCACTGATGTGAAACACTCATGGTTGAATGAGAGATTTCATTAGCACCAATGGTATATTATACATCTATCCTTCAGAAGGCCTAACTTGTTTTGGCAATTACCTTCCTTTGCAAATTGACATACAAGAATTAAATGAACAGTGATTACAAAAACTGAAGGGTTATGATGGACTTTAAAATATGAATATATGAAAATATTAAACATGTGAATGAAACAAAACACAACTCCAGGTTTGTTTGTGATGAGGAAACAACATTATAAGATACAGTAGATCAGAAAATAGCACCATATGGGCCCTTTAATATTTGTATAAATCACATTCTCTTATTTTGTACATTTCTAGCTTTTCCATTTTCTGTGGCCTCAGGTTGCATGCAATTAATGTAAAAATAGCACTGGAAAACATACAAAAGTCTCTCACTTTCCTCCTCCTCTTTCATCTCCCGCTCTCAAACCAGCCACTTTCGCTTTGCATTATACCCAAACTCCAGAGCTCCAACCGGTAATTCCATATGATTTTTCCTCTATGCATAATCCCTAGCTCTTCCCAGGCGGTATTCCCAACCAAACCCATCCCAGGAGCACTGTAAGAAAGAGTGTCAGTAATCCGATGGGGAAGCAATACAGGTTTACCAAATCCTCAGATCCAATGCTTGAAAATCACAAGGGGTCCGGTTATCTACAGGACAAGATAGTGGCACAAAGGCAAAACATACCCCAGTCCCTTCTTTTTCCCCGATGCGGAAAAGACATAGTTCTTATCGGAGCCCGCGAGGTAAGGAAGTTAAGACTTAAAATCTGCCAAAGAAGGTTAAAGGTCATTGTTTTTTTTCAGAGCAAGAGGTCGTCTCTGCTGCCTCAAGATCAGCGAAGTATAATAGAAAAGAATATGTGTGGAGAATACCTGAGCATAGAAATAAACCATGCATACAGTAGTAGTAGTAGTAGTAGTAGTAGTAGTAGTAGTAGTAGTAATGGAAGCTGAGCAAATGCTGCAGAAATGAACAGAGCAATGTTATAGGGACACTTACGGTTCAAGATGCTTTCAGACCAAATCAGTGTATATTTTTATAGGCAGAGTTCTTCTTTTTACTCTTAAAATGGACAAATAAGCAGAACTAGTTCATGTTTTACGGTTTGCAGGCATCTCAATTTATTCCTCAATTTCCAAACGCATTCCTAGCATCGTAATTATTCACTGTGATGAGTTTATACTTTTTTTTTTTCAACTTTCTGAGACCAGAGCAGAGTTTTGCTGCCCCATTAATGTCAACGGCATCTAGTGTGCTATAATAACATTAGGTATAATAGTAGATGCAAACAGAACACAACAATCTGCGTCCCCTGATGCACTTAAGTTTGAATGTATGACGTGTGTTGTATTTATTCAGTTTTCTTTTTATTTTATTTATTAATGGATTGTGCATGACCAGAGCTGTGTGAACTGAATAGATCTTTTGGATTAATAAAGTTGTTGATTGATTGATTGACTGATTGACAATCCCTTTTTAACTCCAAGAGCTGATTTTGCAATAAGATCTGCACACTACATATTTTATTTTTATTTTTTTAAGATATGCAGTTTTGGATGCTTTACTTTCTGATGACTGAATCTGGATCTAGACATTCTGGTGATGTAGAATAATATGTAGTGCTGTCACAATATTGAAATTACAATTACAATACTCAATGCTAACTGTGATAATGAACCATGATGATAATAAAAAAATAAAAAATAAACACTCTCAAAAATAGTATGTGAGTTTTTACATTAAATAATAGTACTTTATTGTATTTTTTTCCACGTAAACGTTCAGTCACGTATGTTCCATTCAACTGTGTGGTCTTATACTAGTTCTCATACACCTCAAGATCATTCTAAAGCTATTCAGGAAAGGTTGAGATCTCTGCAAACTGTATTCTGTTCTTTTTTAGTGTTGATACCTGCTCAAATGATCTAGTTTGATACGTAAACTAGTATTGATAAGTATCTGATTTTCTATACTTTTGACAACCCCAATCTGTATTAGAATCTTTTACAGGTTCTAATACAGATTGAGTTTGTTTTTTGTTTTGTTTTTTTCAACTTTTTTGGGGGGTTCTGTTATGACTTTTACAGAAATTTACAGTGGCCAAACCTCCTTGTCAAAGCCTGATTTTGTCAGATTTCAGAAGCTCAGCAGGGCTGGGCCTGATTAGTACTTGGATGGAGGCCGCTGGGAATTCCAGGTGCCACAGTGGGGTGACAGCGAAAAAAAAAAAAAAAAACTATTATTGAGTCCTTAGGCAAGACATGAATGAATAATGCATGGAATTATAAAGCGCCTTTGAGCATCTGGAAAAGCGCTATATAGACTAATGCATTATTATTATTAGAACATGTGTTCTGAAAAAATAATAACGACTACCGACTCTAAAGAAAGTGCTCAAACAAAACCAAAAGCCCCAGCAGTGATATCAAAACAAACCTGTTCTAACCACAGTGATTGTAAAGTTATGGCCAATCCCTACTATAAACTATGCAAAATATGAAAATCCCATTGACAAACAGCTCCCCCGTTATTCTATCTGTTGGTTCAACTTCAGAGTGCATACGAGTTCACAACACAAAACAAAAGCGAATGAATCAGTTATGAAAGGCTTTTCATAATCCTGTCTGCACACATTGGGAGCCACATTGGAGCAGTGTCTTGTAACATCTGGCCACAGCTTAACCCGTCCTCCCCCTGTGTCCCACGCACCCCTGTCCTCCTCATATACACAGCATAGGCCCATGCACTAGGCCTGTGGGGCTCTGGTTGACTACAAAGTGCTTTACACAGCCACAGTGGAGAGTGCCATGTATTGTGTATAGAGTGGAAGGGTCTATGTAGTGGTGCCAGTTGTGATGCTGTGTGCCGCCTGATAGTAGCCCGGTCCCAAGCGTTAGCCCGATCCAGGAGCAGTGCACATCTGGTGTTAGAGCCGAGCTCACTGGCAGTCTGCACCCAGCGGTCATGAAGCCAGGAGGTCAGAGGTGAAGCAGTGCAGCGTGGCTTGTGTTTCACTAAAACCAGTGTTGGGAAGGTTACTTTTAAAATGTATTCCCAGATTATGTAATCTGTAATCTGTAGGGGAATACATGTAGTTCATACCGTAAATGTAGTTTACCTCCAAAAATGTAGTTTGTAACATAATCCATTAAATTACTTAAGGTGAGTAACGTAATCTGAATACTTTGGATTACTTGATATTGTCATGTTTTTTAAAACTGTATGAATGAAGCAACCACATCCTGAAAATTAATGTTTGTTCTCTTTAAATTGTCTGTTGAGCCCAAGTCTCCACGAATAAGCAACTGTTTGCTGTAAAGTAGCAAAGACTAGAAAATCTTAACATAAGATGTTTTGTCCTGGTTTAGTCCTAGTTTAGTCCTGGTTTAGTCCTAGTTTAGTCCTGGTTTAGACCTGGTTTTAGTCTTAGTTTAGACCTGGTTTTAGTCCTTGTGTTAGTTCTGGTTTGGAGGCGTGGAAGGAGACGTGGGATATAGCCCAAAATGTGAAAATGTGAAAACAGGAAAATACCACCATGTAATCCATTTATTTCAACAACGTAACTGTAATCCAATTACCACTCACTGAAACAGTAACTGTAACTGAATATATTTACTCATAATTTGTACTCTGATTACTTAACTCTGGTACATGTAATCTGTTACTCCCCAACACTGACTAAAACCAATAGGAAAAGGTGTAAGTGAGTATTAACAGTATATTTTGTTATTTTAAAGGTCCTATACAGTATTACGCAAAGACAATGTGTGCATGAGACTGTAGCTGCCTCACTAAAATCATACCTAGAGTTGTGTTTTGTTTCATCCACACATGGCTGAGTCGTCCTACATTATTAGTCTGTCTGCATCCCCAAAGATCAAAATGCTCTGTGATATCGTGAAGAGGTCAAGTTAACATCTACCTTTTACCTTTACTTCATTAGAGATTTACAAGTCCAGGGCTAAAATCATCTTGTGAAGGTGTATGGAGTTTAAAAAAAACAGATGAATGCTTCCTCTATTAACACTTGACATCACACGGTGGAAGTATTTTCTGTTTGAGAGAAGAACTCAGCCTAAATATGCAGGGTTTGTGAGGTACAAAACACAACTCCAGATATGTTTGTGATGAGGAAACAACATTATAACATAGATCCTGAAAATAGCTTAATATAGGCCCTTTAAAGTGTATTGTTGTTGGTATAAGAGGTTTCAAAGGTAGTGGGTATGTGGCTCTCGTCAGATCTCACAAGCTTAGCAGGTGTGGGCCTGGTTAGTAGTTGGATGGGAGACCGCTGGGAATACCAGGTGCTGCAGAGGGGCGCCAGTGGGAAAAACCTGCTCTTATGTCTTATCCAAAAACATTCATTTTGTCTTTTTTTGCCTTCTGTTGGACATTTCTGAAGATGGCTTGCAACTAGCAGCCAAAACATGTCAACAAGGTAAATACATCTCCTACTGTATTGTCTTTCAGAGAACTCCATCCTATTTATAACTTCAACCTCAAAACAAAACAAACAAAGAAAACAATAGGGGTAGCCAGGTCAGGTCTAGAGATGTGAAAGAACACATTTTGGCCCTGAATGATTCTGCTAATATGACCCCACACTCAGTGCAGCTCAGTAGGCCCAGCTAACAAACAGAAATTGTAAACAAGTAGCTGTTAGATTCAGAGGAGTTTCATTGTAGTTAGCTCCTCCCTTCAGACAAATATACGGCAGTGTCCACCAGCATCTTACCAGAACTGAAGAAGCAGCTTGGATGAGCTACGAAACATATTCAACCAAACCACAGTGGAGTGTTTTAAGTCTCATCTTAAAACCCACTTTTACTCTCTGGCTTTTAACACCGTGTGAGTTGTGTGGCCCTTTGTATCCTGCATTTTATTGGCTTTATTTATTTATTGCTATTCTATGATTTTGCTCTTATTTTATTTTACTGGTTTTATTATTTTAAGACTGGTATGATTAAATCTGAGCATTTATTTTTTTATTTTTTATTATTGTTGTTATTATTATGTATTTGTGCAGCACTGCTGTTTGTTTGTGAAATGTGCTATATATAAAGTAGCACATTTAAGTAGATTGAAAGTGGATTGGAAATAAACTTTTGTCCAATTGACAAATTGGACAAATTTTCTTTTGCCATGTATTCTACCTGGACGGCTGAGGGATTGTACACACATATTGGGAACTCAAGAAGTTAATGCTGTTGTGTCCTTAGTGATATGTGCATGAATGGTTGGTGGTGGTCGGAGGGGCTGATGGTGCAGATTGGCAGCCTCGCTTCTGTCAGTTTGCTCCAGGGCAGCTGTGGATACAATAGTAGCTTACTATCACTGAGTGTGGAGTGAACTGTAAAGCACTTTGGGTGTTTTGAAAGGTGTTACATAAATTCAGTGCATTATTATTATGGTTATTACCTTTGAGATCTTTTTCTACTATGAATCACTTCTAGACAAATGAGGGATTACACCAGCCTGTATTGTTGTTTGTTTAATTTGACCAATTGCTCTTGCATTTTTAAGTTGGTACAAAATGTAATAATATGATAGATATGAAGTGCATACACACATAAAACCAACACTATTATATTTTAATAATAAGAAAGAAATGTTTGTTGTTTGTGAAAGAAGGACAGAGTTTATCACATCTCCCCTTGGTGTCATTATGTGAATAAACAACTCACTTGCAAGTATGAGCGCCGCCTTCCAAGTATCCCTGAAGTCTCTATAGTTATGAGAGAGCTGAGTTAGATGAGGAGAGAAAAACAAGAATAACTCAATAAAAGAAATATACAACATAACCTAACGCATAAGTAAAAGCTTTTCTCTCACACTTTGAACAACACACTTAAGAATGGCTGTCTCTCATTTGTTTACCCTGCTGCATACAAAATCGTTCTTGTTTTGCTCAATCCTAAAGTAGCTTGTTTATACAGGTTTCATCCAATAATAAACTCATATTCATTCAGAAAGATTTGAAAATGCTGTCACTGCTTTATAACTGTGCATTTCCTGGTTTAAAGTGGAGATATTTTACTTCTATGGAGTATTGACTGCCAACATGTGACATATTTATATCACCACTTTACCTTTTATTTTTTCAACATGCAATAATCTTACAACTAAAGGTAAGGAGGGTTAGCCAGGCTGGCGCTCCTCAATTTCATTTCTCTCCAGAGACTAGGTCAGGAATCAGAATACACTAGGGGTCGCAAAAACCCCGGAAGTTTGAGTCTCAGTCAGTCAGCGAAGAGTCTTACATTCTGTGTTGGCACCGATTCCCGAGAACGAGGATTTAAAGCCAGAACAAAGAGACTGTTTAGTGAATTTTATCAAGGGGAAAGACATTATTGCCCTTCTTCCTACGGGATTTAGAAAAGCTTAATAAATAGCGATTGGTTAAATAAAAAACGCACCCGCCTACCATCAAGCGAACAAATCCTAATGATGCTGTGAGGTCAGACTGTTTCCACAAAATGAAACCAGCTGATGAATCAGGCTAAAGAAGGGTTGAAAAGACCCAAGAGAGATCGTTAAATTACTTCAACATGTATGGATGACACCTAAAACCTCTTCAGGTGTCTTTTTGATAAGGGACCTACATAAGAAAGCTAAAAAAATGACTGCGAAGTTATGACATCTTCAATATATGTTACAAAGTCTGAACTGAACAAACCCGATATAACACAAAATTGATACTCGTGAGCTTTAAGACAAAAACATAGCTGGAGTTGTGTTTTGTTTCATTCACACATGTTTGAGTAACCCTTTATTATTAGTCTGTCTACATCTTTAAAGCTCAAAATACTCTTTTCCACCTTGTGATGTCATATAGTGGTAGTTTTCAGTTTAACAGCTGTCTTTTGCCTTTTGTGCAGTAGAGATTGGCTATTACAGGGCTAAAATCATCCAAATGATTCTAGTTATGGTGTAAAGAGTTTAAAAACATAGTGGAGCACTTCCTGTATTACCACACGACATCACAAGGCGGAACAAAATGTGTTTTCTGTTTGAGAAAAGGAGCTCAGAATAAGTATGCAGGGTTTATGTGTTATGTGTGTGTACATTTGTGAATGAAACAAAACACAACTCCAAATATGTTTTTGATGAGGAAACAACATTATAACATAGAAAATAGTGGAATATGGGCCCTTTAAGTTAAGACAGTATAGTATAGTCTCCGTTCAATCAGTAATCTTAAAATACTTACAGATACTCAACAACCAAGAAACTGTACAAAAAGAGTTATCTGGATCAAAATGACATTTATATTCGATTTCGCATTCATAATGTTTTAAATCAACAACTTTTTTTTTTTTTTTTTTTTTTTTTTTGTAGTTCTGTGCTCAAAAGCAGGAGGCAAGTATGAGGTATGATATAATTGGTTGTTTGAAGCAGCTCACCCCGTGCTCCTTACCACTGCCGCCACATCTATTTGGTTCCATAGAGCTTTTAAATAATCAATATACCCCATGGGCCTGATGCGTTTAATCCACCTTAAAGAGTAAATGACACAGGGCTTGTTTGGAGTCCTCCGACATAAAAGACTACATTCTCAGTCTCCTTGAAAGCCCAGGAAAAGTGAATGGGGCTGCCTGCTGCTGCCGCCAAACACTGAACTGAGTGAAACATAAAAAGAAAATATACACAGAGAAGTAAATGTGTTGGAGTTAAATGATGCGAGAAAGCTGGTTGGGTAACTCGTGTCATACAACAAAATAGAGTCGTGAAGTATAGAAAAGGGCTAATGGCTTTATACGGCAACAGTAAATATATTCCTATTTTTTACTGGGAACATGACATTCAAGGTGGGTATTGTAAATGGTCTTATGTGCACTCAAACCATTGGGCATTCAATACACATTAAAGCTGACTTTCCTGAAAGCAAGAAGTAGGTATTTAAATATATCTCAGACATACGACACACAAGAGACATTTAGCCTGATTATAAACCCAGGTTGCCTCTCCGCATGTTTGGTTTCTTGTAAGACATTATTTGTCATTGCACTTCTCATAAAGTTACAATATATACAGCCTATATATTCCAAACAGATTTGATATTTACAATAGTTGCTTGCAATCAACTTTACAACAGCCAATCAGAACAGCCACAGGGCACCAGTCTGGTCGCCTAATGATGGCTGTTAAATTGTAGAAATAGGATGAAGGACATCAACGTAGAGTTTGTGCAAATGTTTCCTTTGAATGCAAAACAAATAATTGTTTCAAACTGCCATGCTTGTTTTTGACATGAACTGAGCACGGGTCTCTCTGATTGGTTAATCCGAATGCCAATCATGCCCTTAGAAATCAGGCACACAGGATACAGCTCCAGTTTCTTGTCTGTGTAAAGTTTTGTCAGAGAGTGTGTTTCTGGCCAGCCAGGTAAGTGATCTATCTACACACTTTCCATCAAGTCGTAACATCGTAGAAGATTTCCAAAAAATACTCTAGTGTGCAGCCATCTTAACTCTATCCTCACACAAACCCTTTGGCACATCACATTCATTCATTTCGTGTGCACGTCTTTGTAACAGATTTTTCACATGGTGAAATGAAGCAGCATGCCAGGCTCATTGAGCAGAATAACAATATACATCTGATTGTGATCTGATTCTTAATAATTAGCATTAGCATTAGCACTGAGTCACAAACATCTCTGTTTCTAAACACAGTAATGTCCTTTGTGTAGTTTTTAACATATTGTCAGTGACATCAGCCCACAGCTTCCATTTTCACTGCCTTACGTTTAAAGGTGCATTGTGTAACCTTTCCGGTGGAGGGTCCGTCAAATGCTTTTCTCCATAGAGATGTTATTGCTTTGCTGGAATGTTTCACAGTATGGCATTAAACCTTTCTATCACCAAGGAGACCAAACCAGACCAAGTCACAGGTCAGATCTGTGGAAAGTCAACCTTGCTCAGTCAGAATGCCTGTTTTTTCTGGGTATTTTTGAGATATAAAACCACCTGTAATTTGACAAATTTAAGGTAGAGCTGTTTAATGTCATAGTGTGGAACATTCCAGGCAGGGCAATTACATTTCCATAGAAACAAGCTGGTTACAGACCCCCAAACAAAAAGTTACATAGTGCTCCTTTAAATATTCATACATTTTAGCATGACTCAGTAAAAACCACAAAGAGATAAAACTGTACGTAGTGACGCTAATAGTGCGGTTGCTGGTTATTGTTATAGATTCATTATAAATAGAAATTGCAATCTAGGTTTTAAGAACATTGACCATGAACATAGCATTGCAAGTTAAATGCACACTACTGAAACTTGCACAATAGCCAAACCCTCTTGCTTCTTCCTTGAACCACAGCACGATGTCTGGAGTGTGTTTATTACTTGGCAGTCTGTTCTGAGCTTTCAAAGTGCGTTAATAATTTAAGATCACACCAAACTTTGGAAAACATAAATAAAATGGTCAAACCCGTATGAAAACACGCTGGCAGTCCCACATTGAGCTATTAACAGTTTATTTTCCTCCCAAAAACTCAAACTGGTTTCGGGCTATGACAACACAAACTCCATCGCCTCCAGGTGTGCCATTCCCGCTGCAAATCACATCACAAGTGACACAACACCTTCCATATTTCTCTGTGTGGTGCAATGACAATCCCCCATCTTCAGCAGCTGCTCCACTGTGGAACTTTTTTTTGCAAATGTAGCTTTTAGTGTCAAGAAAAATGTTTGCAGGCCCGGGGGCACTTTTGATTGCGGTGTCGTGAGTTGCCAGGGGCGCAGTTGGCAAGCAAAGTTGATCGGTAGCTTCATATCCAGTTCTTTTAGATTTTCACAAACAGGTGGTGCACAAATACCTAGCACATACCCATTCGGGGCTCTACACAGATGTTACAAGCTAATAAAACAAATAAATACTTTGTTATATGGTTTATTCAAATCTGATGCTAACGCAGAATCTGGAACAGCCACATTGACAAAGTTTTCATTCGAAGGGCACTTGAAGGAGGTTCTGGTTTTTGCTTGTTTTTATTTTATTTATTTTTATAGCTGGGAACATGACGGCGTAGTGTGATCCGTGTGAGGGGTCAGACATAGCGTAAATGCCCCGCTGAGTCTTGGTGATTACTTCAGAAGATATGTAAGCAACATCCCCAGGCAGAGGTCCAAATGGCAACGTGCAGTGTGAATTCTAATGGGTGGAAAAAGAAACAACAATCTGGCAGAGTAAAATTTTGCATCACCACATCAAGAAGACATGTGTTTGTTTGTTTGAATAGAGTATGGTCATTTTAGCTTAGCTTTTGAAATCGGAACTTCAAAATCTTTTTATGTGTCTTTTGTTGTTGGCATATCACAAACAAAATCAAATCATTGTGTGCCTTCCCCTGACATTTAAAATCAAGGCTATCAAGAAATTAAAACGATGTGAATTGTCTAAATCTAAATATTTTCTTGTCATGAAATACTCAATTTGTGACTGTATTTATAATGTCCACTCACCTTCACCTGACTTGTTCTTCTTGTTTCAGTGTTCAAATTGGCATGTTAAAGGGACAGTCCAGAATTTTGGACATAGGACCTCATTGTGTGGTGTTGGAGACGTGTGGAGACACTTTAAAAAAAAAAAAAATCCATCCAGTCCTTGTATTTGCAGAGGTCGCTGGTGCTAGGCTAGTGCATGTCAATGGCCATAGTTATCCTGCCACTAACAACAGTCTTACCCACTCCACAAAGCACCCGAAACAAATTTATTATTACACCAGACTGTCGATGTAAATGTCTGTTTGATAGAATAATGTTTGAAATAAAATTAACCTTGCATCGCCTGAATCGTCGCATGTTGAGGGACTATTTTCTCAGCATCAGCGGAATTTTACTATGCCGGTAAGATAGGTGTTAGGTGATATCAGCCCATTGCTGCCAAGCTTTCTATCAGGAAGTACAACTCGCTGCTGCTGCTCACACATCCTTCAAATGTAAGGTTGGTTTTACTTCTAAAATTATTCTATCAACACAGACATTTCCATCAATAGTCTGGCGTAATAATAGATTTGCTTCGGGTGTTTTGTGGAGTGGGTAAGACTGTTTTTAGTGGCGGGCTAACTATGGCCATTGACATGCACTAGCCTACCACCAGAAACCTCAGCAAATGCAAGGACTGGATGGAATATTTTAAAAAGTGTTTCCACATGTCTCCAAGACTCTGGGTCACTAGGAAATAAGGTCCTATGTCCAAAATTCCCGACTATTCCTTTAATTAGAACATAAGTGCCTAATGTTGTGAAGAATGCAATATGATGGCAGAAATGTGAGTCTAGTGATGATTTATGGATTTCAAATATCATGTGAGATTTCAGCCTGTGACGTAACAATCAGGGAAAATGTTAACACTGGGTGATTTCTGAGATTTTGAGTAAAACAACCCTATAAACAGGATTAAAGAAACACGTGTGGAGAATATAACTCTTTTTTTTCTTAAATCAGTAGTAAAAATGTGTTTGTAATGTATTGACTTTAAAGCACTTGACGACCCATAGCGTTGAGATTAAGGTTAAATTGGGGCTATCTAGGATTAGCCTGTTGTGTTTTTGGTTTGTTGAGTAGGGGAAATCAAGCAATCAAGATGCCAAGATCTCACTGCCCCTGACAGGTTGCACCAGCGGTTGGGTTAGGTCCAATGCAGAAGACAGACATTGCATTGTCTCATACCTTATTACTGTCTGCGATAAAAAAAAAAAAATGTTGTTCTCTTGGGAATAAATGAGAATAAACGGAGCTGCATTTGGGAAGTTGATATGGTTTTTCATGCTTTATGGTCGAATTCCAGACACTTCTGGATTTGACTTGTCGAGGGCCTGGCTGGTCAGGCAAGTACATCAAGGGACTGTCCATGCTGAATGTTTCAGAAACTAAGTCGGAGAGATCGGGTTAAGATTCTTTGTACAGTACTCATGAGCCATTAGTGAATAAAAGGCCTAAAAGAGGAGCTGTTGTGATGGAACACTCAAAGGTTTCCTGGAATCCAGAATACACACTTCTTCTATTGATATTTTACAGTGACATCACACATGGGGGTGTTCAATAATACATTTACATGCTGCATTTCTAATGCTCAGCAGTTTCCATAGTGACACAATGCACTCACAAATACAGACAAGAAAGTTTTGAGATCGTCTGAAAACTTAATAAAAATACAAAATTGATTCAAACCACACATTTTCAGAAGCCTGTGATCAACACAAGTGTTCATGGACCAGTTTAAGTGTTTGATTTTCAAAAGGTGAAAATGACTGAAAAATGACTGTTGGCTAAGATAGCTAGCTTGTGACTGTAATTTTATGACTGAGAGACTTGTTTAAGCACTCAAATCATCTCACCTATTGTAGCTTTTGCTGGTCACATTGTTAAAATAAAGCTCAGATTAAGTCTAACTTGAGTTACAGACAGAGCTTCTAACAGAGTAGTGCTTTTAGTTAGCTTCACACCCCAGGAAATGTTGATGACATCAACTGCAATATTTTACGGACATATTTGGTTCTGGCTTCAGACATGACAGAAGAATGTTAGTTTAAAAATAGTACATTCAGAAAGAGAACAGTGATGAAAAAGAAGAGAAAGCGTAAAGAGTCTGTTCCATGTTTTACTCACACAGTGTTCTGTTCTATCGTCCTGGAAGATGTTGACCACCTGAGAACTTACCAATGAAATGAACCTGACTATCCTCTATTGTGACCAGTAATGACATTTAAGGGATGGACTCTTCAGGTAATTTATTTTCTCATACGTGCTGTACTCTGCCTCTCTTTCGTTCTTCAAATTTGTGTTTATTTTGAGCACAGGGAAGGAGCAGGTCAGAGAGAGGCTGCCGGAAATCCAAGGACCGGTGATTGTGTTTGGAAGGTAGGAATTATTTTGATGTTGCCGGGGTTACTGGTAGAGCAAGACACGGTGGGCAGAGTGAAACAAGTGAGGAGCAAATTGTAAAGATTAAAAGTGCTGTACCTTATTTGTATTGTTTTAAATTGTTGAAAATAGATGCAGTGGTCCTCACACATGCATTCCAGGCATCCTAATTATTTACCACAATGAGCTTTTCTCAATTCTCAGAGACCAGTGGGGAGTTTAGCACTAACATTTAGCAGTGTCCACTTCATGATTACTGGAAAATGAAACACTTTCTAATCAGATGTCGACAGTGCACACCTGACTTTTTCTTTTTTTTTTTTTTTAACCATAAGAGCTGCTTGTACAATATATCTGTACTGGGGCAAGACAAATTTTGCTCAGATACATGGGAAAAATCAGGTACTATTAAAAATGTATTATATTTTAAGTTTCATTTACCTACAAAATAACCTTTTTCAGATTGCCTAATTATGAAACATACCTGAAATTGAATGAAAAGAAGAGGTCTACACAGTATAGGTGCCCTCAGTTGGGTTCAGAACCCAAGCTGTGTGTGAACTTGAGGCCAAGTATATTTAGTCAGTAATGTTCAACCTCCCACACAAGCTCAGACTCCTTTAACCTCCCAGCGAAGAGACATTTCACGTCCCCAGAGCCAGTTTCCATGTTTGAACATCCGGTCGTCATGGACCCACCTTCCACTGCTGACCCGATCTCTCTGCACCAACACCTTATGGATCCTTCTGTGAGTGGTGGAGGACAACCCTACTTTGCTCCTTTCGGGCTGTGCCCAGCCGGGCCTCTTGTGGAAAGGCCCAGCTACCAGACGCTCGATGTCGAGCAACCGTGCCTGGCTCCAAGGTGATGCCTTGGGGTCCCCCATGGAGGAGCTGGAGGAAATATCCAGGGTGAAGGAAGTCTGGAAGCAGAAGAATATGGATGGATGGAGTACAGATGCTCTGCTAGGGCTGGGTTGAAATCTCAGTGGAATGTGGCTCTTACTTGAAAATGTAAAAATGGGCAAGGTACAAACCTGAGGTACATCGTCTGAAAATATCAAAAGCCCTTTTACATAAGGTCCTAGGGGTGAAACAGGACTCACAGGTCTCACTAAATACAGTTACATAGGATCATCTGACATGCGAATACAGGAAAAAGAAAGGTAAAGGTTGGCCAACTAAAACTAGGAATGTGATTGGTATTCAAATATAACCATACAGTTGTACAGAATGCAATTTGATGGCAGAAATTTGAGTCTAGTGATGATTTATGGACTTTAAAACTGTTATGTGAGATTTCAACCTGCCACATAACAATAAGGGAAAATTTTAACTTATTGATTTCTGAGAGATAATGGGGATAAATGAAACAAGCAGGAAGAATACAACTCCAGGTATGTTAAATGAGGAAATAACATCTTATAGTTAAAAGACTGGAAACTTTTGCATGTTATGTGTCCTTAAACTCTCATCAGTTAACTCTTAAATCCCATATTCTGCTCTGCCTCCTCTATTTCTGTTACTTGCAAGGGTCTAAGCACAAAAGTGTATATGTGAGGGTTCTCCCTGCTCCTCCTACCCCTCCTTTCCCTGCTCCCTCTTCCCTTCTCTCACCTTATTTGGTTTTTCCTGGGCGGGCCCCCAAATCATCTCACCTGCTGAGCTCCACTCCTGATCCTCGTCAGTAATCATCTCCGGCAATAAGAGACCTGCTGACCTGCTCTCCAGTGCCAGATCGTTCTGTCAACCAAGTGGTGAACTACTCAGGCTTTTTGTGTTTTTGAGCATTTTGTAGGTTTTTGACTCTTATCTGTTCACTTTTGTCTGTTCCCCAGTTCAACCGTTTTGGAGCCAGCCTCTTCCCGTTACCACCTGTTCCGCAAGCCTCTGGTCAGCCTCTTCACCATTGCTCTTCAGCCAACCTGGACCTGTCCTACCTCCCCTGGAATCTATCCCCCTGTCCACGACTATTTTTGTTATTAAATACTTTTGTTTCCCTCTGCATATTTGGGTCCGACCAGTGATTCCTTAACAGTATACATTTGAGTCTACTCAGGTTCTTTTCTCCTGGAAGGTCATTATTATTTGGCCTGGCACCACTCTATAGGCTTTCACTTTCACCAACAATTCCTCCTTTTTTTTTCAGGAACGAGCCAGTTTTTTTAGTCTGCAAATCTTTTTTTCATGGCTGCCTTCTCTGAAGCCCTCTGCTCTCCTCTCTCCTGGTAGACATTCATTTTATCCAACAACCCTTTTTATTCCAGCCAGAAACAAGGTATTTTCTTACACTGGCCACTGCTCCTCTTTCTTCTGGTAGACCTTATACCTTGGCCATCTCCTCTGCGTTCCTCTTGTGTTCTCTCTAAGAAAAAACTCCAAAAACAAAACTCAAAAACATTCAAACATTCAAACAGGATATTTTCAGGAGCATGCGATCAATGGGAGTGCTCTTGGTCCTGTTTAGGTGTTTGATTTTCAATAAAAAAAGGTGAGAGTGAAAAACTATTGCCTAATGCTATAGCTTGTGATTTTATGTATGAGAGACTTATTTAAAATCTCACATCATCTCACCTGTTGTAGTGCCGTAAGTAAATCAGCTCTTACTGATCAGATTCTGTTAAAATTAAGCTCAGACTAAAGTTCAACTTGAATAACAGAGCTTCGAACGGAGTTGTGCCTTCAGCTAGCTTCACAACCCCAGGAAATGTTGATGACATCAGCAGCAAACAATCAATACAGTAGATTGTGGAAGATACAGTGATCAGTAACTAGTGTATTTGTTACAACAATGATCGTGGTCCCACTCTCCACATGCCTGGATTCAAATACAGCCCTTGGGGGGGAAAAAATAAAATAAAATAAAATAGTCCCTTCTCCTGCTGATACGGGCACTATTTTGGGTAATTTTAACCATTTATACATCACATTTCATTTACTTTTTAACTGATTTTAGATTTGTTATGAACAACCTTAGTCTAGTTTTGGATTTCATTATGTTAAAAATGTCCATATACCAATCATGTTATCATTCAACTGCTGTATTGGGAACTCTAAGTTTAGCAAGAACTTTTCAAAGTAAACTATTTCTCTGAGTGGAGAATGATAAGAAATAGCTTTAAAAAGTCATCTTTATCTGCACCAGAAGATGCAAATACTTAATGTAAAATTACCTTTGTTATTCAAGGAGGCTGTGAAAGAGACTGGGTGGTGCTGGGTACAGAGTGAATATGCTGAGAGGAGGAAAACCTTGATTTAGAGTTAAGATGTCACTTTTATGAATTCCCACCGTTGATCTTGGTGCCTTTTGCCTTTTCACAAAGATTTTCTATCTTTGTGTTATTATTTTATTATTGCTGAATTTACTGTACAATTTCTACAGTTATTTAATATATATATTGTTTTAATACTTTTTAATGCTTGCCCTGTGGTTTGGAGATTACTGTATAAGTGTGAGTTACCAGTAATTAAACAATATGTCAAAAATATAAACTCATTCATTTCAATAGAATTAACACTTATTAGACAATCATAAAACTAATAAAATAAAACTGTAAAAATGAAAATGTAAAGACAGGTATATATGAAGTAGTAATCGGCGTAATTTGGCCAGTTTGGTCTCTTAGCAAACAAGCTTTCATGTGAAAACAACAAAATTGTCCACTCTTCACCAAAATATGTTAATATTTAATTTAATGCATCTATTGAGTTAAATGGGACATTGTAACTTCAAAGGCTGTTTTCTTCAAATGCATTTTTCTCTCATAGTGACATAAAGATTGTCCCTTGAAGTAGCACCTAACTTTACAGACGAAACATCCAGGGAATTTTTTATTTCTAATTTGAAGTCTGATTTATTGAAGTTTTAACTCCAAAAAAGGAGGCGCAATTTGAAGGCAGTTCAGCTGCTCAGGCTTTTTTTTTGGTTTACTCAAATACTAAATAAGATATTTCAAATCCCCCATTTTTTTTTTTTTGTATCTAATATGACAACAAAATGAAGCAAGTCATTTAAATTTGGCAAAATCTACTTTTGAAATCCATATGTCCTAAAATTGTAGATTTTTGAATTTTACATATAAAATGTCTTATATTATATATATATATATATATATATATATATATATATATATATATATATATATATATATATATATATATATATATATATATATATATAATATATACATGATGAAAAACTTGTAAGTAAATTACAGAAATTTCAAATGCAAATTAAATTTCTAGTTTTTTGTTTAAATTTTGTTTAAATTTTTTTCTAACCATTACTTCCACTATTTAGTAATATTAATATTTTATTTTTCAATGGAAAAAAAAAAATTCCATTATCTTTTTTTTTTTTTTTTTTTGTTAATTTTTGCACAGTTACAGTGAAGCATACTTACATTGAATAGACCATTCATTACAGCACATTGACAACAATCAATCAATCAATTACGTATCACCAAATCATACGTGACAATATACTGAATCACCTATATTTTTCACTCCCATACTGCACTTTTGGAGGCAACATTGATTCTACAACTGGTTATCTGAGTGTTCTTCAAAGGTTTGATGCAGTGGATAGCCTTGTCTAATGCCTCTAAAGAGCTCGCAGCGGGACGCTACATTGATGAATGCTTGACTGTAGTCTGATCACACAGTACGTTGGTGGGCTTTTTCTATTTCAATGGGAACTGGAGTGCATGTCCACCATCTCCCATGTCTTTTCATACAGTCTTTGTTCATCACTGTTTTATCTGGTGTGCAGAGTGCAGATGTACTTGTAGTAAACAGTGGATTTTACCCTTTGACTTAAGTGGACCAGAAGTTTGATCAATATCTCTCCTCAGTCCCATTCTTAAAGGGAGAAAGAGGAGCCATTTTTCAAAGAAGGTTATCGAGTACGTGTGAGGTACTGACACACTATATGACTCATGTTTCTTTGAACTGGAAAAGATTTCTTTCTTTCATTTTCTTTTTTTTCCCCAAATACTATTGGTGAATAGTAGGTCTAGTTCCATTGCCTGAAAAACATGCGGCTATTGCTAAGAACCCAAAATAAATCTTCCCTCCACTTTTGTGACATTAGAAAAATATTAATATTTATTTTCTTATTTTAGTTTCTGATGATTGTGTGCGTGTGTGTGTGTGTGTGTGGTTTTTTTTTTATGTGTGCTCAGTACAGGGACATCACATAGCACTTTTAGCATGAATGTAAAATATTATACTATTGACCAAAACATTTAATTTTTGTTTTTTTAATGTACTTCAATTTGTATGTTATTTTAATATTTTTTGCCTTGGCATTTGCATTAGTATTGAGACAAACATTTAACATTTCACCCTTGGTGAAGTTTTTACCTCATTTGTCTCAACCTATTGTCAGTGACATCCACCCACCACTCGCTGTCTCTACAGTCTGATCTTTAAATATTTATCAGTATCTCCACAAATACTCCAAAGAGATGGACAAGAAGTAGTGATGCTCACAGAGAGCTAACCAGGTTGTGCACACAGCCAATTTCTCCACTCACCTTAAACTGGATGAATAACAGATTTTTTCTTCTCTCTTTTTTTGGACAAATCCTTTTTATTTCTGCTCTTGATCTTTCTGCTTTCTTTTGCCCACCTAACCATCCATCCACTCAAGAGGTCTGGCACCATGTGTCTGTGTCAAACCGACCTGTGGACAATAATAAATGTGAAATTGGCTTGAGTCAAACAAAAAGAAACAAGGCCTGCCAGAGTGCTTCTGTGATCGTTGCCAAGTGCATCCTGGAGGCTGCAGGGTCTGGTACACATCCTATTCTATGGAGAAGGTCAGTTGAAGTATGTGTGTGTGGACATTACATTTATTACATTACAATCTATGGACAGTCACATTATGGGGACCTACTTACCTTATGCCATAACATATCATACCAACTTTATTTATAAAGCACTTTAAAAAACTTTACAGCTGGCCAAAGTGTTGTACACAAACACAGGATAGACAAGGACAATCGCAGTACAACACAATACACAAAACAAACACAATGTAACTACTAAAAACATAGAAAACAATAAGATACTCAGCAACAAGAAATGTACATGTCACTTGTTAAAATCCAGTGAAAAAAGGTGTGTTTTTGGGACTGATTTAAAAACAGGTACAGACTCCTCCTGTCTAATCTCTAATGGCAACTGGTTCCACACCCATGGGGCAGCAACAGAAAACACACGGTCCCCATAAAGCTTTGTTTAGTTTTGGGATGGCGAGCTGGAACTGGTTTGATGACCTGAGAATGCAACAGGGGTAGTAAGAGTGGATCAAGTCAGCGAGGTATATGGGGATAAATATCAGATCTCCATGATTTCAATCTTTTATTATTAGGTCAACAACTTGGTTTAAAATTCAAATTTAAGTTAAAAGCAAAATAAGTCAGAGTTTTACTTTATAAAATGTTGTTGTAAGTCCATAAGTACTGGAGAGTCTCTTTAGACATCAACCTAAAGAGAGTTATTTTGGGAAAGCCTGGCATTTGGCTCTATCGCTTAGTTACGTAGTTCTGTAAGTTATTTAAAATAGATTAAGAAAAGAACAAGCAAAAAATACTGTGAACAAATAGATGTGTTGTTTTCTGAGTAGTCTTCCCTTCAGGCAGATATAAGGCAGTGTTCATAGGCAATGTGACCAGAATTTAAAAAAAAAAAAGTTTGTCCAGTTGAAAGAATTTAACTTTTTTTTTTTGCTATCGATCTTACTTGGATGACCGAGGGATCAGACAGACAGGTCAAGATAAGGGTTAAGGTTAGAGTCTCTAGGAAATGAATGTAAGTCAATGTAATAATAATGCCTTTCGGTGGTAAAGATGAATGGAATCAAGGCTGCCAATCCGCACCATCAGCCCCCTCCGACCAACACTTACACACACACCACATTCACACTAGGCAATGTGGGTCTCTTGCCCAACCCAGCGTGTGCCCGTGTTTGTGTGTGTGTTTGGGGATTCCCTCGCCACTATCGCGCCCATCCATCAAGTCTATTTTTATGGGACTAAAAGAGCTAAACCGCAAGCCTTAAGGGAGGATATTAGGTGCCATTGATCGGGTTAAGGATTTGTGGCGCATTGGTTTACTGTTGCATTTCTTCCTGCTTGATTAGATGTGAATAGCCCCAAGGTGAGTCCTGTCACTGGATCCCATACTTACAGTGTCTATTGACCAAAACGCGAATGAATTGAAAGGATGTCTTCATCGTAATTGACAAGTTTGTGTGGTTGTCATTACATGTTTCATAGCTGTCATTGTAACGGTGAAGAAGCTCTAGCCAACACTGATACACAAGGTTTTAATGCAGTAGAATAAAGTGAATACTATGTAAAACATTCAGTGAGATTTGATAGGTAATTAGTAGTATTTTAAGCAGCCATGTTTAAACCTGGATATGACAATCCTATTAATACTTCCAAGAGATAAATTACCAAGACTATATTATTAATTAGTTTTCACAGTTCTGTTCAGTAAAATGTAACGGCATAAATTGAATTATTACAGATCACAGACTTACCTGAAACATGCACAATAGCTAATCCTCCAGTTATTTCACAGTTGTAGTTTCAGTTCAGTGATGCGTTTCGAGATGCTCCATTGCAGCTACACTAGCAGAATTGATGGATGGGTCAAACACGGACCAAAAAATATACCTATTGTTGCGCTCCCTTTGCTAGGGGAGAAGGAAAACAACAATAAAAACCAAGAGGTTAAACGTTTAACTAAATGTTTAAAATTTATTCATACCGTGAATACAGTGAAAAAAAGGAAATGTGGTGAAATAAAGTAGCCTGATTCATCAGCCGGTTTCACTTCGTGGAAACTGTGTGACCTCGCAGCATTAGGAGTCATTCGCTCAACAGTAGGCGGGTACTTTTTACTAACTGGTATATTAAGCTTTTCCCAAATCCCATAGGAAGAAGGGCAATAACGTCTTTCCACTTGATAAAATTCAACAAACTCTTTGTTCCAGCTTTAAATCCTCGATCTTGGGAATTGTTGCCAACACAGAATGTATGGCTCTTCGCTGATTGGCTGGTTCCCTGACTCACACTTCTGGGGTTCCTGCAAACCGTCTAGTGTGTTCCAACTCCTGACCTAGTCACTGGAGAGAAATTAAATTGGGCAGAGGCACTAGGTGGCACCAGCCTGGCTAGAAATAAAGGGGTTTAAACAAAAAGGAATTACCAAACTATAGAGCCCTAAACTGAGTAAAGCAAAAAAAAAAAAACTAACTAAAGTTGCACTACACGAATAACAAAATTGTCTCAAGCGAAATCAAGTAACAGAAGCATCAGCATCAGCATAATTAACACAAAATAAGACACAACCAAATAAAACAACCAAACAAAAATGCTGAGCTGTCGAGCAGGCGGAAGAAGGTCCCTTTTGTAGTACGGGAGCCGACAGGTGGCCTCTGCGGATTGGTGGGGGCGGAAGTGTGCCTAATCAATCCAGCAAGCTATCAGACCCCCAGCCTTCGTCCGGCAGTTTCAGCTCCCGTGAATCTGAGTCCAGGGCTTGCGGACCAGATTTACATACTCACACAAAACAAAGGAAGCAAAGGGAGCACGGGATTAATTAACAGGAAATTAAAATAGTAAAATTCCAAAGCTTTTTTCTCTCTATTTATTTATTTATTTTAATAATAATGAATGAATACATATATTTATATAGATATTCAAGACACTCCAGGCTTCTTACTCCATATGTGGCAGAAAATGACCTTCCTTTTCATCAGTGACCAAAATACCAGAGCGGAGTAAGAGTGAGGTTTTCTTGTTGTGTTCACTTGGCTCTTTCTGCGCACTGCTAAGATGCTGAAGGACACAGAGGAGGGAAACTTTTGGCTCTGATACTCCTCAGAGTGCTGCCCAGACACAGATCTGCTGACCCTACCTGACCACTCCTCCTTTTAATCTTCACTGAGACCTGTGACTGAGACACAAAGGCCACTGAGAAGCTCTATGTAAATGTTCCTGCAGATCACTAAAGTATCTCTCTTTCAGTTCCTCTTAAAATTTAGCTTTATTTAATCATAAAACGTGAAAGTATTGTATATCACTACTTCAGCTGTCTGCTCTTTCAGTACTCTAGTTGCTGAGGTAAAGTAGTATAGGACATTTAAACTGGCCTGTAAGCCTCTGTGTGTGGGGTGACAGTGGAAACATATGGGCCATGCTGAACCCTCACTATCACACTAATTCAGTCAACAACAGATGTGCAGGCCAGGGCCGTCTGCCTGGTTCTGGCACTGCTCTGCTGCTGACTGGATAATTTTACTCCAGCTAAACTATAAATATTTACTATGGCCATTTAAATTCACACCCGGCCCTTATTTCTATGGCTGGAGATAGTGCACACATTTTGGAAACACTGTTTAAGCCTTTTATTAACAAGCGTGCGTCAATAAAATGTTGATGTGATCGCGAGAAAAAGGGAATGTTGGTGGGGTGATGCGAGTGAGTTCATTCAAGTTTCAATGAATGTATGTACACAGACCTACAGAGGAATCATATGTTTTTTGTGTTTTTAATTTAATGTTAAAAAATGACATGCAGGATGACCAAAAGATAAAAGCGTATTCACAGCAAGAAGATCCTGGATTCAATTCTTGGGCTGACACAGGCGTGTTGTTGTGCTGAGTTTGTATGTTCTCTCAGATTCTGAGAGGGTTTTCGCGGCGTGCTTTGTCTGAAAACATGTACGATAGACCAATCCTTCATCTTAAGTTGAAGGCACACTTTATTGATCCCTCGTGAGGAGAAATTCATTCGGGCGACAGTAGCTCAGTTGCTAGAGCGTTTGTCCACTGATCCGAAGATTTGCGGTGCAATTTCAGCTCCCACAGATGAATACTGTTGTTGTGTCCTTGGGCAAGAATCTTAACCCACCTTGCCCCCAGTGTTTATGTACATTGGTGTATGAATGTGTGTGTGAATGGATGAGTGGTTCTTTGCTGTAAAGCGCTGTGAGTGCCTTGAAGGTGGAAAAGCGCTATATAAAAATGTGACCATTTACCATTCTGTGCATCTGACCCATCCTTCAGTGCCACTGGGGTCGTTACAGTAAGTGCTTGGAGATCTTACACTTGTTCTGGTTAGGACCATCTTAGTTGGAGATGTTACCTCTTGTGCATTTTTAGGTTAAAGGGACAGTCCGTAATTTTGGACATAGGATCTCATGTTGGAGACATGTGGAGACATTTTTTTTAAATATTCAATCCAGTCCTTGTATTTGCAGAGGTCGCTGGTGCTAGGCTTTATTTGACTGGCTAGGCTTTCCAGTCAAATAAACAATAAGAGTATAAAAAGTGACTTGTTTATTGTTTTGACCTCATTATGAGCGTTGGTTGCTGTCAAGAGCACATAATTGGAGATGGATTATGTTCTTTGCCTTCAAAACTGAGACCCCGGTTTTGGTGAGGATGGTGACTGAGAAGATTGTGGGTTCAACTGTCATCCCAAACCAGGCCTTACTGTGCTCAATTTCCTCAAGTCCTTGTATTTGCAGAGGTCGCTGGTGCTAGGCTAGTGCATGTCAATGGCCATAGTTATCCTGCCACTAAAAACAGTCTTACCCACTCCACAGAACACCCAACGCAAAACTATTATTACACCAGACTGTCGATGTAAATGTCTGTGTTGATAGAATAATCTTTGAAATAAAACTAACCTTGCATCACATGAATCGTCGCATGTTGAGGGACTATTTTAGGGAATTTTACTTTGCCGGTAAGACAGGTGCTAGGTGATATCAGTCCGCCGCGGCCAAGCTTTCTATCAGGAAGTACAACTCGCTGCTGCTGCTCAGACATAAATCCTTCAAATGCAAGGTAGGTTTTACTTCTAAAATTATTCTGTCAACACAGACATTCATATTGACAGTCTGGAGTAATAATAGTTTTGCGTTGGGTGTTTTGTGGAGTTTGTAAGACTGTTTTTGGTGGCAGGATAACTATGGCCATTGACATGCACTAGCCTAGCACTAGCGACCTCTGCAAATACAAGGACTGGATGGAATATTTTAAAAAGTGTCTCCACACGTCTCCGACACTCTGGCTCACTAGGAAATGAGGTCCTATGTCCAAAATTCCAAACTGTCCCTTTAATGGGGCAAACCTGAGTGCCAAGAAACCAAAACCATCTATGCAAATTGAGCACAGAAAGGCCTGGTTTGGGATGGGAGTCGAACCCACAATCTTCTCAGTCACCATCCTCACCAAAACCAGGTCCCAATTTTGAAAGTGGGGAACATAATCCATTTTAAAGTATATGCTCTTGACAGAAACCAAAGCTCATAATGAAGTTACAACACTAAAGTCACTTTTTAAACTCTTATTGTTTGTTTATTTGACTGGAGATTACTCCTACTACTTGCGTGACCTAAATCCTAACTTTGACTTGAAATAACCCATATCTGAATTTCAAAACATGTCATTAATCTAATACTGAATGATTTTCTCAAGAGCATCTGCATTTTGTCTCTATAAGGAAGACAAATCCTCAGAAAGTGTTTACAGATTTTAGTCTCAGGAAAGCACACAAAAGCAGTATGACACATTGCCACTTACATTTATTTACAATTTCACCTCTTATTGCTAGTTTGGTATGCCACTCCTCTGCTTGAATTACACATCAATTTGTTTAGCGTCTGCCTTAGATTCAAAGTGTTTACTCAAGGAAATTGTATATTAATGCCGGTAATAATCATTTGTATCTGCACAACAAACTTTGGTGTCGGATGACTCTTATAAAATCAAAACAATGTGCTGCAATCAAGTAAAAGTGCCTCTGCAATCATTCAACTGATTTACAATAAAATGGGCTTCTCTGAATATCGTCCACAACAATCATCATAATAGATCAAAACATGAATGAGAAAACAAATATTAGCAGTTTATAACAAGTACGGAAATGCAAAATTACTTCAAAATTACTCATTATGTATTCTTGTATTTTAAACGCTCATATTACACTATTTTCTGAACTATGTTATACTGTATTTTGTTTATGACGAGTTCTTCCCTCAAACAGAACCGCCTTGTGATGCCATTGTGTTTGTAAACTCCATACACCTTCACTAGAATCAGTCAATGAATCTCTACTGAACTAAAGGCAAAAAGGGTAAAAAGTAGACAAATAATAAATGGTTGCTCCAGCTTATATGAATGGCATAAAACATAACTCCAGGTACGTTTTTGATGAGGAAACATTATCATGAACAGATCTTGAAACTCACATGAATCTATTTTTTGTAATATAGAAATATAGAACCTTTAACATCTGGAGAAGTTTTGAAAGTGGAACTAAACATTAAATTAACTTCTTTTGCAACTAAACAATGTATATGGTAGAACAGAAACAGAAACAGTCTGCCTCCAGTGGCCTCTGCAATGTCAAGTACTATGTGACATCATGCAAAACTGCCCCAATTAATGCAGCTAATGTGGAGTTTGAAATGTGGATACCTTTTAGACCAATTACACTGTTACTTATATGTTTTAAATGACCCCACCCCTCCTTTCCCCTCCTCTCTCCTCACTCTCCCCTTTAGTCCTCCAGGCACTGCCCAGTTTAGCAGCTCTATTTGAAATGTGGTTGTGGGAGGAATTTAGGTGTTTAGTCCCACTTTAAAGAGCCACTAAACACCAAAATCACTTTTTCTCTAGTGATTAGCTGTGTAAATGTGGCCGTACCAGCTTGTTAAAGCCTGATCTCGTCAGATCTCAGAAGCTAAGGGCTGGGCCTGGTGAGTACTTGGAAAATTGCTTACTTAAATGGGTCTAAAATAGAAATGTTTGCTTATCCCTGGCCTTATTTTGTACATTTTAGTGCATGTTTGTTAAAAATATCTGTATCTGTAATGACCTCTTTAGGATCAACTACGGGAAAATTTGAATTTTCAAGTTAGACTAACAAACGCCAATGATTCAGATGCAGGTTATTACATGATGAGCACAGCCACTGGCGTCTATGGGCAGTACGTCAGGAGCCCTTCTTAGCCCCGCCCTTACCTGGCACCGTTGGTCACTGTGATTTCCCGCCGTGTCTGGAGAAAAGGGAAACAGCGTGAAATGAGCACAAATGTCTGCTCTGTTTCAATGGAGCGCACCGGTTCGCACCGCGTTGGATTGTTGTGGCTGTCAGTCGGCTGTCAATCATCGTTCCAGAGCCCGCCCCACGCCCGCTCCCCGTGGCCCACTCTGAAGGATTTTTCAGATTTTGCTTAGGGGCAAGAAAAGCTTCGTGAGGGTGTTTACTGGCTCTTTAAGTTGTGTTGTAAATTTGATTAATGCAGTGTGCCGGTTACAAAAAATAGTTACTCATCTGCTGGAGCTCAGAGCTTTTTGTGATTTCAACATATAATTTCAAAGTACTTAAGCTTTGTTCAGAGTTGTGAAATTTCTATCATTTCTTTGCAATATCCGTCGCTCTGTGGCTTATTGTTATGCATAGTTATGGAAGGTTTCCTGTTGTTGTTGTTTGAGCGTGGTTGTATGCAAATTCTGCAGGTTTATTTTGTTCCATAGTCCAGGTGAAAAATCCAACTGGCTTAATCTACAGAACTCATTGAACAGAAAAAAAAGGGGTACAGAAAAAATAAAGGGGATTTGTGAAATTATGAGCTTTTAACCACATCATTATCTAGTGATCCTTCATCATAAGCCGAGGCAGATTTCTGTTTTGATTGATCTATGGTACAGCATTTTTCAACAATAAAAACAACTACATGAAATACTGATAATTGCTATGGTGAAATGCCACCATGAAGAGATGAGGCATGTTTTTACATACAAGCCATGTCAGATCAATATTTTACAACAGTTTTACAATGAAAAATATATAACAAAACATAAAATTAACCATGTGGTCTTTGAAGATGAGACGTTTTAATCTGTGTATCATTTGTTCATTCGTTTTTCAAAATAAAAGCAAAAATATAAAGAAAATGAAAAAACAACAATTTTATTCATTATTTGTCTCTAAAATCAAAATGAAAAAAAACAGATAAATTAATAATGGAAAAAACGGATGACTGCCGTTTCCCGTTTTCTGTGACTTAAACCTGGATTTAACCAAGTCTAAACCAGTCTCAGTCCTGGTCTCAGTCCTGGTCTCAGTCCCGATTTGGTCTCGGTCTCAGTTCTGATCACCGATCACAGTCTACGCATGCGCACCTCTGGGCCCGTCCCAACACTCCTGGTTCAGTGTTGGTTTAGTCCTGGTTCAGTTCTGGGTTTGTCCTGATTTAGTCCTGGTTTATGACTGAGACCAGGACCAGACTAGGACTGAGACCGGGATCAGACAGGGACCTGACCATGACTGAGACCGGTTTAGCCCTGGTTTAGACCTGTTCTAGTCCTGTTCTAGTCCTGGTTAAGTCCTGGTTTAGACATGTTTTAGTCTTGTTTTAATCCTGGTTCAGTCCTGGTTCAGTCTGTATGGGATGCAAATGTCCGGCATTGCAGTTTAATTCACAGAAATGGAAACGGCTGTTATGTTTTTTCCTTTATTCATTTAAACACAAAATCGAAAACTGAAAAAACGAATCGTTATCCTTTTTTTTTTTTTTTCATTTTGGTTTTGTGGACAAATAATGAAGAAAATTGTTGTTTTTTCTTTTTTTTTTTTTGCTTTTATTTTGAAAATGGAATAAACAAATGATACACGGATTCCTTTTTTATAGATTTTACTAGATTTTGTTTGATTTATGTTTTAATTTTGGACTATTTTGCCTATTCTAACACACAAAGAAGTCAGGCCAAACTGTATAAACCATGAACTGCGTAATTAAACCCACAACCTCTGTTCAGGGACCAAAAGCATTCATCTGCTCCACAAGTTCACTGTCACTATATTTTTCCATTTAAGGCTGCCCGTATGCTAATTTGCTCTGAAAACTGCAGCAAAAACACTTTCTGGCATTTTCATATGGACTTGGTGTTCCTTCATTTGGCAGGGAACTTTTTAAATCAAACCACATTTTCGCTTGAATCTGGTAGAATATATATATCCGTCCTCTGAGCCGAAATAGTTGCCGTCATCAAAAAGCAAGCTCAAGTTCCAGATCGCAAAAAAATGTCATCCTTTTTGAACATGGACAGGTAAGGAGGTTCAAAAAGTCACTTCAAAGATCCAGCTCTCCTCTCCGGGTTGCTATGGGAATTTATTTCATGTACCAAAACATTATGCAATCCTTCCAAACTTCAGACTTTGTTTCATTGGAATTCAAACACGTCTTCGTTTGAACCATGACAGAGCAGAGGTAGCCCGGTCTCCGCAGCCCGGGCCCTGTGAGGCTGTTTAGTGTTTAATCCTGTGCCCTCTCCTGCACGCTGCCTCCAGCCCGCTCCAGGTAATCACTGTCTGTTTGGTGGGGCCTCTGAGGACTAAGCAAAGTTTGATCTGATGAAGGTGGGTTTTTTGAGTATTTGCGAGATTTAAATGTGAAGTTTAGAGATAATTCGGGTTATGCAACGGTACAAGTTCAAGTTTTTGAGCACTAAATATCGATGGTTTAATTCCTATGCATATATTGTTGTTGTGTTCCTGAGCAAGACACTTCACACAGCTGATTTACATGCACTGTGTGTGTGATTTCAGCATGCAAGATTCATATGTGATGAAGTACAGACATTGATTGCTGGTTTATACGGGTCGACTTTTTTTTTACCCAAAATCTAAAGCAGACATGTCAAACTCAGGCCCGGGGACCAAATTTGGCTCGTGATATTATTATATTTGGCCCGCAAGACAATATCAAGTATGTATTAGAGCTGCCAACCGGCTACAGATAGGCTATAGAGACAATATTTATTTAAAATGTTATTATTATTTTATAGTATGCTTGTTCTGGATTCAATGTTTAAGCAAAACTATCATTAAACATTTATTTTAATAAGAAAAAGTTTAACATTACATTTCTTGAAAGAAGAGAAAACATGCGGATGTAGCTGAAATGTTTCAATAAATATTTAGTTTGTTTAGTCCCAGTTTTAAATTTTGGCCCTCTGTAAATTTGAGTTTGATACCCCTGGTCTAAAGGCTGGTTATTAGTAGGGGTGTGCAAAAATATTGAAATATCGATATTTCATATAATTTAATGTGACGATACAGTATCAATATCGTGGGCTGCTGTATTGATATATCGCCAAGATTATTATTTGGTAAATTATTTTGTTATAGATCTACAGTTTTGTTGTTTGTATAGAGGAAGGAAACTTGTTTATGCAACACATTTGACATGTTCACTGTTTTGATGATTAAAATGTTTGTGTTTCATATGAACTTTGCACAAGAGGAGGTTTAATAAAGTTTTAGTATCACAGCCATGATTTAGTCTTTATTTTTTATTGAACTGTATCAAATTGATTTGAAATATATTGTATTGAATCGTATCAAATCTTAAGCTCACTGTATCGTATCGAGGCCTATGTATCGTATAGGGAACTTCTGAATGATACCCAGCCTTAGTTATTAGATTCTGATTCATGCCCTGTTGTTATATTTTTGAGCAAGACACTAGGCAAGGCAAGGCAAGTTTATTTGTATAGCACAATTCGTACACAAAGTAATTCAAAGTGCTTTACAGAATAAGAAATACATTAAAATCATAATAAAAACAAATCAAAACATAAATAATCATGAAGATTAAAATTAAAAAAGAGAGACATAAATTGGAGAGAAGAGTGCGGAATGAAAACCTTTCAGTTATTTGCACAGTTAAACAGAAATGTTTTGAGCCTGGATTTAAACAGCGTCACAGAAGAGTCTGTCTCACATGTTCAGGAAGACTGTTCCAGGTTTTAGCTGCATGAACCTGAAACGCTGACTCCCCTTGTTTAGTTCTGACTCTGGGCACCAGCAGGAGGCCGGTCCCTGAGCTCCTCAGAGTGCGAGATGGTTCATATGACACTAACATGTCACAGATGTACTTTGGTGCTCGGCCATGGAGAGACTTGTACACAAGCAGAGCTGCTTTAAAGTCTATTCTCTGAGGCACAGGAAGCCAGTGCAGAGGCCTGAGCACAGGACTTATGTGCTCGTACTTCCTAGTTCGAGTAAGGACCCGAGCTGCAGCGTTCTGGATGTTCTGCAGCGTCTCACAGCTCGTTTGGAGAGAGACCAGTGAGCAGACCATTACAGTAGTCTAACCTACTGGAGACAAATGCATGGATAAGTTTCTCCAAGTCTGCTTTTAGACAGTAAACCTTTGATTTTTGCTATGTTTT
The DNA here is from genome assembly GCF_026225935.1 of Boleophthalmus pectinirostris. NCBI lineage: Eukaryota > Metazoa > Chordata > Actinopteri > Gobiiformes > Gobiidae > Boleophthalmus > Boleophthalmus pectinirostris. The sequence goes on from NW_026571299.1 coordinate 16,819,818, forward strand.
TTAGATGGTAAAAGGCTGCAGATGTTATTGATTTTATGTGACTGTTAAAGTTAAAGTCTGAGTCCATTATTACCCCTAGATTTCTTGCCTGATTTGAAGGTTTTAGAGCGAGAGACTGGAGGTGACTGCTGACACTGTCCCTTTGTTTCTGTGGACCAAACACTATGACTTCAGTCTTGTCAGAGTTTAGCTGGAGAAAGTTGTTTTGCATCCACACACTGATTGTTGGATGCAGTGACCAAGTGAGTCCACTGGTCCATAGTCTCCTGCTGCCAGAGAGACGTAGATCTGAGTGTCATCTGCATAATTGTGGTACGACACGTTATTGCTGCTTATTAACTGGCCTAATGGCAGCATGTAGAGATTGAACAACAGGGGGCCCAGGATTGACCCCTGAGGCACCCCACAGGTCAGGGCCATGTGATCTGAGACACAGTTTCCAATTTCAACAAAATACTTGCTGTCTTCTAGATAGGACTTGAACCAGTTTAGTACAGTACCAGAGATGCTCACCCAGTCCTCTAGTCTCTGTAAGAGGATCCCATGATCGACAGTGTCAAAAGCAGCACTCAGATCTAACAGGATCAAGACTGAGACTTTGCCTGCATCAGTGTTCAGGCGGATGTCATTTGTCACCTTGATAAGAGCAGTCTCAGTGCTGTGGTGGGCTCTAAAACCTGACTGGAAAACATCAAAGGAGTTGTTCATTTGGAGAAAGTTCGTAAGCTGTTGGTAAACAGCTTTTTCAAGGACTTTGCCAAAAAATGGCAGATTTGAGATGGGTCGGAAATTGTTCAGTACTGTGGCATCAAGACTGCTCTTCTTTAGGAGAGGCTTAATGACCACAGTTTTCAACGCGTTTGGGAATGTTCCAGATTGAAGTGACATGTTAACTATGTGAGTGAGTGGTGAAAGTAAACTGTTGAGGACGGACTTTAGAAATCTAGTGGGTAACATGTCCAGGCAGCAAGTAGATGAACTCAGACTGGTAACGATCTCTAAAACAGTTTTGTCAGTTACAGGTGCAAAGTGATTCAGCTCTAAGTGTCTCTGTGGCTGCATGCTTGTTATTTGTGTTGTGGAATTGATGGCATTTTTGATGCCCTGAACTTTGTCATTAAAGAAAACTGCAAACTCATTACATTTTAGATGTGGAAATTAGTTCTAGTGGCAGTGGAGCTGGAGGGTTTGTTAATCTGTTCACTGTTGCAAACAGGACACGAGAGTTGTTACTGCAATTACCAATAATGTCCGAAAAATACTTCTCTCTTGTTTTACTCAAAGTGTAGTTGTACATATGCATAGTTCCTCTGTAAATCTGTAAACACTACCATGTATGCCAAGTGTTTTAAGTGTTTTGCCCAGTAACATAACAACAGTGTATGTATCGTGTCGGCAACTTCTGAATGATACCCAGCCCTAGTTTTATTAGATTCTGATACATACACTGTTGTTGTGTTGCTGGGCAAGACACTTAACACACTTGGCATACATGGTGGTGTGTGCTTGGTTTCAATGTAACTTTTAAATGTGAGACTGAAATGTGATCATGTGCAGAAATTGATTGATTCATACAAGAAGTTCAGCACTTTTCAAAGTTTCAATAATCTAAAGTTTGATGGTTAAATTCCTTTGCATATAGTTCTGTTGTTGTTTATTTAGAATAGACATTTCACCTTGCATATCGAATAGAGTGAGTCAGTAGAAGTTCTGGTTTAAGATTAGTAGCTACATTTCTGTGAGTCTGGCAGCTGTAGCTAGTGTATGTACTGAAATGCATTTTTTTTTTCACTTGCTGATATCCTAGCTGTCTCTGGGGTATAAGAAAACTTGGGTTGGAGGCGATAATGCTTGGCCTGGGATGTTAAACAGTTTGCATTAAACATATATATATATATATATATATATAGTGCTGTCATGCGATTAAAAAAATGGAGAGATTAATTAATTATGATCTGTAATTAATTAATTACAGTTAATTATATAGATTTGTAATCTTAATCCATTTAATTACTTTAAAGTGAGTAACCTACAGATTACAGATGTAATTAATCTTTGGATTACTTGATATTGTCATGCTTTTTAAAACTACATGAATGTAGCAACCGCATCCTGCAAATGTTCTTCTTGTTTGTTCTCTTCAAATTGGCTGTTGAGCCCAAGTCTCCATGAATAAGAAACTGTTTGCTGTAAAGTAGCAAAGACTAGGAAATCTGAACATAATAATTTTTGTCTACTTAAAGACAATAAAAAGTCCAGTCTTTCCTTAACCATATTAAAAATATTATTGATAGAGAAATGTTTTATATATGAAATCACTGGTTTTAGTCCTGGTTTAGACCTGGTTTAGTCCTACTTTAGTCCTAGTTTAGTCCTGGTTTTAGTCCTGGTTTTAGTCCTGGTTTAGTCCTGGTTTAGACCTGGTTTTAGTTCTGGTTTTAGTCCTGGTTTAGTCCTGGTTTAGACCTGGTTTTAGTTCTGGTTTTAGTTTAGTCCTGGTTTAGACCTGATTTTAGTTCTAGTTTAGTCCTGGTTTAGACCTGGTTTCAGTTCTGGTTTTAGTTCAGTTCTGTTCTACTGGCTCTTCGACCTCGTCCATTGTGCGACTGACGCCGCCAACGTTAACATGACGTTTATATCGCTCTTACTGCGCACGTTTTGTGTGGGTTTCCGGCAATGAGTGGAATTACCGAAACAAAAAAAATTTATAAATGTGTTTTTTTGTGTGTGTGTTGTTGTCCCAACAACACATAAAAACAGATTCTATAATAAAGCAACTCGCATACAGAAACAGTAAAGTTAGAGATTAAAAATGAGATTAACGCGATTAAAAAACATAACGCACTAAATATGACTGTAATTAATTAATCGCAATTAACGCGATAATTTGACACCCCTAATATATATATATATATATATATATATATATATATATATATATATATATTATATTGCAGTTATGTAATTAAGTTTTATTCTACAAAAATACTTTGAAAACCACATCATGTGAGCGTACTTTTCTTTCCACAGATCTGACCTGTACCTTGGCTGGCAGCTTCACTCGCTTGTCTCCATTTTAAAGAAAAAATATGTTTAATATGTTTAATTGTCTTAACATTGTGGAACATTCTAGGCAAAAGCAGTTAATAGACCCTTCACTGGAAACATTTCATCCCTTTAACTTACATTTCTGGACTACTTGTTAAGCTATAAACACCTATAAATGCCTGTAAATGTTGATAGAGTTGCCATTGTAAAGATGTGTGTGTTAAAACAGCGTAACTCTCTGGTGGCACAGTTAGTCCTGCTCCCCCACTACACTTTCCCTAATAAAACCAGTGGACCCCAGTAGCCATTAAAGCTTTATATTGTTAGCATCATTTGGGTTTTGGCTGCGTCAGAACTGGCTTATTGTGGCTTATTGTATGGGTCTCACTCAGATAGGGATCCAGCCATGCAGCCCCATTGACTGCTCCCCCGGCTGTCATTGAGAAGTGTAAAACTCTCCATAATTTACATTCTAACACTTTTGAGAAAGACATGGAGCTATTAAGAGCCCCTGAGGAGGAGGTGCCCGCGGTTCAGACTTTTATGAATCTTGGAGAGAGGTTTTTTAGTGGCTGTGCCTGGCTGCATGTGGTAGATAGCCCTCACTGCTTTAGAGGCGCACATAAAACTGGAATGGTAATTAATAGAATAAACAACATTTTAGGGAGGGATTGACTGATATTAGTATTATCTCACAAGAGGCAGACATTTTATTAGAAATATTATGTAAAGCCAGCCTGGGAAGTTATAGACTGTAAACAAATCGTGGGTGCGTACAGAAGTCGTGTGATGGAAAGTGATATATGGAGTTTGTAGCTACTGTATTAGAAAGTGATTGGATAGGTTAGACTAAAGAGGTGAAATTTATTATTGAATTAGTATAAGAAGACAAACATGTAAAATGTAAAATTAAAATGACATTAAAGTAGCTGTAGTCTGCACAACTGAACTTGGGTTGCTAGAGCCTTACAGGTCCAAAATTATGCAAAATTGACTCTAGTGAGCTTTATCATGTTATACTTTTATAATGCTATGGTCATGAACTTTGGGTAGAAGACAGACAATATCACAGATACAAGTGGTCAAAATGAGTTTCCTCTGCAGGGTGGCTGTGTGCTCCCTTAGAGATAAGATGAGGAGCTCAGTCACACAGGAGGAGCTCGGAGTAGAGCCACTGCTCCTCCACGTCGAAAGGAGCCAACTGACATGGCTCGGGCATCTGTTCCTGATGCCTCCTGTGTCCCTGGGTACCTCCTGGGTCCCTCGGGAGATGTTCCAGCTATGTTCCACCAGAAGGAGGTCCAGGGGAAAACATGCTCAAGAGACTATGTCTCTCAGTTGGCCTGGGAACATCTCAGGATCCCTCCGGAGGAGCTGGAGGAAGTGTCCGAGGTGAGGAAGTCTGGGAGTACCTGCTTAGACTGCTGCCCCTGCAACCTGGCCCCGGATAAGCGGAAGTAAATTAATGGATGGATACTTGTTATCTCCTCAAAAACATATGTAGAGTTGTGTTTTGTTTCATTCACACATGTTTGAATAACCTTTAATTATTAGTCTGTCTACATCTTTAAAGCTCAAAATGTTCAGTTCTGCCTTGTGATCACATGAAGTGGTAGTTTTCAAGTTAACACCTCCTTTTACCTTTAGTTCAGTGTAGATCATTCAAATAGTTTTTGTGAAAGTGTAACACATCCTATATTACCACATGACATCACAAGGTGGAACAGAGTGTTTTTCCTTTGACAGTAGAACTCAGTCTAAATCTGCAGGGTTTAAATGAAACAAAACACAACTCCAGATATGCTTTTTGATGAGGAAACAATAACATAGATCAGTATATAGTGTATGTAGTCCTTTAAACTGTATATAGAGACACATACACATATTTCTCATTCTCATTTTATGGACAGCATATCTGGCAGCAGCAGAAGTACTGATTAATGATGATTCAGCTCAGAGACATTATGTCCAATGTTTTTGTAATTAAGAATGAATCAGCATTACAATTGTTGCTGTTTTCAGTAAAAGCTGTATTTGATTTGAAGATGTTTACCCCCTATCTGAGGACACAGAGGTAATCACCATGGAATTTATCATCAAAATCTTATATGCATTTGTTTTAATTCTATGTTAAGGATATAAGAATCCATAAGCCTGCATGAGTTTATATTTATTAAGCCCTGTTGCAATTGTTAGTTGGCAAAAACAAATATATCTCAAAATCAGATATTATCAATCAGGTATTATCAATGAAAGTAAAGTCAAGGAGATTTGATTAAAAAGGGATTAAAGGATTAAAGCATTTTTGTGCACTAAAATAGATATGAATTTTGATTACAGTAAATTGAAAGCAAAATGATTTAATATTTTCCCAAACGGCACTCATCAGGTTTTGAAAATGTATTGTATTTCTTTGTTTCTTTGTGGCATGATTGCTTTGATTCACATTTCCTCAGTTTTTTAAAGGATTCCTGATGAAGTGCAAGAAATGTGTGAAGAACCTTTATTTGTGAGATATTTGGTATGTCAGTTGTATAGTGCTACACCACATTACACAAGTAACATAGTACTAAATCAATAATAATGCATTGTAAACTCAGTGAATCATTTCTGTGAACTGTTACCAACTGTTATTTATGACACTGACCTATTGAGTGATATTGACGAGGTATTTAAACTGACTAAAGTGATTATTATTAGATTAGATTTTCTGTACTGAGTCAGAAAACAGGATGATTAATAATGTGGTAAGCCAATTAAATTATTAATAAAACCGATTAATATATTTAGGGCGAAATCTCAGAAAATGTAGTGTCAGAGCCTTTAACCATGTTATGTTGTTTCCCCTCATCATTTACACTCTCAAAGTAATTTTTGGAGTGACTCGTGCATGTTTGAGTAATCTTTAATCGTTGCCATATTGCCGATATTGCCAATCAAACCCCATTTTTACTGCCACTGGCATACACCCACTAGCCAGTTTGACGCCACCTAGTGCTTCCGCTCAATTTCATTTCTCTCCTGCGACTAGGTCAGGAATTGGAATACACTAGATGGTTGCAAGAACAACAGAAGTTGTAGACCATGCATCCAGTCAGCAAAGAGCTGTGATGCCATGACTGGGTCCCTTTTTGTGGTACAGCACAACATTAAACAAAGTGCGCGAGATGGATGTAGAGTAGACGAAGCCATACATTCTGTGTTATTGGTTAAATCAAAAAAGTTCCCGCCTACCATCAAGTGAACGAATCCTAATGCTGCAAGGTCAGATGGTGATGAATCAGGCTATATGCCCACTGCTGTACTTACTTTATCTCTTTTTTTTTCTCTCTATTGGTGATATATGTAGAATTCGGGAGTGTCGTGTATAGTAATTTTTGGAACAAAAGTATTTTTGGTATTTTCTACCATGATCTGCACTTATTCACCTGAGTTGCCGCCTCTTTGTTGTGATGACATTTACAGGGACGTCAGCTCTTTGGGCACCACAGTTTTCTAACACAACAAGACACTAGACTTGATTCTTTTGTTAAGTCCTTTTAGATGAATTTTGCAATATATTTAAAATGTGCAAATTACCTATGGGTGTCATAAGTTATAATTATACAGTAGGCTCAGACACAATAAGTGTACAATGTCTTTAAGTATTTGAGAAATATGTGTTTTTGCCTATTTCCTCTATAACCTAAAACATGTATATTAGACTAATCCAACTTCTAAGCCCTCCTGACAGGCTGCCCCACTGACAAACCTATTTGGACATGTATGTTGCTTTTATACACAAAATGCTTTAATAATAGAAAACCTTAAAGCCCCGGGAGAGACACAAGCGTACTCAAACATGCACGGATGACATATACGGTAAAACCACTTCAGGCAGGTTTCTGATGAAGAAACAACATAATAACATGGTAGAAAGCCCTAAAAAGATGATTTAACATAATAACCCCTCTTAAAATGAAACCCAAGTGTCTGGCTCAGGTTAAGGTGCTCTCCTGCTGGGTCCTGGTGTGTTACCTCTGTTAGCATATGTTAGCTGGATGGCACACAGTTCACATTAGGCAGATGCTTGAATGTCAGAGTCAATCACGATGACAAGCTGTGGTACGACGGCCTGCACCTGCTCCAACGCACATTAACAAATCATACTATTACGCGACCACCAGGCGTCTGCTCCCACCCTACAGCACCCAAATGACACCCGCGCCACAAACAACTAGCGTCTTTAACAGGCAGCCACTAAAATCTACTTTGAAGTCTGGAGATAACTATGTAGCCTTTTTTTTTTTATTAAATTTATTTTTTTTTGGTTAGGTTTTTGAGAAGAAATGCAGAGTTAATCAGAAATTTAAAGGTGCACTGCAAAACATTTCTAGTACAGGGTCCATGACCTGCTTGTTGTCATGCAAATGTTATTGCTTTGGCCTGAAGTATACCGTATTTCCCGGACTATTGAGCGCATCTGAATAAAAGCTGCATCAAGTACATTTTAACACAATTTTAAAGTTGTACATATATAGGCTGCACCTGAATATAAGCTGCAGGTGTCCACGTCTTCAAGAACGTTTTCAAGTTGGGGCCATCTGCTTTTATCACCTCTTAAAGCTTTTGTCGTCTTTTTACACTGTTAGTCATGCTGCCGTCGCCAACGTCTCACCATCAACTTAATCATGCCAAGTTCACGTGCAGCGGTTTCCTGTTTCCTTCTTCTAAAGCTTACATCAATCACCTTTAACTTAAAAGCTGCATTTCTTCCTGTGTTTTACATGAGGATTGTGTGTGTATGCAGTGCAAAATAACTGTTCAAAACACAATCAAACGAGCATCTTCCTCAGCGCATCACCCCCATCTCTCCTTGCACTCTACGGCGCATGTCTCCTGCAAAAGCCACTGTCCTGTCTTGTCTTCATGTCAGTGTCTTGTAGGATTTCAGCAGATTTCAGACTCTCTCGGGGGGCGGGGCCAGTTCTATCAGTCAGGTATGAGTGGATGTCTGAAGTTTGAGACGTTTCTTCTCGTCATTTACGCGTACGGGTAAGACATATCCCCCTCACCAATGTTAATTTAGCATCATAACTTATTTTGTCACACGGCGATAAACTATTTGAGTGCACTGACAATATCGCTAGCTAGAGTAGCAACTTCATGTGAACCCTAGATCCATGTGTGAACCGCACAGGCAGCAGCGTTTTCTGCACTCAGGCTGCGCATATCCGCTGTGTTGCCAAACTATAGACCGTATATATGAATGGACAATGTGCCAAACAATAATCCGTTCATGTATTAGCCACAGGGTTTTATTAGCTGAAGGGTTCAAAGTGTGAAAAAAGTAGCGGCTTTTAGTCCAGAAATTACAATAGATTAAACCTATCACAAGGGAGACAATCAGGTTATGCACTGCGCAACATTACAAATCAGATCTGTGAAGAGTCGCCCATATTCACAGAAGGAATTACTATATTTTTGAGCAATAGAAACACCTGTAATGAATAAATGCTAGATGTTTAATGTCATACCATGGAACATTCTAGGCAAAGCTATAACATCTCCATGGAGACAAGTAGGTAGCTGATCCTACACCAGAAAAGCAGTGCATCTTTAATAGTCGCAAATGTCAAAACTGATGAAGGCTGAAATTGTTTAAAACAACACTGTGTAACTTTCTTGAGGTGGCATGTATGATTCCACAGAAATAAAAAGTTAAAACAAGAAAAATACATTTTGTGCCATTGTGGAATACTATGTCCAAAGGAATAACATTTTCATTGGTGAACTGTCTCGGTCAAGGACACAACAGCAGTATACAATACACAGAGCTGGGATTCTTCATAAATCTGCCCTCAGCTATCCACCTAATGTTCATCTGACTGTAACATTTTTTTTTTGTTTTAAACAGTTTTTCATCATTACAGGTGTCAAAAATTCTCAAACATAATCTCTCACGGCTACATCTTTTCCACAGAATATTTCTTCTCCAGCCCGGTGTAGTAGACCTTATAGTACTTCTAACCTCAATTGTCATGCAAGTCGACACCGTCCTAAACTCCAAACATCTAATGAGCAGTTCATTGAACAAGTCAAAGGCGATTTAGAGCCTTTCATTTGAGAGACAAAGGGAGAAAACACACATTGTCTGAACGTGTCAATAACAGGGAGAAGCTGCTTCAGATAATTGGCAGAGTCTTAGGAAAGTTATAGTAAAAAACCTATAGGAAAAAAGTTTGTTCCAGTCAAGCATAATTCACCTCAACGAGACATGCTATTGGCATACTAGAGAGAAGCAAAACATTAACTCACAATCCTAAAGAGTACATTTACCAAGACTAGGTTTATCAAGATTATATTCCAGTAAGTAACTAAAATGTACAATAGTGTTCAAACATTTTACACCTACTTGAGTTAAATATTTTTGTAACAGTCATCTGACTTGAGTAAAAATGTTTGTTATTCTTCCCAGTGTGAGTAAGTCTACAAGTGACAAAAGCTTTATTTTTATACTGATAAATGATTTAATGTAGCCTGTTATAATTTCAGTAACACTTCAGTTTAGGAACCACATATTAACAGCTAGCTAATAGTAAAATGCATAATAAGTGCCTAATTACATCATTGTTAGTATTCATAAAGTACTTTCAATGCATTTTTGTCTAAGGCTGTATTTTACAAGTATTAAGCCATGAACTATTTTCTCCCCATTACAGTAGTGGGGATTACAATAGATGTTTCTGTACATACAGTGGAATCTTAATAAGCATTAATAAGTGTTTGATTAATACCAACTAATAGCTAAGTAACAGTTAATTACATACCAGTTACAATTTAGTTAGTTATGAATACTGTATGTCGTCCCTAAACTAAAGTGTCACCATAATTTACTTTTACTTAAAGGTGCGCTGTGAATTTTTTCACATGGAGGGTTCATCATCTGCTTGTCTCCATTGAAATGTTGTTGTTTTGCCTGGAATATTCCATGGTTTGACATTTACATCTAGCATTTATTTTTTTATTTTTTTTTAATTATCGGGGTTTCTATGGTTCAAAAATACAATAATTCCTTCTGTGAATAGGGGCAACTCTCCACAGATCTGATTTGTAATGTAGCGTAGTGTTGTAACCTGCTTGTCTTTCTTGGGATATATGCTCTAGGTTCAATCTCTACTGTGGAACATTCAAGACAAAGCAATAACATTTCTATGGAGAAAAGAAGGTGGTGGACCATGGACTAGAAATGTGACATAGTGCATATTTATTGTGGGATTTCCTTGTACTTAAAATTGTGTTATACTATTTAAAAGTAACAGTTGCATGAGTACAACTTCTGGTTTAATGACGGGTGAAACTAGGGACTTCTGTTTCAATCTGTAAATACCTGTAATCCTATGGAATGTATTACAATATTGATCAGATATCAGTGAGTTTTGTATTAAAATGCATTGAAACTATTCTTCTATAACAAAAGGATGAATTCAGTTTGTCAACTGGACAAAAGTTCATTTGGTCGAATATGTTTCAAAGCTCATCCAAGCTGCTTCAGTTCTGGTGAAAATGCTGGTGGATACTTTCTTATAGCTGCCTGAAGAGAGGAGCTAACTACAATGAAACTACTCTGAAACTAACATACCTGCTGGTTTATAGTTTCTGTTTGTTACTTAGGCCTATTGACTAACTAACTAACAAACCAACTAACTAACAGAAACTGTCAACAAGTAGGTGCATTAGTTTCAGAGTAGTTTCAGTGTAGTTAGCTCCTCCCTGTAGGCATAAGGAAGTATCCACCAGCATTTTGACCAGAACTGAAGAAGCAGTTTGGATGAGCTGAGAAACGTTTTCAACCAAATGTACTTTTTTCTATTTGCCAAATTAAATTTCTCCTTTTACCGCAGATTCTACGTGGATGACTGAGGGATTTTTCACACATCTCTTCTTCTATAAAGGCAAGGCAAGGCAAGGCAAGTTTATTTGTATAGCACAATTCGTACACAAAGTAATTCAAAGTGCTTAATGATAAATGATTTTACCTTGGCATCATTGTCTTTCCTAAACCCCAAAAGATCTAAAAAAAAATAAATATATGTGCACATAAACTAAAATATGAAGAACACATTTCAAAAACTAAATACAATGGTATCAAAAATCTTTAGAGTCATTTTAGGTAAGAATGTTTTTATATGAAACTCGATACTGTGCAGTCTTTGTTTATTGGACTAACTTTTTAATAAACAGCACAGTGGCCCATGAAGTAATCCTATCATACCGATCTTAACATTTAAAATGATGAAAGTATGTGTAAAGCACACTTACACTAATGGCTACGTGCTCCACTTCGAATTGTAAAGGCAATATCTTAAAAGCTGCAGATGTCTCTTATTAAAAATCAATAAGTTTCACTCTCATCACTTCTCTAGTGGTGTCTTTTATCACACCACACGGCAGCAGGAGTGAAAAAATCAAATCATTCCCAGAAACTGCAAAGTAGGCCAGTATTGTAGTTGTGTAAAATGTACAAAGGTTAGAACTCCATAGTGACAGTCCAACAGGTGCTTTTCAAAGATTAGTACAGTTATATTGACCAGAAAATAGGGCGTAAGTGGCTTTAAGTAACTGTCAGAGAAGTCAGAGAAATATACTGTGGTACTGTGTATTTACTGAAAAGGTTAAATTCCTGTGCAGGTCTTGACAGCTAAAGCGTTTTTGAAGAAACTATAGGCTACTTGATTATACTGTCTTAAAGGTGTGAAAAAATGGTTTGAAGTGGTCTAAACTTAATCTTCACTTTCTTAAAGCATTCGTACTTTCCCAGTTATTCACCTCAATGAGTTTATAAGTGCATTTCACAACTTTGAGAGGCCAAAGCAGAGTTTTGCTAACAACAACTAGCATGCTAACAGCGCATTCCCTGAGTATTGGCAGATGAAATGCTTCAGCGGTCTTGTTTTTACTCTTAAGTTGCTGCTTGGCTCAAATACATGGGAACATGGTACAGCCCTTTTAATACATTTATTTCCTATAAACAAGTAGAAGATGATGGGGTCAGCACGGACCATAAACAATGAAAACACAACAAGTTCTTCGGTGTGCATAAAGATGTAGACTGGACTCATAGCATATTATAAAATACAACAACAACAAAATTAAATACTTGTCTAGTGAATTTATTCCATGAAGCAGCTTGCTCACAAATTTTAGGAATCATCTCACTCTAGTTTATTTGCTTTTTCTTTGACTACTTAGAATAACGGGGTTTCAAGTGGCTGCGTTCTGTGTAGTTCTGAAATACTTTAAGTTCTGACTTTACTCATGTAGCAGGGGAATGGTTGGCTCTTATACAAAGCTTAAAGGGCCCATATTATGTGGTTTTCTAATCTATGTTATAATATTGTTTCCTCATCACAAACAGTGCTCTGTTCCACCTTGTGATGTCATGTGGTAATACAGGAAGTGCTCCAAGGAAGTGCTGAGGAAGTTTTTAAACTTTATACACCTTCAGTAGAATCATTTGGATGAATTTTGATCTAAATCCATACTGCTGTTCACTCAACAGATGGTACCTTTCTAGGAATCTATCCAGTCTTTTCACAAATGATTTTTCAAGAATTTTAGAAAATTGCAGAAGTAATGAGATTAGCCGGTAATTATTAAACTGATGTTTGTCTCCACTTTTGAAGATTGGAATAACTTTTCATTTTACTAGGGAAAATACCCGCTGAAAAAAACGTATTGCAGATGAAAGTAAATGAGGTGAAAATACAGTCAGTCATTTCTTTTACCAGCGAAATATCAATAACTGTCTTCTGAACTAAACTTGAAAACTACCACTTCATGACATCACAAGATGGAACAGAGCATTTTGAGCTTTGGAGATACAGCACAATAATGCAGAATTACTCAAGCATATGTAAATGAAACAAAACACAACTCCAGGTATGTTTTAAATGAGGGAAAGACATTGTAACATGGTTTAAAGTTCATAAGAGTCAGTTTATCTATTTATTTAAATAGATATTTATCTGTCAATTTTAGTATGTTGTCTTGGAAGAATCTTTTTTTATATATATATTTAATATTTATTGTGATTTTAGCCAAGTTTGATGGATGAATTTAACTAATTGTTTATGGAACAAAGCCATTCTGCACTGGAGCTCTGTAACACTTTATTTTGTAATTGTGTTGTTATACATGTTTATTGGATATAATGTGGATGAATGAAATGTGAAATGTGGGACCTGTGTCTCAAATCTGCAAAACAAACTGACCTACGGGTACGAATAAAGCATCCTAACCTAATTTTACCTAATATGACCTTTAAAAATGCACCAAACCTTCCATTTCTCATAAAATGTACAGAACTCAATCAGGAACATGAAAATACAAATAACTAAATTTTACCAAAAACTTCATATCTAATCCGAAAATTCTAACGTATTTACCATCATAAAGAACTATTAGACACAATGCTGTTTACAGAGCAGACACAATAAAGGCAGAATAAAAGGTAGAAAAGGCTGGGGAGAGTTTGTGGAGAGTGGTACAGATGGCCATGTCAATACAAGTGGGTCTTTGTTTTATGGCTATAACTGTTCACCATCCATCCTCTGCTTACGAGGTATTGATCACACAGACTTCACATCGCGGGCTTCTATTTGTGCCCCTGGCCTCGATCACAAGTGAGACTGGTGCAGACCTATACGTGACACTGACTCACTGCACAGAGGTAAGGGTGAAATACTGTGGTAACACTGGACATTTATAGGACATATGTGTGTGTAATAGTTTTGTTTTTCTCCTGGTAAAAGTTGAGGGTTTGCAGTGATGGGAAAGACATTAATATTATGAGAAAACATTAACACTAACATCTAATCCGAGTACTGTATTCTGAATATCTAGAATATATTTTCACATGCATTAAATATAGATAGATACATTAAAGGGCCCCTTTTTTTTTAATCAATGTTATAACGTAGTTTCCTCATCATAAACATACCTGGACTTGTGTTTTGTTTTTTTGTTACATTTACACATGTTTAATGCACAAATCCTGCATGTTAAGGCTGTGTTCTTCACTCAAACAGAAAACACTCTGTTCCACCTTGTGATGTCATGTGGAAATACACAAAGTGCTCCACTGTGCTTTTAAACTCCATACACCAATTGTCACCAAACGTTTTTCTTTGGGGGCCACATTATCGCTCCTGACTGTAATGGGGGGCTGGGGTCGGGTCGGCCGTATAACAGAATTGTATGACCCTGACGACGCAGATTATATTCTTTGAAAACCGCCACACTTTCTTTACATATCAGACAAACTGCACGGTCCTTACACTGAACAAAAACATAATCGGTCGTCCACTGTTTTTTGAAAACTCTGCACTCTCTGTCAACTTTTCATACTTTAACACTAGTTATTTTACTGTCCTTAACTGCACTTCAGTATTCTGCACGCGCATTGACCATCACTGTTTGATCTCGAACTTGTCAGATGATGAAAATTGGGTGACAAATTCGGCATCAAATGTAAATATGTCATATAATTATATACATATAAATACAAATACTTCATTTTTATTTATTTTTTTTAATTGAAAGGTGACATGTTAAGATTTGCCAAAAAATAGGCCAGGACAACTTTTGAGGATTGCCTCATAGGGCCAGTTCAAGTGGTGGGGGGGCAGAAGGGCTGGGGGTCAGAGTCTGCCCGAGGGCCTTAATTTGAGGACCCTTGCCAAACACCTTCACTAAAATCATTTGGATGATTTTAGCTCTCGAGTTACCCCTTCTACTGAGCTAAAGGTAAATAAATATAGCTGTAAACTTACCGCTTCATGACATCACAAGGTGGAACAGCATATTTTGAGTTTTAGAGATGTACATAGAGTAATAATAAAGGATTACACAAACGTGTAAATGAAACAAAATACATCTGCAGGTATGTTTTTGATGAGGTGTGTTTGAATGGGTGAGCGGTTCCTTGATGTAAAGCCTTGAAGCTGACAATTTTTCAGTACTTCTGAATATTCTGCCCATCATGTTGTCTGACTAAACTCCATTGGTACAACGCAAACACTATTATGAAGTTTTAAAAAGTGAAAATGAATCAGACCAAGGCCAGACTGGAAGAGCGTCCTCCTCTCTTTGTGTCTGGTTCATAGAGACATACAAACCCACACTTAAGAGGTGTCTGAGCAGTTACAAGGTTGAACCCATTGTCATTCACCTCACTTTTCTTCACAGTTCTTCGTTCCCTATTGGAAATACAAACACATGTTGTTATGAAGATCAGTGGCTGGCTGCTTGGTGCATTTGCAGATTCAGCAACACCCCACAGTTTTTACCAATAAATCAGAAGAAGCAGAGGGAGAAAACACATAATGACTCTGGGTCCTCACCTGAACAATAACACAGAGATGCAGAGATGTGTGCCTCCTTTAGTGCGTGCATGCATACATTAACATCTGCCAGTCTGTGAACTCTTAAAAACCACCGCTGCACCGAGCCAACAGCTTTGCCCACATCTGCAGCATCATCGCAATGCCACGCTATGTCGAACAGACAGATGGCGCCGCGCCTCACGAGAACCGCCACGCACGGCTCCGAAGCGTGCTCCCTCTGGTGTACAGTAACAGAGAGGCTCATGGGAAACGTAGGCTGGCCGCCTCCTCCACCTGTGCCAAAGTGAGGGGAGCAGAGCGCGAGTGTTCATTAAGTAAGAACCAGGTGATGAATGAGCACATCTCCCAGTATGCAGGATCGCAGCCAGCAAACTTGGAAATGATATTTTTCCCTTTATTTATGCATAGGACAGCAACAAAGTCATTTAAATACATTTTTTACACTTTGGATGCGCGGACTTGTTTTTCCAGTGCAGCCTATCTCCAGAGGTAGACACGCGGGGGATATCTGGCACATTACGAAGTTATGAATAAATTCCTTGAACAGCAAACTATTTGATGTAGAGTCTTAGGGGGGCTTACGCGGTTCACAGAGCTCGGTGCAGACTTAACTGTGCAGCAGTGAGCACATCCTAGCCTTTTCTTGACTCGTTTTCCACCGCCAGCTCCCAATACACGCCACGATATTTAACGCATGCTTCACTAAACTGTACCTTTCCTCCCAGGTGTAGTTCCTACTAAAGCCAAAAGGGAAGAACGCAGAAAGATGAGAACCGGTGGGGCTTAAAGTGACAGGTTTTTATAAATACTATGCGTTTTATGATTTAATATAGAGATAGTATCCATGGTAACTATATGAAGAGTTTTACATTGGTCAAGAGCCTATATACGCTATTTTCTGATCTATGCTGTCTATGTTGTTTCCTCAAAGTCCACACAAGCCCTACATATTTAGGCTGACTTCTTCTCTCAAACAAAAAACCCACCGTTCCAACTTGTGATGTCATGTGGTAATAGAAAATGGCTGAATTGTTTGGATGATTTCAGCCCTGGATTTGCTCATTTCTGCTGAACAATATTAAAAAGGTAACTTGAAAGCAACCACTACATGACATCACAAGATGGAACATAGCATTTTGAGATTTGGAGATGTAAACAGACTAAAACTAAATGGCGTGTGAATTCAAGGGCAAAGCTTTGCATAGGGAAGATGGGGACATGTCATTTAACACATTTTAGTTAGCATTTTGTTTTAGACAGTCTGAGATGTATTCAGTGATATGACGACAGGTTTACCCCTGCCGCTATTTCATTGGCTGCAACAGAGTGATGTCATTAGTGGTGCCAGGAGCCTAAACTGGTGAAGCGGCAGGACAGCACCAACACCCGAAGATGGCAGCTTGAGCAGGGGTGAGTGAAGATGCTGCACCAAACTTTGAAAAACTTTTCAAAAAGAACTTACTTGGCTTCATCTTCAATTAAACTTGTCTTATATTGAGTCGCCATGGAAAAAGAGCGACTATCACCACAATTATACCTCCCAAACAGAGCCCTACTCGTGTACTGTTAGCAGCTGGGCTCTACTGACAATATTCCATGGAAAAATTTTCGGACATTACCTCACAAATATCTCATCATCAACAAGCAAATGGAAATCTGCTACAAAATTCTACATTATCCGCTAAAGAATCATCTTAGAAGGGCAATGGACACAAACTGTACATTTTGTGAACTAAAAAACTTGAAAAAAGGATAAAGTAAAGTGTTGAAGTATTCAGCGTAGTGGGGCCATGTTTGTGTGTACAAGAAACCTATCATGAATGAATTCCAAATATAGGACCTTTGAAGGCCTTGTATATCTCTGCTCTGTGCTGTGCTGTCTGTATCTTATTATGCAGCATTTAATTGTCAGATAACCAGGAAGTGCAAATTAGTGTACTAGTTGTTGTTCGCTGTACCGTTACGGCAAGCTCCGCTCTGCTCTCTGAGAGTTTTGAAAAGACCTCACAAACTCATCTTGGTGAATGATTAGGATGTTCATAATGCGTAAGGTAAATGAGGAATAACTTCGGACCACAAACCGTTTAAAATCAACTAGTTCAGTTTTTGACATGTTTAAGAAGGTTAAAAAAAAAAATCTGGTAGAGCATTTCTAACTACATTTTAGTAACATTTTGATATCAGTGCTCAAACTTGTCATTTGCACTTGAACTGTAAAACTTTATCAGACTTTGGCCTTATCTCTGTGCAACCCTTTAGGGAGATGAGCAGGGGTTGAGGAAGAGAACGTTTGACACAAAATGGCTGCTCAGACAGTACAGTTGACAGGGGGGAGTCGAGGAGATAAGAGCAGGGTCATATTCAAAGCTCCACTGGTTAAGGGTCACTCCGTGTCTTCTTAAACTTGCACAGATAGGACACTGCTCTGTAAATGCAAATGAGGAGATCAAAAGACTTGAGATGATTTTGCCCTTTGGTTTTTCTCAAGATGGAAATACTTTTTGCTTTTTTTTATTCTATACCCAAATAAACCCCGGGAGACTTGTGAGTTCCTCAAAGCCGGCTGCTCACCAGATATCTGACTGCAAACCCATGACTTATGATTCAGAAAGGGAAGAAATAAGGCGTATTAACCCACTCGCGGTGTTTGCATTTGACATTTGGTTTTGGTTTGGTTTAGTACTGGAAAAAATAAAATAGAAACACTTTTATTTTTTCCTTGGTTGTCTTTATTGAAACTTAGGATCAGTCAGTGTTATGTGCAAGTATTTATTTATCACTGCTTTATTTATTTTATTTATTTTTTTTTATTGGTAATAGATAATTAAATACATAATTTTAAAAAGACATAATAAATAAAAATATCCTAATGCCTTGATTTGGATTGTAATACTTCATAAATAAATACATTCATGGTTGAGTGTATATATATATATATTTTTTTTTTTTTGGAAAGAATAAATCTGAATAATAATTTGTCACTTCACAAAAATATTGCAGTGCAGATTTGAATACATAAATAAAGTGAAATGGTGGATTAAAGCAGAACTAAGTAACATTTTACCTTATGAAATATCTGTGTAAGACCTTGTGATGGTTAAATATGTATTGTTGAGGTGTCAGTCGTCTCCCGCTGCTGTCTCCGTGCGGAAAACCAGCCTTGCAATAAGGCAAACTCAACCCGAAGAGAGTTCTCAAATCCTGACTTGTTTTCATAATATTTGGCAACTTTGTGTTTTTATGTGATTATACTATAAAAGAAAAGCTGACAGTTTATTCTCCTAAGGGAGCTCTGTCAATTACTATGTTAAGTTACTTATTTATAACCTGATTCATCACCCGGTTTCACTTTGTGGAAACCGTCTGTCCTGGCAGTATTAGGATTCATTCGCTCAACGGTAGGCGGGCACTTTTTTATTTAACCAATCGCTGCTATTTGGTCGTGACGTATGTAATGCACCAATAACGTTGCATTATATTAATATTATATTATATGTTATATATTATATTAGATATTAAGCTTATCCCAAATCCCATAGTAAGAAGGGCAATAATGTCTTTCCTCTTGATAAAATTCACAAAACATTCTCTTTGTTCCAGCTTTAAATCCTCAATCTCTGGAATCGTTGATAACACAGAATGTATGGCTCTTCGCTGACTGGCTGGTGCACTTCCGGAGTTCTTGCAAACCATCTAGTGTATTACGGTTCCTGACCTAGTTGCTGGAGAGAAGTGAAATTGCGTGGAGGCAGTAGGTGGCACCAGCCTGGCTACATTATGTGTGCTTTAAGTTAGAATCTACACTCTGATTATAACAGGGTTCTCCAACTGTAGCTCGGGAGCTACCAGTAGCTCTCAACACCCTTCCGAGTAGCTCACCAAGTCATTTCTGATTTATACCATTCTGCTGAATAACCAAAATGTGTTTAATGGCATGTCTATTACTATTGTAAATGCATCATTTTGAAGCCCAAGTTTGTGCACTAATACATGGACAATGGTTTAGGTTTTATAAGCCTCTAACTGTACCCAAAGGCTCACCCTCTTTCTAATAATCATCTCAGTTTCTTGTGACTGCTAAAATGAGTAGCTCTCTGGAATTTTTACTTTCTAAAGGTAGTCAGCAGAGGAAAAACACCTTAGTTTACAACAATCTCCTTAAAGGTGCATTAGATACATTTTGGTTGAGGGTCCATCACCTGCTTGTTTCTATGGATTTGTCATTGCTCTGCCTGGAATGTTCAACAATATGACATTAAACAGCTCTACTCCTCTCTATAAGCAGTGTTGCCTTTTCTCATATCTGACCTGTAACTTGCTTTGGTTTGGTCTCCATGAAGATAGAAAGGTTTATTGTGAAACATTGCAGACAAAGCAATAACATCTCCGTGGAGAAAAGCATTTGATGACGAAACCTCCACCAGAAAAGTTATGCAATGCACTTTTAAACCCTGTAAAAATCAAGCTTGTCAAATACTAATGCTAACTGTACGGTAGAGGCTCGCAGAGAACACACATGTAGAATGACTTGATACTAGTCTATTAAGTAAACAAGTCATGAGCAAGTTTTCGGGGCAAATCTGCTCTAGCTTCCCTTAGAGCAGTATAAATGAAGTTCTTCTCAGACCTGTGCAGTCTGACTGACAATGCCCTCCGGATGGTAGTCGACATGTCTGGATTTAAAAAAAAAAAAAAAAAAACACTGTCCAGATGTCTACCTTTGAAACCTTTTCTACCAACTTTCTATCAACTTGGTGCATTATGTAACTTTTTGGTTGAGGCCTTGCTTGTCATTGCTCTGCCTGAAATGTTCCACAGTATGACATTAAACAGCTCTACCCTACATTTATTCAATTACAGGTGGTTTTATAACTCAAATATATCTAGAAAAACAGGCATTCTGACTGTGAGCATTGCTATTTCTACACAGATCTGACCTGTAAGTTGGTCTGGTTTGGTCTCCATGGAGATAAAACGGTGTAATACCATATTGTGAAACATTCCAGACAAAGCAATAACATCTTTACTGAGAATAGCTTTTGACAGCCCCTCCACCAGAAAAGTCACACAGTGCATCTTTAAAAAAATAAAATCTTGGTCACAGATGGCCAGAATAAAAAAAATAATAATTAAATAAAAATGAAAGCTAGAGGATCTGTATATACCATAAAAGTAAAGGCAATTAGAGCACCAATTAACTTCTTGGTGACAAAGTGCTTACCACTCTGCCAGTATTACAATTCATAGTATTGTTTTTAGAATAGTATTTGAACAATATGACCCTAGTTAGCGGATCTGTATTTTCAGTATTTCCACAAACTTGCTCAGGGACCACAGGTGTAATTTGGCATTCATGCTATAACCTGGCACCAACATCTGTTCTATAACTTTCTGTCATCACTGACACCAAACCGGACCAAGTTACAGGTCAGATCTGTGGAGACGCAACCCCGCTCATAGTCAGAATGCCTCTTTTTCAAGGTATTTTTGAGCTATAAAACCACTTCTAATTTAGTTGATGTAAAGTAAAGCTGTTTAATGTCATACTGTGGAACATTCCAGGCAGAGTAAAGACATGTGCAAATATGCCCCTGTACAAATATCAAACCATACCATACCATAGTTTCTGATTCTTGTAACATCAATTCATCGTAAGCGCTGTAAAAAACAGCTTGCTCCTTGTGCACTGATGCGGTTCAGCCTCTGTTGGACTAAAGGACACGACTCAGTGGATTATATGTATGTTCTCTCTGTGATAAAGGGATGTGCTGCTGGTGGTGAGTTTGTTCTGTGCGCATATCACGTTGGAGATGGTACATGTTTAACTTTTCAGAGATCAGACGTGTGCAGGTCATAGGAGTGTAGATTGTACGTGTGCAGGTTTAGCACAGCTCTTTATTTTACAGTCATTTCACTCATGTACAGTCACTTCAATTATCTTGGTCACTTTATTTATTTTGGCTACAGTTGTGATGAAAAGACTGGAAAGTGTTTGTCTTTTGGATGCATGTGCACTCAATTTTATGTCGCTGTAACTGGGATACGGTGTATACATGCCACAGTATCCCGGTTACCAGAGGTGGGGACTTGCAAGTCGTGACTTGGCCTCGAGTCAGACTTGAGTCACTATTTTTAGGACTTAAGACTTGACTTGATAAAATGGACTAAGACTTGGGACCCGACTTGGACTGGAAGGTCACTGATTTGGGACTTGACTTGGACTTGAGAAGACTTGAGAAGCACTTACAAATCTGAATTCTTTCTATTGTAAGATCTTGACAAGACATTTAAAAAGAAAAAAATTACATTTCTACAACTCTTATATACTCTGTAAATACTCATATATAAATATACTTAGATTTTTTTAAGTTCAATTTATCTTAAAAGTCATAAATTGTACAAAATAAATAAATACATTTGGTACTTTGGTTTAAAGACTTGAAATTACTTGAAACAGATTACTTGGACTTGACTTGGATTTAAGGGCCTGTGACTCAAAACTCGACTTGGACTTGCATGTATTTGCATGTATGACTTGAGGTCAAAAACTCCAGACCTACTTGAGACTTGCAAAACAACGACTTGGTCCCACCCCTGCCGGTTACTACTGGAATATACCAGTAACACTATCCTGGTTTCTCATACTCAGAATACTGCGTATACATTCACCATGACGAAACCCGAATCCGCAAAAAACCCGATCATAACCGGGATATTGATGTGCATGTATACTCACAAATTTTTCCATGCAAGAGATATATTTTGTTTTTAATTATCAATCACTATGACAACAGTTGTATTTTTTTTTATCATTCTGAAACAGATGCATTATACTACATAGACAAACCCACATATTTTATCAGAAAGCTTTGACTACTTATTTGCAAGCTGCTCTTTTGCCTCGCACCTCAAATTTAACACAGTGAAAAATACAGGTTTTTTAAAATGTACTTTCCACAATAGCGAGTTATTCCGTCGAAATGGTCTGTGCTTGAATAAGCAATGACTAGATCAAGGGATACACAGCACTTTTACATTCATCATTTTCCAAAAGGAACTGTTGCCAAAATGGGAAAAAAGCCACTGTCAACTGTCAACAAGATCAGACTGGTAAAAAGCGTTTGCACTCTCGACGAAAATTACAGGCTACATACTTGGAAATGATCATCCCACTGCGTGTCCAATCATCGCAAATTTTGACAGCGGATGTGAGTCCATTTTAAATCAGTTTTCACTCTCTTTTGGCTCTCCAGCTGCTCCAGTTGGTGTTGTATAGAGACACTGCCAAGGTTAGAGAGGGCCGCCATCCAGACCCGGGGCAGGGAATGTTAAAAAATGTATGTCGCGGGTCATTTTGAATTACTGCCTCCATTACGTGGCAG
The DNA here is from genome assembly GCF_026225935.1 of Boleophthalmus pectinirostris. NCBI lineage: Eukaryota > Metazoa > Chordata > Actinopteri > Gobiiformes > Gobiidae > Boleophthalmus > Boleophthalmus pectinirostris. The sequence continues at coordinate 16,842,634 of NW_026571299.1, forward strand.
ATGTTGTGCTGTACCAGGCCCACATCTCCATGGTCGGCTGGTTTGATAGAGACCTGAAGCTGTTTATATCAGCAGAAAAATGGCTCTGCACGGGGCTAGAGGGGTTAGTGCCCGCCGGACAACTGGTCAATGATTTAGAGCTCTGGCAGTGCGTTATGTGAGGAAGAGGAGGAAGAGGAGGAGGAGGAAGAAGAAGAGGAGGAGGAGGCAAAACTCTGCTCTGTCACTGTTCATCTGATAAAAGATAGTGTGATAGTGTGGACATTACTCCCACAAACACTTTTCTTGGAGTAGTTTTATATACTGACAAAAACGGTTATACATTTTACTACTGGAGATGTTTCCTATAGCGGCGGCTGTCTCGCTAACTTTCCACACCGAGTACCACCAAAGAATATATTGTGCTTTTTGAGTACAACTAGCTTTAAACCAGATTTACAACAGTGTAAATTAGGGCTGGGTTCAGTGTCTGGTTTTAATGCGGAGCTATTATGCAAAATCGACTTTTCAGAGCTTTTAACCATGTTATCATTGTTTCTCCTTCTCATTTACCCTCTCCAAGTTGTATTTAGAGTGATTCATGCATGTTTAAGTAATCTTTAATCATTTGTTTTCAAGATGCCATATTGCTGATCAACCACCTTTTTTACAGCCACAGGCATATTCCCACTGCTCTCTGTTGGCCATATTTTTTGGACTATAAGTCGCACCAGCCAAAAAATGCGTAATGAAAAAGGAAAAGAAATATATAAATCGCTCAGAACTATAAGTGGCACTTTTTATGGGAAATTTATTTTATAAAATTAGAGACCAGAAATTGACATTTCATCTTGAAAGGTGAGTTATAGAACAGAGAACAACAGGCTGTTAACGTAACATATGAACAGTTATTCAGACTTCAAACTATAGCATTAACAACATAATATGACACTTTTACCAAGTCCATTGAACTCTTCAACCTCTGTGTCACTTCTGAGCAACTCTGCGACCTCCGGAGCTGTCGTCAGACTCAGCATCAGTTCCAGTCAGAATTATTCCGGCCTTTCTGAATCCCGACAGGATGGTTTCAGTTCGCACTGAAGTTTCTCGCTCACACCAGACTTTCTTTCTGCTGCTCGATTACCATTTTTAGCTTCATATTTTGCTACTTGCACCTTGTAATCTGCAAAATATGATTTTCTTTTTGCGGGGCATTTGTGTTCAGTCTTCTCAGTTGTCTTTATAAGTTTTAAATTTTCAATGGTACAGAAGTGGTGCGATCAAAAGACATGATACCAGACAGGACAGCGGCTCTTTCTGCAGGAGACATGCACAGTATGTACAGTATGTACAGCATGACAGCGGTACAGGAGTAAAAGTAGTATGAGATACTGGCACACAAGCCTAGCCGCACCAGAATATGAGTCAGAGGACCACCCAAACCATGAATAAAAGTGCGACTTATAGTCCAAAAAACACAGTACTTTGTTCTCCAATTATATTGTTCTTACTATGTGATATGTGCAGGATTCATCAGTGTCAGGTAGTGATTTTGGTACAGCTTGATCTGCAACTATCCATCAGAGGTGCTGAGGCCTTCACAGCTCTTTTACAACAAAGTTAGCTCTCATTAGGCAGGGCAGTTTTGACAGAAATCTGTGGACTTTCTTTTCTTAAGTAGTTTAATATTGCTATTTAAAATGTGTGAATTATAACAATGATTTACGGGTGTCATAGATTATGACTATACAGCAGACACAAGCACAATATAATATAATAGAGTCAGCGTCTGGTTTAGATGTAAACTCTTTGGTATGTACACATCTGTTGCATTGCAGAGGTGTGATGGGTGGATAAAAAAAGAAAAATTCAAATTTCAAGAGACCTTTTGTAGCCTTAGACTTAGATTTAGACAAACTTTATTGATCCACAAGGGAAATTGTTTGGAGGCAGTTGCTCACACATCACAATATATTATAATAACAAAAAGCAACAATATAAATTATAATAATACATTCAAAATAAGTAGAAAAATAGCAAGAGGCTGGTGTCAAATAAGGCATAATTTTATAAATGTACTCTCTACCATTTAGCCATACGCTTCCTGCACTATCAAGATATATGAAAGCTATTGGCTTTACTTGGCGCTAACTCTTCAAAAGTTGCCTTCAAACTGTATAGTGCCAATTACGACGTATTTGACTTATGGTACATTTAGACACATTTTTTATCTGTTTGGTCTGAATTTAACATCTTACAGTCTTTTCAGATTGTGCACAGTACTAGTTGCCTTGTTATCCTTTATGTACTTCTTTTTTTGCAGTGCCTTAAGCCCCACTAGTATCCTGCGGCACAATGGTGGAAAATTACAACTGGTTTGGTGCCTAATATAAAACAGATCTAGTTCGAGGTATAAAGACCAGGAAGCTTGACTAAACCCTTCTTCATTGTCTTCGATGAGAGCCCTCAAACCAGGCGTGCGGGAGCCGGATCCCCAGTCACTCAATGTCCCTGTGAATACGGTCCTCTGGGACAATCTGCAACAGGAGACAGACAGCAGAGACTGAAGCACTGTTATGGGAACACTTGTATATGTGTGTTGGTGAGCGTGAATCTGCTGGGAGTGAAAATTACTTGAATGTATTTCTATGTGCTGCACTGAAGTGTTATTATACCTTATATATTCAATTCATTCCCAGTAGTGAGTCAGTTGATGGGTTTCAAAGGTCCTATAGTACACAAAATTGACTCTTGAGTTCTTTAAGCAATGTTATAATGCTGTTTCTTCTGTTTCCAAGACAGACTCAGAGTTCTGTTTTTTTTTCATTCACACATGTTTGAGTAAACTTTTATTATTAGTCCATCTACATCTCCAAAGTTCAAAATACTCTGTTCAACCTTGTCAGGTCATGCAGTGTGAGGCAGATTTTATATGATGACAGTCTGAACTGAAAACGCAAAAGTGGCCTCACGTCTTCACTTTTTATTCCACGTTTAGACAAGGGTTTTCGGGAGGAAATCTGCGTGCATACAGTGACGCAAAAGTGTGTGGAATTCGACTGAATATGCATGCCAGGCAGCTAGGTGGTGACGCTAGGTGGTGATGTATATAACATAATCGTGTATGTGGAGTGAGCAGATCTGACCAGAGTTTTGAGTCTTGGGCAGTGTAGACGGAAACGCTACTGCGGAGCTCATTCAACTTTTCCACTCTGGAGGGTGGTTTCAGATGTTTGTGTTTTTAAACCCCAAAAACGGCATCACCGTCCAAACGAAAGAAACCTCCAATAAAATATTTAGTTGTTTTTACCCGCAAGCGTTCTTATGTAAACAGGCCCTTAGTTTTCAAGTTAACAGCTATCTTTTACCTTTTGTTCAGTAGAGGTTGGCATTTCCAGGTCTGATATGATCCAAATGATTCTAGTGAAGATGTATGAAGGTTAAAAACACAGACATCACAAGGTGGAACAGAGTGTTTTCTGTTTGAGAGAAGAGCACAGCCAAAATACCAGGATTTGTGTGTAAAACATATGTGAACGAAACAAACCAAAACAGAACTCCGGGTTTGTTTTTGGAATCAACATTTTAACATAGATCAGAAAATAATGTTATCTAGGACCTTTAAATACACTGTAGTAGTGAATCACATGGGAAAGTCCAGTCTTAAGAGGATGGAAAGCAGTTTGAATATATCTTTTGGATACAGCACATATACTTAAAGTCATACTTTGGAACATGTGGAAGATAGTCAAAGGAACAACAATTCCATGGAAACAATCTCGGAGGCCATGAAGTCTGTTTGTGGAGATGCAAACCTGCTCAGCTTTTCGGTGCAATAAACACTCACAAAAAGTCTATTTCTTGGCTAAAAAGTTACATACTGTGGCTAACTGTTGGAAAGTGGTTGGGAATAATTGTTCCATAGGTCTGGACATTTGAAAATTCCAATTAAACAACTTTTCTTCTCGGTAAAACTTATCAAACTTTATTTTACACCAGCGTGATTGAGTGCACACGTGTGACATGCTCTTTCTCTGCCACTTGGTTCACTTTTTCTCTGTAATTCTCCTGTGTGCAGCCATCTGAGACCCATCACCTGCAGGCAGCGCCGCCATGACATTTTAAGGAGTTTTTAATTCTGAAAACACCTTTCAGGGAGCTACCACCGGAGGGAGAAAGAGAGCACGACACACACACTACTATAAGCTCATGAGCAGGGATTTATAATAACAGTGTGGGGTCTGAGATCTGTATATAGATAGTTTTGAGATTGTAGAATGTGATGATGTCATATTCCCAGATGGAGGTTTGCGCTGTACTTTGCCATAAAATATCCAAAAGGTAAATTCATAAATGTGGAGACTGATCATTTTTATAAGTGGCTAGGTACAAGAACTCACTGCAATACAACAAAAAATTGCATTTCAATTATATTAACTTTAGCTCCCTGCATTTGTTTTAAATAATATAGGCCTACAGATTGTTATGATGTCCTCTGAAACCCCGCACGCCTTTATACTGACTATTCATATATCCTTTATTATTAGATTAACCCCATTTCAGATATGGGTTAAAATAGGTTTATGTTAAGATCCACCTTGTAACTGTTTTGGGAGTTGGTCTACCACCTGCGTGTCTATCTGCATTATTACTTTGCCAAGAATGTTCCACAGTATGGCATTAAAGGATTTTATCGTAACAATATCCAAATCTTACTGTACGCTATTTTTCACAATATACATCTCATGGTATGGTATTTATTGCGATATTTTGTGGAGGCTAACAAAACTGTGAATATGTTACTTTTTTTCTTTTTTTTTTTTTTTTTACAGTGCTTAGAACTGTTATTTCTTCTTGTAGTTTGCACCAAGACAGAGCAAAGGATCATGGTTGATGTAGTTCCCTCTGGTTTTTTTTTGTTTGTTTTTTTATCTATTGCTGCACCATAACAGTGAAATTAAGCAAAGAAACCTGTGATTCGATATATTGTGATGGTCCACGATATTTTTGAGAGACTTTTGACGATACGATATCACGATATGTTGGTTATTGTTACACCTCTATAATTTATACAGTTATAGATGTTTTAAAATACGCTTTACTGTCCCCACAAATTTCACTGAGTGGACTTGCCTCTCCACAGATCAGACTTGTAACTCATCTAGATACGTTTTTAAAGGTGTTGTACCTGATTTCTACTGTCTCAAAAATATCAACAACAGAAACAGATTCTTTAAAATGTTTTGTAGTGGTCCAGAGTTATTCTTCACTCACCTTATGCGATCCAAACATCCTCAATATTCACAGCAATGAGTTACGTAAATTTTTGCAACTGTCAGAGGCCACAGTAAAACAAAGAACAACTAGCATGCTAATGTACACTTCAGATTATCGGACAGATAATGCTTTATAATTAGATGGAGACAGCACACAGTGGACATACTCTGAGCTCAAGAGCTGTATGCAAAATATATCTGTACTTGCTCAAATACATGGGGAAAAAAGCCATACTGTAGAACATTCTATATCATCTTCATGGAACCACACAGGTGATGGACCTTTCAACAAAAAGTCGCATAGTGCACCTGTCAGTAGTAACTATGGTTAAGGTTAGGATCAGTCTCCAGGCAGGGAATGCAATGCAATGTCCTCAAGAGGCATGGAAACCAAAGCAAATCTGCTCTTGCATTTGTAAAGTGGTGTTCAAAGTGTCTCAAAACACTCAGGAAACCCAAGAACACAATTAGTAGTCAGAAACATGACAACCTTTCATAGCTTTCAACGCGTTTTATTCCAACCAAATTACACGCTTGCTCCAACCACCAGGCACCTAAGACCTGAGAGAGGCTACAGCGACATTGTAATGAATAAAATATGCTTCACCCACAATTAACTCGCAGTAGAGGCAATTTGAGTAGACAGCTGCATTTATTTTCGATGAGGATCAACACCGCATATGCTATTATAGGTTAACTGGTCCCTGGTGGAGAATTACCACTCTTATGTTTTGGTTGTGCGGAAATTATATGTTGAAATAGGCTATGCTTCGGAGTGCTCTATTTTTTATATGCATTTGAAGTGAAAATAACAATGGTATTAGTGTGAGTCTGACATCTAGATTTCTTAGTATTATTGAGCAAAGTGTAGGAAGTCAAAAGTGAGTGAGGTAATGCAAAGGAAGTGTTTGAAAATCATTGATGGAATAAGTTTTCAATGTTGAACTTAAAAATTTTTAAGATAAGAAAATGTATTGATAACTACAGTACATTTAAGGTTACATCATCAATTAGAGCCATGAATGAGAGAATAAATGAGTCTATAGACCTTAAAAACATGGATGAGGGTCATGGATACTGCACGGTTCTCTCCAGCATCTAGGTCAGGAATCGGAATACAGTAGACGGTTTACCCAGGAAGTCATAGTCCGAGCAACAGCCAATCAGCGAAGAGCTGTGAAGCCATGACGTCAAACTCAAACGCCTGTCTGGGTTCCTTTTGTAGTACAGCACAACAGTAAATAAAGCGTCAAGATGGATGTAGACGAAGACATGTATTCTGTGTTGGCAACGATTCCCAAGATCAAGGATTTAAAGCCGGAACAAAGAGAATGTTGGTGGTGAATGGTGAATGGTGAATTTTATCAAGGGGAAAGACGTTATTGTCCTTCTTCCTACGTGATTTGGTGCAACCAAATAGCAGCGACTGGTTAAATAAAAAAAGTACCCGCCCACTGTCGATCAAACAAATCCTAATGCTGCAAGGTCCGACAGTTTCCACGAAGTGAAACCTGCTGATGAATCAGGCTAGTATTTTTACTCCACTCCAGCTTGAACTGACCTATAAAAATATCTGTGCAAAAAGATGAACCAAAATAAACAATGCATTTTGGGCCATAGTCTCTTGTCACAGCCTGATCTTGTCTCATCTCAAGCAGGGCCAGGCCTTGTTAGTACTTGGAGACTGGAGGGAGATGTCACAGTGGGGTGCCATTAGCAAAAACCGTTGTGGTGTCCTCAGGCTCACCCACTATGCCTAGTAAGAAAGTGGTGTGTGCGTGAGTGACAGTGGTCAAAGGGATAAGGACGATGGACAATGGCACAGATTGTCATCCTCGCTTGCATCACTCTACCCCAGGGCAGCTGTGGCTACAATAGAAGATTACTACCACAGAGTGAGTGAATAATGCTTTGGATGTCTTGAGAGGCTCTATATAAATCCAAAGATTAATTCATTAACTATCAGGATTGACAAAATTACGTTTGAACATCTCAGTCAGTACCAATATTTGGTATAAATCTGCCAACACAAATATGCAAAAACAGTCAAGACAAGTCAAAGACAAGCAAGTCACAACAAAGTATCATACATAAAGCACATCCTAATTACCTGCCTGAAAATTATTCAACCTTGCATTCATCTGTCCATAATAGTTGCTTTGACCGAGTTGAGGTAAGCCTTCAGCCCTTTGTAATCTGACATCTAGAGGCTTGTGAAGACGGGTGTATGCTATCATCCTGTATAAATGTAGTTATCTGTTTTCCATTATACCTGATAGGCACCAAAGGAAGAGAGAGAGAGAACATCAACCATGACCTTTCTTGTTGTATGGACATCTTTTGATGAATGTGCAACCTTTTGAAAATTGCCCAGGCTGGATGAAAGACACACAGGAACGGACACAACAAACTCATTGCTTATTTATTGTATACTGTACTATACACATTATTCATGGCACTCTGTTATTGCAGGCATTTCCAGATGTATGGACTGGCTTTGCATCGCCATAGCTGCAAGTCCCGGTGTCCGCTCATTGATCACACAGTAGACTGTTTGTCCAGCTTTGACAGGGCAGAGCTGTGCGTGGACTGTGAATACTGACATTCTCTGTTATATCTGTCTGTGTATAAGCGATGATATGAAAAAAGATATATATTTTTACATTTGTCAGATGAATTGAAGTATCAGGTCCAGCCTGCGGCATAAACATACTAAGCGGTTGATTAGGGCATCAACCACAAGGGGGGGAAAGAAGTGGACTACGGGAGTGTGACATCACCCATAGCGTTCGGCTCCAGTCAAATGAAATTTACAAGACTAGCAGTTATTCAAGCAAAATTTGGAGCCAGGTCCATATTAGGAAAAGAAATTTATGCACAAAATAGTGAAGTAAAAACACCAGGATCATGTAGAGCGGGTTAATATGAATATTTTAAGACTAAAATGACGAGGCTCAGAGCAGCAATTACAGAGAAAGGGGTGACAATATTTCAATGTAAAGTCAATTGGAGCCAGAAGTGATGGAACCAGAAGAGCCCCCATGCTCACATTTATATATACAATTTATGGAGTGCACCTCTTCATGCTAAAGCTTCATCGAATAATGAGATGGCTCTTGAGAAAGTTTAGGAGTGAGGCTGAAGGATGAAAATAATAATGCATCAGTTTTATATAGTGTTTTTCTGGACACTCAAAGACACTTTATAGAGCATTACTATACACTGTTGTAGCCACAGTTGCCCTGGGGCAAACCAAAGGAAGCAAGGTTGCAAATCTGTGCCATTGGACCCTCTGACCACCACCATCATTCACACACACACACACACACACACACACACACACACACACACACACACACACACACACACACACCACTTTCATACTAGGCAGTGTGGGCAGTGTGTCCTAAGAACACAGCAACAGTTTTTTTGTGACTGGCTGCCCACTGTGGCACCTGATTTTCCCAGTGGTCTCCCATCCAAGTAATAACCAGGCTCGGCCTTCTGAGATCTGACGGGATCAGGCTTTGACAAGTTGGTATGGCCACACACGCAAAAAAAAAAAAGAAAAAGTAAAATACTGTTGAAAAAAAGATGGTGAGTGAGCATAGACCGTACTAGAATATATAGATGGACATAGCTAATCCAAAAGGGAAGTGAGCATGGGCATGCTCCGACTTCATTGACTCTAATTCACTGTGTATTGAAAAATCGTAGACCCTCTCTCTGTAATTGCTGCTGTATTCATATTAACCTGCTCTGCTTTAACTATTTTGTCCACAAATCATGATATGAACATAATAATAACAGACAAATCATGTGCCTTCCCGTGGTCACTCCTGCTAGCATTAGCAACAGGTTTGATTGACAGCGTTGCTAAGCATGAAGGGGCGTTACCTTCAACAGCCTCACTCCTGATTGGCTCATTGGTTGCTATGATACTGAGGTTGGAATTTCAAATATGGAACTCAACGTCAAATTCACCCCCATAACTGCCAACCTCGATGAGATTCATTTGACTGGAGCCGAACGCTATGGGTGAGCATAGACTGTACTAAATATAAATGGACATATCACTGGACAAGGCTCACTGGCTAATAATGTCATTCTAAGTTGCATGTTTAGGGACATTTAGCTACAGTTAGCCCTCAAATCCATTATCTTGTTTAGGCCACCATATCTGCATAAGTACATGTGAATGAAGGTGGTATGTGTGTCTGTTTGTGTGTGCGTGTGTGTATGTGTGTGTGAGAATTACTTCATATGGGGTTGAGCCAAAGACGATGGTTTATGTCCTTATCGACCCGTTTAATGTTTGTGAACAACGTGTCTGCACAATACTGAGCAATAACTTTAACAGATTGCGAGAGACATTTTGACTGAGTAAATAAGCATAGGCCAAACAAATAAAAGCATAAATCATGAAGGTTGAATATCAGGAAACTTGTACATCAATTTTAACCAATAAAACATAATGACTTTTTAATTTAGCTAAATATTGATTACGTTGTTATGTATGTCCTGCCAAGAGAGTCAGATACCAGCAGCTTTAGTCTAAAGCTTTAGTCTTTAGTCTTTCAAACAGTCCCATTCAGTCCCAAATTTCATTTAATTTATTATCCATGTATTATTTGCTTGGTGGTGGTGGAGGTTACTATTATAACCAGATGCAGAATGACAGGAGCTGCCAATCTGCATCACCAGGAGTTCAACCAACAACCTTCAGCAAAATGGGTAGGGTACCAAAATTAAGCATTACCTTGAAATGACAAACAAAATAAAATCAAGCAGTGAAGATTGTGTTTTCATATTGGCATTGAGTTAATAATGTGATAATCAGGACAGAGTCGGCTCTTTTGAGTTGTTCCTTCAGGTGAATGGTTGGAACCAGATCTAATTTTTTAAATGATTTGAATCTTTCTTTCTAATTTTGTGCTTTTTTCACTGATTTATTTTGAACCAACACAAAAATCTGAGTTTTTCTTACAAATAAATAAATAAATAATGATGTCATAATAATAGTTGTTATTTCATTGTTGTGCAATGTGTCATTTATAGGCACAGCCCCATCTTCAGTTTGAACAGCTGATCACTTCTTAGTCTTGGTTAGTCTAGTTTCTAAAATGAGTCCTCTTCTGGCTTCTGTTATATAAATATATACAAAAAGAGACAGTCTTCTGAATGGCTCTCTAAATGAACATATCCAAATGATTCGGATCCCATGAAACAGCCGCAAATCCCATTATTAGTAAGAATGTCTGTAATCAGAGCTAATTAATGCTATATTCGTGGGTTACATTAAGAGCCTCTTGCCTGTTCTTTCATATGTACCATGCAGCTAGTTTGAAACACTTGAACCTGTATGACAGAGAACATCATTATACAAAAACCAAACAAATAATAATTATAAGGTTAAAATTAGAATAATAATAATACCATACAGTTTTATTACAAGCTCAACAAGCCTGTCAAACTGTACTGTGCAGTCATTATTCATTCCCACATGAGCTACTTCAGTAACCACCACTGCCGTGGGCTAGACTGACTCACGCATCCTCTACATGCATTCATAAAGTAAGTGAAATGTCTTGCCAAATGACACAACCACAGTACACAATGTTCAGAGCTGGAATCGAACCTGCAGAATTTTCGATTGGTAAGTGACTGCTTTCGTCACTCCACCACTGCTGCCCCCGATATTATTAACTTTTTGCCACCTTAAAATTGAAAATTCCGTATTGATATAATTAGACTAGTCCTTTCTTCTCTCCGAATCAAAAAGGTGAAACTCGCCAGCGTCTTTGAAATGGTCTCACACATTAACCCAGATGTCTTGTCTGCAGTTCTACAGAAATAGGCTTCTTATGAGCGTGCTCCCACCTCTCTCCTTTTTTTTTCGACGCTTCAATAATGAATGATCTCCCCTTTCAGAACTCCTCCCGTGGGCCTCGCTGATGTATGGGAGCCCGGAGGGGACATATAGGAAGCATTAGCTCAGCTTGAGATTCGACAAATGGGAAGTGAGTGATGGAGGAGTACGTTGACATCCTTTTGACATTTGTGACAGAGTGAAAACAAGCCATTGGCATTCTAACCATTAACGTCTGCATAGAGAAGCGTGGATATATTTCACAGTAAAAACCACACTGAATATAAGAGACTGCTTTGCATGAAATCATTTCTTTCCAAACCTTTGGGGTGACAGCAGAATGATTTTTGTCATCAGTCATGAGCTCTCTTTGGTATTGGATTCTTCTTACGATTGCCTGCTTTGCATAGTGAAGGCCAATTAATCCAAGTTGGCTGCTTCCCCTTCGAGTGCTAATGCGATTAATGGGATTGTGGCTAAAGCTAGTGGGATGTGGGTGACCAAATAGAGCTGGAGATGACTATAAGTGGTAAGACAAGACATGTGTTTGCACTTTTACACTTAGTTAAAAATTATACTTTCTTGAACTCAAAATATATCCCGTGTTGTGTCAGCATTAAATTCTAAAATGTTTAATTGTCAAAGAATCAGGAAGTCAAAGTGCGCAGTTAGCATGCTAGTTGTTGTAAACTTCACTGCGATGGCACAACTCTGCTCTGGTCTCTGAAAGCTTGTGAAAAGCTCTTATAAACTCATTACAGTTAATATTTAAGATGCTAGGAAACTGAGGCCGCCCCCATCCTCCTCTTTCCCACTTCACATCAGAAAGTCAGACTCACTAAACACCTTCAAAAAACGGATTAAAACACGCCTTTTGCTCACATCCTACAGCCCCCACACAACTGCTCCTCATTACTGTTTTGTCTGGGTTTAGTGTTACTTTATTGTGAAGCATCTTTGTGTCACCGTGAAAAGCTCTATATAAAACCAATGCATTATTATTATTATCATTAGGAATAATTTTGGACCACTGCAAACCATTTAAAATGAACTAGTCCTGTGTTTTTCATGTTTGTAAGACAGTTGAGGTGCAGCACTTTTAATAACATTGCAAATGGAAATGACAAGAAGAGGTTTCAAAAGTTTTTCTTGTGGCCATGCCTGCTTGTCAATGTCTCGTCTTGTCAGATCTGGGGAGTTGACCAAGGCCACGCCTGGTTTGTCCTTGAATGGGAATCATAGTGTCCTTAGTTGAGAAACACTATTTCCATTCTTTATATGTTTCGCATGAAGAATTGACAATACACTTTTTAAATCTTTTGTGTGTATGTGTGTGTGTGTAATGTATAATTAGTTGCATACTATATAAAGCCAGATAATTATTTTGCCATGGACTGCTGGATTAGTTACATAAGAGAATTTGGAGGTAAAAGTAGAACTATTACTAAATATACAACAGCTTTTATAATTAGAGAGTAGAGTAGAGTGTGCCGAATTTTGGTGAAGTTGCAGATTAGCGACAGTGACTCTACTTCCTGTGTACTTTATCTCCAATCTTTTATGCTTTAAAAGTCGTGTATCTTGAGTATTGCACCACATTTCACAAATAATAATCACACAGTTTTGACTTGTATCTAAACTAGAAGTGCAGTGCTCAGATTTTTTGAATGCTTAAGAGTCTCAAAGCGAGTTGTTTTACTGTAACATAAGTTCTAAATATTAGTTTGGTTCCAACGAGCTCGGACGGGTTTCCATGCTCTAATTTGAAGACAAAAACATTGGGCTACTTTTGGACGGTTACGAGTTATGGTACTGAAATTGTCTTGAAGTGTCACGAACCATGTGCATTTTTGTTTTCCATGATGCAATGAAAGACTTGGTTTAATTTCCGACTGTACAGCCACAAAAGGGGCCGCTTTGTTTTTGTCTATTTGTCTTTTCTTTGTCAATAGCTTCACCTCAATCAAACCCTGCTCATCAGAGGCCATTCTGTTTTGCACTCAAGTAACCTAAACTTATTACAAAGTTCACTGACTCCACAACACACAATTAGCACGAGTTTGCACGTTTGGTCCATCTACACTATGCTGAGCCCCTGCCCACCGAGGCCACTGCCCTGCGCTCAAAGTGTAGCACAAATACAGAGACAAAAGCAGAATGAGAGTGAGCAATTTACGGCCGGGCGCTTTGTGGAGAGCCTTCCCAACCCACACAGCTCCATTCACGGACTACGCTTATCGAGAATCAACTGGACAAAAGCTTACCACCACGGGACAACTTAAATGGGGCATGGCTGAGTGCAAAGTGCGCCTCTTGTAGCAGCAGAAAAGAGCGGTGGGGAGGGGGGAGCAGATGCGATGGCTATACTCTTTCGATAATGATGAAAGCAAATGAAGGTGCAGGCAGTTACGGTTGGAGTGGGTAAATCGTTTCGGACCGTGATAGAGAGGAGTTGGAGCTCGAGTGATGGGGAGAACAATGGGAATACACTATTGTTTGCGGAGAATGGATGATTGTTTCGAAATAAAAAAAAGTAATTATAGCAAAATAGATGCTTTAGCCTGGTTTTAAATTGGTTGAGTTTTGATTAGGGTTAGATTTGTTTTATAATTTGTTTAGTTTCTGACCAGCTTAAAGGACTGTTGTGATGTCTGACGCTTCTCTGCAGTTTTGAAGTAAATAAGTTAACTTTATTTATAAAGCGCTTTTCATAAAGTCACAAAGTGCTCTACAGAGAAGATGTATACCAACAATACAAAGGAACAATAAGTAAATAAATGGGTCATAGGGCTCAGCCAACCAAAAGCTTTTCTAAACAGGAGTATCTTCAATTGCTTTTTTTTAAAAATGAGGAAGGGGCAAAGCTTTCCTGTTAAAACTTTTCCGAAGTAAAAGTTCTTTGTTCAAATGAATTTAAAATGGTAATTTTAAAACTAAAGTAAAGTTTAAAGGTGCACTGTTTTTCTGTTAGAGGGTCTGCCATCTGCTTGCGTCAGAGGAGATGTTATTGCTTTGCCCAGATGCCTTGCTGATGGTAGGGCATTAAAACTGTCTTTATCCATTGAAAAAAGCAGGCGATAGCACCAGGACAAGTTACAGGGCAGATCTGTGGAAAGGCAAAAACATATTATACAAGATTTTCATGGAAACAAGAGCAGTTATAAACTTTTGGCTAATTTTACATTCTCTCCCTTCATCAGTATGATATCCTGTTTGAGTTTCCCTATTAAAGGTACAGTATTGTACAAAATTTACTCTTGTGAACTAGGTTATAATGTTGTTACCTTCGCTGTTGTAATGTTGTATTTTCTTTTACTCACACATCTCCAAAGCTCGAAATCCTCTGTTCAAGCTTGTGATGACACAGAGCAGTAGTTTTCAAGTTAACAGCTACCTTTTACATTTTGTTAGCAATTCCAGGGCTAAAATTATCCAGATATTCTACTATTCTAATAAGTAATAATTAAAAATATTCTAGTGAAGGTGTATGGAGTTTAAAGGGACAGTCAGGAATTTTGGACATAGGGCCGCATTTCAAAATATTCCATCCAGTCCTTGTATTTGCAGAGGTCGCTGGTGCTAGGCTAGTGCATGTCAATGGCCATAGTTAGCCTGCCACTAAAAACAGTCTTACCCACTCCACCAATCACTCAAAGCAAGACTATTATTATGCCAGACTGTCGATGAAATTGTCTGTCTAGAATAATGTTTGACATAAAGCTAACATTGCATCGCATGAATCATCACATGTTGAGGGACTATTTTTTCATATATCAGTTCGCCGCTGCCAAGCTTTCTATCAGAACTCGCTGCTGCTGCTCAGACATAAATCCTTCAAATGCAAGATTGGTTTTACTTTTAAAAATATTTTATCAACAAAGACATTCACATCAATAGTCTGGCGTCATAATAGTTTTGCTTCAGGTGCTTTGTGGAGTGGGTAAGACTGTTTTTAGTGGCAGGCTAACTATGGCCATTGACATGCACTAGCCTAGCACCAGCGACCTCTGCAAAAACAAGGACTGGATGGAATATTTTAAAAAAGTGTCTCCACATGTCTAGAGCACTCTGGCTCACCAGAAAATGAGGTCCTATGTCCAAAATTCCAAACTATCCCTTTGGAGCACTTCCTGTATTACCACATGACATCACAAGGTGGAGTATTGTGTGTTTGAGAGAAGAACTCAGCCTAAATATGCAGGGTGTTAAATGTGTGTTAAACATGTGAATGAAACAAAACAACAAAACAAAAGTCCAGGTATGTTTTTGATGAGAAAACAACATTATAACATAGATCAGAAAATGGCGTAATATAGACCCTTTAATGAACCAGAAGCAGAACTGAAACAATACTTCTTTCACCACTTATTTTATGTATCTTTCTGTTATTCTTGCCTCACAGTTTAATATTTTAAATACAACCAAACACCATAAAACTAAGGGTCACCTCCATGCTCCAGTGGGACTAAACAGAGCCTGAATGCTGAGCAGATCCCACAGAGGGGCAGGGTTTGTAGCGTGCAGGGAGCTGGTTGTCAGGTACCGGCACTGGGCCCAGACAGCAGTAGACACAACAGCAGCACTTACACCTGTTTCCCAAGGTCAGGAGAGTTCCACCTTATTATCCAAAATGACTACCAACTGTGTGGAACAACCCCTTCTGCTTCCCAAATACTCTGCCCAGTGCTTTATAATGCGTCAGCACAGTGGGGTGAAGACCTAACCACCGTGGTAAATGTGTGTGGCTTTTTGCACTGTTTAACTTTTCTGATGAAGGGTTTTGTACTTGTCGAGAAAGAGGGTTTAAACACGGGGGGACGTTTATGCTGATTAATCTTATAATCTTATAATGTTTCCTCATCACAAACAGACCTGGAGTTGTGTTTTGTTTCTTTCGCACATGTTTAACACACCAACTCTGTATGTTTAGGCTGAGTTCTTCTCTCAAACAGAAAACACAGTTCCATCTTGTTATGTCATGTGGTAATACAGGAAATACGCCACTGTGTTTTTAAACTTCATGCAGCTTTACTAGAATCATTTGAATGATTTTAGCCCTGGAATTGGCAATCTCCATTAGCCTGATTCATCAGCTGTTTTCACTTTGTAGAAACCCATCTGACCTCGCAGTGTTAGAATCAGTTCGCTAGACGGTAGGAGATTACTTTTTAACCAATCTCTGCTATTTGGTCACGACGTATGTAATGTGCCGCCAATGGGGCTAACTGGTATATTAAGCTTTTCCCTAATCCTGTAGGAAGAAGAGCAATAACGTCTTTCCCCTTGATAAAATTCACCAAAGATTCTCTTTATTCCGGCTTTAAATCCTCGATCTTGGGAATCGTTGCCAACACAGAATATATGGCTCTTCGCTGATTGACTGGTGCCCGAACTCGCACTTCTGAGGTTTTTGCGAACCATCTAGTGTATTCTGATTCCTGGCCTAGTCGCTGGAGAGAAATTAAATTGAGCTTTAGATATTTATATATATTTAGAATTTAGCTTTAGAGATTTAGCCAGCCTGGCTAAATCTCCACTGAACAAAAGGTAAAACGCAAATTTTCTCCTCATGGATTCTACCTGGACTGAGGGATTCTTCACAAAAGGTAAAAAGTTAACATGAAAACTACTGTTCCTCTTCATGATATCACAAGGTGGAACACAACATTGTGAGCAGGAGGATACCAAGTTTTACAAGTTATCCTTTACTTGGAAATGTGACCAAAAAATAGCACAATATGGGCTCTTTAAATTAAGTCTAACCTAACTAAAGCAATGTCAAGAGAGCTTTTTTCTACACTGTCAAGAGGGCTTTCATTTTTCCTTTTGACTTAAGGTTACTATGACTTTAATGACATTTTGATTCTTTTTTTGTTTTTGATAGAAACAAACTATGCGGTAGGAACACTGCTTTTACTTTCATAATGATGTTTCCATGAAATGAAGGAAGCGTTTCTATGGTAACTCAAAGTGAACAAGTTAAAAGCTGCCCCACTGATAACAAGTTCAGAGTCAACCAAATACTAATGTCTCCTGTTTTTAATAGTGACTAAAAAGCAACATCGACCTAAAAGTCAAATCTGATTAAACTTCAAATACATAAAATATACAAAATTACTAAGATACTGAGCAGCTTTGGTTAGAAAGGCGCAAAGGTGTCACTGACTTAACTAGTTAGCTAGCTTTTGGATGGAAATCAAAAAGTACAGTAGCATCATGTTCTACTCTACACATCACATTTAAAAGAACACATATTATGCAAATGATACTTTTTCGAGTTGTCCCCTCATCAAAAACAAACCTGGAGTTGTATTTTGCTTTATTCACACACAGTGTTGGGAAGGTTACTTTTAAAATGTATTTCCCTACAGATTACAGATTACATACCCAAAAAATGTAGTTTGTAATGTAATCCATTAAATTACTTAAGTGAGTAACGTAATCTGATTACTTTGGATTACTTGATATTGTCATGCCTTATATGTTAAAATTTTCACACTGGCAGCCTTGAGAGGGCACTCTAGCCTTGTGGGTCAGTATCTGCTACTCCTATTACTCCTGTACCACTGTCACTTCACTCTACTGTGCATGTCTCTTGCAGAAAGAGCCGCTGTCCTGTCTGTATCATGTCACTTGATCACACCATTACTTCTTAAAATAAAAAATGTAAACAAACATATAAAAACAACTCAGAAGACTGAACACAAATGTCCATAAAAAGAAAATCAACTACTTGCAGATTACAGGCTGCAAGTAGCGAAAACGGTAATCGAGCAGCAGAAAGAAAGTTTGGAGGGAGCAAGATGGACGGATCGACAAAGCATGGACAACCGAAACCATCCTGTTGGGAATCAGAAAGGCCAGAATAATTCTAACTGGAACTGATGCTGAGTCTGACGACAGCTACGCAGAAGAGGAAGCGGCACTCAGTTTACCTCTTGAAGTCGCGGAGTTTCTCAGAAGTGTGTTAGAACTGCTCATATGTGACATAAACAGCCTGCTGTTCTCTGTTCTATTGTTATAACTTGCCTTTCAACATGAAATGTCGGGTCCTGGTCGCTGATTTTAGAAACTAAATTTCCCCCAAAAAGTGTGACTTATAGTATGGTGTGACTTATATCTATTTTTTCTTCTTTGTTATGCATTTTTTGGCTGGTGCGATTTATACTCCGGAGTGACTTACAGTCCAAAAAATACAGTAGCCTTCACAAATTTGACAAGATCAGCAAGCGAGCCAATATAAAAGGTCATTCACAAACAGTCGTCAAGTAGGTTTCAGATCCATCGTGACCCAAATGATTCTTCTTCTTTTCCTCTCCAGAATCTCTACTTTTGGTGTTTTAGCTCACTTTATGTAATACCTTTATCCCTGTGTCAATACTACGCCTGGCTCCCCTGTGCATTCCCATAAGGCGGATACACTCACACAAATCCATCAGATATACA
This sequence comes from Boleophthalmus pectinirostris, assembly GCF_026225935.1. Classification (NCBI taxonomy): domain Eukaryota; kingdom Metazoa; phylum Chordata; class Actinopteri; order Gobiiformes; family Gobiidae; genus Boleophthalmus; species Boleophthalmus pectinirostris. The sequence goes on from NW_026571299.1 coordinate 16,861,204, forward strand.
GACTCTCTCCATTCAAACACACTGCTTTATGTTAATCCCTTTTTTGTATTCTCCTCTGATATTTCCATAATCCACCCTGTTCTATCTCATCCACCCTACCTTTGCACCTTTCGCGTTCCCGTCTTTCTTCTAAAGTACCGTAATGAATAAAGAGTCATAGGCTGCAATAGAAAAAGGACGTACAAGTACCACAGCCTAATGTCATAAAATAATGCTTGGCTGGTTGTAACAATGAAAGGACATTGCTGAATCCAAAATGAGCTATGCCAAAACAAGAATTTGCAAATGGATTTAATTGAGTTGGCTTGTTACGCTGAGAAATATTGCATTATTATAACATAATCAGCAGAGTATTTACATACACAAAACTTTGAATATAACTTTGACAAATATTGGTTACTTTCACTATTATATGCATAGTGTCAATATATAAATAATAATAATATGACATTTAATTTTTAGATAGCTTTTTTGGACATTCAGAACACTTTACAGAGCACATATTAGTACAGTCAATACAGCAATAAACAAATGATACAAATAATAACACAGGAAACAGTGAATCAGGTGGAGAAAACATTAAACACTTGAGATGTTTCTTGAAGGTGGGGAGGTCGGTGCAGTCACAAAGTTACTGAGTTCCAGTGAGTTGTGACTTCCAGAGGACAGGAGGTTATAATATATACTGTACAATAAACAAAGAAACAAACAAACAAACAAAAAATGGTAGAAAATATTGGAGTCCCACCACATACTTTGTTCTATCCTATCTATCAGTCAATCAATCAAACTCAGTTCATCAAATTAATTTATAGAATGTTGTTAAAACACTCAAAGTTACCAAAGTGCTCCATATTAAAATGAACACTATATAAAAACATTCACAGTAAAATCAATATAAAACATGCAAAACAATGAAAGTGTCACTGCATTAGAGTGTTAAAAGCCAGTCTGAATAGATAATAGTAGATAAAGTAGATAGATAATAGTTTTGAGGCTGGACTTGAAAAGGCCTATTACCTGCTCTCCCATTTTGACCTGCTTTTAATATTTAAAAAAACATTTCTGGATCAAGGTGAGACACAGGCTTTTACAGAGAGAATATCTTAAATTTAGAGATATTCATTTGAAAACTACTGCAGCTTTTTTCCATCAGTTTAAGTTCTCATATAAAAACTAAAGCATTTTATGAATTAAACTTACCAAAGAAAGAATGCACATATTTTGGACACAAGGATCTTAAAAATGGACAGAGCAGATTCTTGCAAACTCTTCCTTCATTGTATTGACATATTAGGGGGGAAAAAGTACCAAGGGGATTTTGGATTTCTTATTTAGTTTTTGAGTAAATTAGATTTAACTGAAAATTCATAAAACATGTTTTTATTAATTTGGGGGAGTTAAAACATGAATAAATCAGTCTTAGAATTAGATATCAACTAATCATTACAACCCAAATATAAAACTGTGAAGTTTGGTGCAGGTGCTACTTTAAGAGGTGATATTTATGTCCATAAGAGAAAAATGCATTTTGAGAAAACAGCCTTTGAAGTCTCATAATATAAATGTCTGGCTATAAGTGTAATAGATGTAATGACAAAACATATAGCGGCAGATTGGACAATGTTTTTGTTTCCACATGAAAGTGGATTTGACCAAAAAACAAATAATGACTTTAACCAGTAGTGTCGCACCTTAATACTGAAACTACTTTGAAGTAAAATGAAGTGAGTGAATTAATATTAATAAATGAGTAAAAGAGTGAATGAGTAAGTGAATGAATGGGCAAATGAGTGAATTAATTAATGAATAAATGAGTGAGTGAATGAATGAATCAGTGAGTGAATGAATTAATGAATGAGTGAGGGGGTCCTGCCCAGCACCTTCCTGCTGCTCTCCTGTCATTTGTTTTGGGTTTTGGTCTTTCGAGCTGGGGCCATAACTAGAGGAGGTTCGTCTAGGAATTGGTAAAGTATTTCCCTTAGACAAATTTGTTTGTGTGTTGGGATTTTTGAGGTGTATTTCAGCCAATTATTGTTCATTTTGTGCCAGAGCCTGACCCACTTACCTACTTTTGCGATTTTGTGAATGGACCCAGCTATGGACCCATTTTTTTCAGGTGCTGTTCGGGAGCACACTTTGCGTTGGAGCGGACACACACTGGGCATACGGCTTTGGCGTTCTGTGTGGACTATTGTGGTGGGTTTTTGCATGTTTGAAATACAGGTGAGTGAGGTTGTCTTGTGCATAGCTTTTGTGAAAGTTGAATTTCCTTTGCCTTCTGGCCAGGCTGAGAGACATTGCTCCTTTGGGTTTTGCCAGTTTTGTTAGTGCTGCGTGGTGCAGTTAGTGTTTGCTCTATAAACAGTGTTCTCTGGAGCACGTGGGATCTTGGGAGGTCACAGATTGCCATTCAAAGCCACTGGTTTATGCACTTTGGAAAGGGAGTGCATAAAAAGCCACCACTGATCACGTAAAAAGCCAGGCATAGTTACTTAGGTGAGCTCCCAATTGGGTAGGGGAAGACTAGAGCAGGCATCTTTTGCTTTATAATGTATTATGCCGTATGAGTATGAAATGTCATGACGTGTTTGTTGTATTATGTGTTTGAGTGAGTTTGTGTAAGGTTTACTTTGATTTAAAGCCACTTGATTTTTGCCTTTTTGTCTGCGCATAAATTTTACCAGGCATTACCAGGAGTTTGATTTGGAGGATTTTGTGGCACAGCCCAGTTTGGGAAAACTCGACATGTGCACTTAAGCCATGTCTGTGTGCCATTGCGACTCATTATGAAGTGCTGTTTTCAAAACAGGACAAGAAGCAGGATCTTTAGTTTAAGCTCCACACCACTTTAGGTGAGCAAAACGTTCTGCCACCTGTGGGCTCGGTTACTCCTCGGGTTGAAAGTGAGGCACCTGACCCTGAGTTGCGTAAGTTGGAGCTACAGTTAGAAATGCGGTGTTTGGAGCTTAAGGAAAAGAAAATGCAGTTGCAGATGCATTGTCCAGCGCTCCTGTTCTGTCCTGCTCCTGTGTCCATGTTAGGCAGCCCCGTTATGCTCTCTCCTTTCTTGCTATCCTTTCCTGCAGTTGAGTCAAAGCTGAACCTAGTCAAAGCTAGGTGGTGCATACACTGGTGAGGCCTGTAAAAGTTTGATCACTGGAGCAAACCACCATGCTTTGCTTAACCGGGACAGCACAGTGAACAACCTGGCCACTCTGCTGTCTTTTGAGGTACCCTCGCCTCCCTCAGTTCTCAGGACTATAAAAGCCTGTGTGCGGTGCACATGTCCCCCTCTTTCCTTTCTTTTCCACTCCATCCTGCGAAGCTGCCATCCGGCCACACCACATAGCCACCACTATTATTATTATTGATTATTTTTGTAATAAATACATGCCCGTGCAAGGGTTAAAACTTTCATTGTTTTCATCTTCCCATTCATTTGTTGCAGTCCTTTGAGCCAGAGGGAATGAAAAAGTGAGTGATTGAATGAATGAGTGAGTCAATGAATGAGTGATCACTCTTGGAGCACTTGGTGTACTGTTGTTCTAGAGGTGACTGTATTTAGAAAGACAATAAATAGAATAGCATAATACATACATATCATAGTTAATTTCAATACAGTATTATTATTTTTTCCCCCCTTAGGTTCTGTTCTACTGAGCTGAGCTGTAAATCCTCTTTTGTACATGAGCCAATACACATGCAGTGATGACATTATGGTGATGCTGGTGACAAATGAAACGCCATGTCAGCAGGTTTGTACACAACATACATTTTACATTGTGATCTCTCTCGTGACTCATGGTCATATCACTCTTGCTTTATGATCTATTTTATAATAAGAAAATACACAGTCAAAACATATATATTATTACATTTATCAATAAACATTAGCCTATGCCGTCACTTATATGCAGGATAGGCTGTTGTGGGTAGAGTAGTCAAAAAGTGCACTCAAATTCTTTTAAAGGTGCAAAAGTAATTGCATTTCCTGAAATGTTTCACAGTATGGCATTAAATATATCTATCTAGTTCACATGCATTGGATTAAGGAGGCTATTGCGATACAGAAACAAGACCACAGGACAGTAAACAGGGACGAGGGGGCCTACTAACTTCCCCTGACCTGGGAGCTGTCTTGGATAAATCGGACTGCAGATGGCGCTGTCCCCCTAGCATTGCAACCAGGAGAATTGTGCCAAAATCTGTGTGAATCAAATGGCAGTACATCAACGTAACATGACGTGACACCCAAAACATGTCAAGGTAGTATCTGCAAAGTACTCACCAGTCTGTTTATATGATATATTACTGGAAGACCGAAATTAACCTCTTTGACATAATATCTTGCCTTTCCACAGATTTGACATGTAACTTGGTCGAGACACAGTGGGGCAGTCCAGGCTAAGCGATCTCCATGGAGACAAGTAGGTAAAGGATCCTCCAGAAAAATTACACAGTGCACCTTTAAAATTATATTGCAAAATAATTCCCTTTTCAAGTAAGATTACAAAAAAAAAAAAGTACTACAGTTTCAAGGTAACATCTAATCAATGATATAGGGTGAATGTAAATACAAACAAAAAATAATAATGCATAGATTCTTGTAAGATTTGCACAAAGATGCTCAAAAAAGAGAAAATCCATTTCACAAACAGTTTCCAAGCGCTACACAAATGCATAATAATAACAACACAATAATAAAATGATCAAATAAATGCTCAGATTAAATCATACTAGTCTTAAAATAAAAAAAAAAAAAAAAAAGTAAAATAAAATAAAATATCATAAAATCATAAAATAGCAATAAATAAATAAGGCCAATAAAATACATTTAAAAAATAAACAAATAAATAAATAAATAAAAGACACAGAGTACCACACAACTCACATGGTGTTAAAAGCCAGAGAAAAGAAAAAAAGAAAACAAAATAATGGCCAATGAAACACAAATGGTGAAATAAGGTAATAGTGTCAATGTGAAATTTTCATTACTTTAGACCTACACAATGGAAGGAGTAATCAAAACTAGCCCTGTTAAATCATTAAAATACCACTCAATTCATATTCAAAGTATTGTATCATAAACTGCTCTGAAAATACAAGCTCCTCCGTTTATTTTAACTGTAACCACCAGCAGGAAACAGAATCAATCGACTAGCTAAACGATTCTTGCTGTCTGTAGTTTAAAGCTACACAATATAATAGCCTCTCTTTGGGAATTGAAGCGTATCTCTCCATAGACACAATATAAGGTCAATTATCACATGCTGGGATAAATTAAATCCTCCATTAGCTCCGGCGCGATTCAGTAGCTGTTGCATACTCAGCGCCTTGCCATATATTTTCCTCTCTATTTTTTCTGTCCATGCTGAGTCTGCGCATTGTTGGCATAATTATTGTCAGGGAAATGTGTGATAATTTATTTAATTTAGTGACAAAGAATGACGATGTAATCACAACACAGCGCTGGGGGACAGTTTTATATATTGTATGTTTGTCTTATTTATTCAGTGTGTGGAGCTTTGGGAATGGTTATGCAATGGACCAAAACGTGTACAAATACAGGCCATTACCCAGTGATATTCTAGTAGTTTGTGTTATGTTTCTTGGATTCTTTGAAGCACATGACCCAAATGTTGCAGATGTTTAAAGGGACAACATTATACTGTTTTCTGATCTATGTTGTATAATGGCGTTTCCTCATTAAAAAAACACCCAGACCTCTGTTTTGTTTCACTCACACATGTTGAACATTCAAATCCTACTTATTTATTTAGGCTTATTTATGTTCTTCTCTCTAACTGAAAACAGCACCACCTTTTGCAGTCATGTGGTAATACAGGAAGTGCTCCACTGTGGTTTTACACTCCATACACCTTTACTAGAATTATTTGAATGATTTCAACCCTGAAATTGCAATCTCTATGTTTTTAAAGTAAAATGTAGCTGAAAACTGACATGACATCTCAAGGTGGAGGAGTATTTCAAGGAGTATTTCAGGCTTTAGAGATGTAGACTAGAGCCCTACGCTCCAACTGGCTTCCCCGTTGAAAGCTTTTGAAAGATCATTGCGGGTGTGGGTAGGAGCGGGATGGTAAAGTGCAGTCCCGCAAACTAAATATGAGCGTAAAGTAAATATACAAATGATTAATGTAAGCCTACCATGCATAATTTGTGCATAATATTTTATTTGGCCTTAATAAAAACACTTTAAGCAACCTAAATTTGCGTATGTGGTCTAATCTCATGCACATTTTAGACAATTCCTTTCCATTTTTCCATGTTTGATGGAGCTTAAGAAAGCAAATGTCCCCATCCTGCGGGACTTGCGGGCAGGAGCAGGACTGAAAATTCAGTCCAGCGCAGACCTCTAATGTAGACGGACTAATACACCAGTGTGTTTTTAATGAGGGAGCAACTAGGGATGTAACGATATCCAATCTCGCAATATGATATTTTCACAATATGCATGTCACGATATTTATTACGATATTTGTGGAGACTAACAAAACTGTAAATATGCTACTTACTTCTTTAAAAAAAACATTGATACTGTTAATAATGATACAATAGTATGTAAAGAGACTTGTGATTCGATATATTGTGACAGTCCACGATATTATTGTGAGACTTTTGACGATACAATATCACGATATTTCGGTCATTGTTACATCCCTAGTAGCAACATTATAACACAGCTTAAAGCTCCCAATCGTCAAATTTGTATAATATGGTACCTTAAATAATACACTGTGTAACTTTTCTCATGGAGTGTCCACTGTCTGTTTGTCTCCGTGGAGATGTTATGGTCTGTTGGTTTCCTGGGATTTTTTTTTTTGCAGTTGGCACTAAACTTATGCATCTTATATTTATTCATTTATAGATGTCGTGTAGCTTTTTTTTTTTTTTTTTTTTTTTATGTATGGGAAAACATGCAGTAAGTGGGATTGCCTCTTCACAGATCTGACTTGTAACTTGCCAAACTCTTGTCTCCATGGAAATAGAAATGTTAAATATTATTCTGTGAAACATTTTTGGCAACACAATAACATCTCCATGGAGACTAACCTGTGGCAAACTCTCCAACGACACAATTACTTAATGCACCTTTTACTTACAGCACATGTTATGCTAAACCTTTAACCATAAAGTAGTTACCGCATCAAAAACGTTGTTGATTTATTTTCTTGCATTTCTGTGTGTTTGAGTATTCATGTATTCATATTTGTCTTAAGTCCCACCAGCTGATGTCATGGAGTGGTGCTCGTAGTTTAAGATAACAACAATGTAACAATATTATACAACGACTTAAAACTCATTGTATAATGACAAGCTCAATTTTGTGTAATACGGGACCTTTTTAAGTCTTAATCCTCCTGCCACTGCTATTATGAACATGACTAAAAATTCAGAAAACACTCTCAGACACTGCACTGAGATCACCCATTGCTTCTGACAACATTTCAGAACGTTTCATGCAAAATCAACCCCAAACTTCTTTCAAAAACCTTCCCACCAATCTCCATTTTGTGTTCTCAACCTGCACTCCTTTCCGTACACCACCCCCTAACTGTACAAGAAAGCCAAAACAACACAACATTTCCAGGCAGAACCTTTCAGATGGAACAAAAGGGGTCGATCAAACATCCCCCATTTGCGTTTGTTCTCAGTATGGCAACTGTTCCCATGGCGCGCGCGGAGTCTGCATGCTAAACGCGGTGTAGCTCGCTGTTCGGATCTCAATCTCGTCCCCCGGGAGCCCAGGTGCCTCCGCAAACTGAGGAAGAGCTGCAGACTTGGGCTTTATCCATTGATACCGCCCACCGAGGTAAAGAGTTTCAAATGGGAAGAATTACGGGATCGATAGCGTGATTAGCAGAGGCCTTGTAGCGCTAGCGTGTTGTCGGCGATCTATTGTATCAAGCTAAACCCCGGGGATGGTGCTACGTCCCGAAGAGGAGGGGTGGTGCATGAGAATCAGGCTGAAAGAGAGTAAGAGAAAATAAACAATAAAGGGTTCATGTTGCGGTATTTTCTGATCTGTTGTAATGTTTCCTCATCGTGACATTATTATTCTGTCAAAAAACTAAAACACGCTGCTCTGTCTTGTAATACAGGAAGTGCTTTACTGTGTTTTTAAAGGTGCAACTTTTCTGGTCGAAGATCCATCAAATGCTTTTCTCCATGGAGATGTTATTGCTTTGTCTGGAATGTTATTGCTTTCTATCGTCATGGTGATCAAATCAGACCAAATGACAGGTCAGATCTGAGGAGAGGGAACCCCGCTCACAACTTACTTACAACCAGAATGGTATAAAACCACCTGTAACTGACTAAATGTTAAGTAGAGCTGTTTAATGAGACACTGTGGAACATTCCAAGCAGAGCAATGACATCTCCATAGAAACAAGCAGGTGACAAACCCCCAACTACAGTATAAAGTTACACAATTCACCTTTTAACTCCACACACTTTCTCTAGAATCATTTGGACAATGTCAGCCCTGGAACAGACCTTTTTCACAATGGCCGGAAGTGCAGCGATGTAGGATAAACGTCACTTATATTAATGCTGTTCTATGTTCTGGCAAAATATCTGTGGAAATGTCTTGCGTATTTTCCACCAGCTTCATAAATCTGCCCCATCACCAAATCTTCATCCAACAAGGTCGACAAATTCTGTCCATGAAGAATTTATCCACAACTATCAAAGTAGAAAAGACGCAAACTTAAAAGCGAACAACGACGCGTTAGTGAACTACTACTGAGCAAAACTAACATTATGGTCATGAATAAAACATAAATAACTTGTTTACTCAAACTGATTCTACAATTAAAATTTAATATCGATTTCATGATGTAGATACTCACATAGACAGAGAGATATGTGCAGTTTAAAGGCTAAACATGTCATCTGTGAACATCTGTAGCATTCGATCTGCACAAATCTCTCTGTCTATGCCAATATCTATATCATCAAATCAATTTTTATTTTTAATTCTAAGACTAGTACAGTCTGAGTTAACAAGCTGCTACTTACTTATATTTTATTCATGACCATAATGTTGGTTTTGCTTAGGAGTAGTTCACTAATGCTACTCCTTGTTTGCCTTTACGTTTTCATCTTTCTTACCTTGGTAGTTGTGGATAAATTCTTCATGGACAGAATATGTCCTTTGTCGACCTTGTTGGATGAAGATTTGGTGATGGGGCAGATTTATAAAGCTGGTGGAAAATACGAGAGACATTTCCACAGATATTTTGTCATAGAAAAGCTTTAAAGTAAGTGACGTTTACCCTACTACTACTACTACTACTACTACTACTACTACTACTACTACTACTACTACTACTACTACCCTATGGCACTTTTGGCCATTGTGAAAAAGGTCTACTGCCCATCTCTAATGAACTAAAGGTAAAAGGTAGCTCTTAACTAGAAAACTACTGCTTTGTGACATCACAAGGTGGAACAGAGCATTTTGACCTTTGGAGATGTTAATTAATTAACCATTGCATTTATATAGTGCCTTTCAAGATACTCAAACCACTTTACAATTCATTATTCACTCACTCAACACTGGTAAGCTACTACTGTAACCAACACTGCCCTGGGGCAGACTGACAGAAGTGAGGTTACCAATTGGCCCCTCTGATCACACACAACACTTTCATACTAGGCAATGTGGGTGAAGTGTCTTGCCTAAGGACACAACAGTTTGTGCCACTGGCATCCCACTGTGACACCTGGAATTCCCAGTGGTCTCCCATCCAAGTACTAACCAGGCCCAGCCCTGCTTAGCTTCTGAGATCTGACAGGATCAGGCTTCGACAAGTCGGTACGGCCACAAAGTAGTCAGAGTAATAATAAAGTGGTACTCAAATGTGCAAATGAAACAAAACACAACTCCAGGTATGTTTTTTATGAAGTAACAACATAATAACATGGCTTAAAGCGCACAAGAGTCAGTTTTGTGTAATACAATACTTTTAATCAGAGTTTTGTTAATGGAAAATGAATATAGAAGTAGACCGCATATATTAGCCATAGCGCATTGTAACTAATCTGCGCTAATTTGTTATGGAATGTTGCTTATAGCTTTAATTACCATAATATGCTGCTTGAGAATGAGTGTATTCAAAATGCTTTATTAGCGTTTAAATAAGCCAAAGGTACACAGTTTGTTAATTTGTCAAATGGGCACTCCAGCCAAGCACAGAGGAGCTTGGCCTGGTACACTGTAGTAATGGACATCAGGGTGAATGCTCCAGCTGGTTTTGTGTTTTTGGCTCCTGAGCTCAGGCTGGTGTAAGTGCCAAAGTCAAATCCCCAACAAACAGGGGCACGCTAAAACTGCAGTTCAGACATTACATGAAAATCTTCAACATTTTCAAATCAGTGTTTTTCTCAGTGCTTTTGTGCAATGGTTGAATACATCTTACCTGGGTTTGAAATATTTGTTAAATGTGCAACTTTTCTGGAGAGGGTCCGCAACCTGCATCTACATGGAGATGTTAAAGGGACAGTCTGGAATTTTGGACATAGGACCTCATTTCCTTGTGAGCCAGAGTGCTGGAGATGTGTGGAGACACTTTGTTAAATATTCCATCCAGTCTGTGTATTTGCAGAGGTCGCTGGTGCTAGGCTAGTGCATGTCAATGGCCATAGTTAGCCTTCCAATTACTTTTTCTTACTCACTCCACAAAGCACTTGAAGCAAATCTATTATTACACCAGACTGTCTGTGTTGATAGAATAATGTTTGAAATAAAACTAACCTTGCATCGCATGAATTGTGGTGAGGGACTATTTTCTCATATATTAGTCTACCAAGCTTTCTATCAGTACAAGTACAATTCACTGCTGCTGCTCAGACATAAATCATTCTTATGCAAGGTTGGTTTTACTTCTAAAATTATTCTATTGACACAAACATTTACATCGACAGTCTGGCGTAATAATAGTTTTGCTTCGGCTGCACTGCTGGAGACTGTTTTTAGTGGCAGGCTAACTATGGCCATTGACATGCACTAGCCTAACACCAGCGACTTATGCAAAAACAAGGACTGGATGGAATATTTTAAAAAGTGTCTCCACACATCTCCAACACTCTGGCTCACTGGGAAATGAGGTCCTATGTCTAAAATACCAGACTGTCCCTTTAATGCGTCAGTTTAAATTGTCCACAGTATGGTATTAAACTAATCTGTATTGTATTTACTCAACTACTCAATCTGTATTGTATTTAATTATCGCTCAAAAATATCTTAAAAAAACATTTTTACCAGGAGTGGGGTCGCCTCTCCACAGATCTAGCCTGTAATTTGGCTTGAAAGTCTCCATGATGATTCATAAACTAAGCTAAGAATGCTCTGTTCCACATTGTGATGCCATGTAGTGGTAGTTTTCAAGTCAACAGTTACCTTTTACCTTTAGTTCAGTAGAGATTGGCAGCTCCAGGGCTGAAATTATCCAAATTATTCTAATGAAGGCGTATGGAGAACTCAGCCTAAATATGCAGGGTTTGTGTCTTAAACATGTGTGAATGAAACAAAACATGAGGAAATAATTATAACATAGATCAGAAAGAAAAAAATATGGGTCCTAACATTTCAGCAGTCACCTCTTTGCACCTTGCCCTTGCTAAGTCACCTCACCTCTGTACACTCCTCTTTAAGTCTTCATGCATTTCAGTCTACATGGCCTACACACCAACACACTGGCTGAATTTCATTACAACAGCCTATTACACTGGCAAGCTGCTGGCCTAGCCCCGGGACGCTAAGACCAATCAATACAGTCACTATCTGCTCCCTCTAATCTCTGTCGCCTATGTCAGCCCTGCTATCTGTAATAGATCTTTAGGATTACACAGCTCCTGTTAAGACACTTCGAGGAGCTGTGAACTGGAAGCACGCTGGGCCCTAGGGGGCAGTGTCCAGTCATGCTCGACACCAGGGGGAGACGTGGGGGGGCGGTGCATGAGACGTACACAGAGCAATGAGAAAATAGAAAAGAGAGGAAATACTGGTGTAAAGGATTGGGGAGTGAAAGTGACATATAAATGTTTGTGAGATTTCAGATTTTTATGGTAGATTACTGCCATTGAAATGTCTCAAAGTGTTCCAGTGTGTGTATTTTGGGGAAAAAATGTTAAAGGGACCGTATTATACTATTTTCTTATGTATGTTATAATCTTGTTTCCTCATCATAAACATACCTGAAGTTGTGTTTTGTTTCATTCACTCATTTTAACACACAAATCCTACATATTTAGGCTAAGTTCTTCTCTTGAAGAAAAAAACACTGTGTTCCAAGTTACAATGTCATATGGTAATAGAAAAAGTACTCCACTGTGTTTTAAAATGCCATACACCTTCACTAGAATCATTTCTATCATTTGGACGTTTCCCAAAGACTGGGTGGAATTTTTTTTTTGGGTCGCCTCGTCACAATCTGCATGTAAACTCACGCCACTCCACCACCCCCCCTCGGCAGCAACACCTTGCCTAACCAATTTTCTGTGGGAAACACTGATTACTGTTTTACATTGTTGAAACTTGAGTATTGCTAATTGTTCAGATTGTTCACTCAGTCAACAATAAAATATCCTCATTAAAGTTCAATAATGGTCACAGATTTATTTTGTGATTTACGAATAATGTCTTTTGACTTGGGTTGCGCAGTTTTGTAACTTTTAAAATATGGGTCCCCAGAAAAAAAGTTTGGGAAACACTGATTTGGATGATTTCACCCCTGGAATAGGAGGGTTTCAGTCACGTGATCACGATGACACACGAATTTCAGGTGGAGGGCAGGAAGTGAAGACAAACATGACAAACAGGACTATGTAGAATACAGATATGGAGAAGAGTTCTTATTGTAAGGATTTAGAGCCAGTAGCAAGTCAAAGGTACAAGCAGTTAGTTGACAAATATATTGGGCGTGACCCTATCTGATGAAAATAAGGGAACCGAAGTAAGATTTACCGACAATCGACGCAGTGGATATCATGAACTACCTAGTTCTCCAGACAATGTTCTACACCAGACAATAGATGAAGGCGTACAAAAGTTTGGAGGCATGTCACTTTTTTTGTCAGTGGATGGGTCCATAACCTTGATGCAAAACACCTACATGATGATTATCATTTGGTCTTCGCCAGGGTGAGTGTTTCTCTTAATTAATGTGTATAGACCGTTATGGAAAAAACTGCAGTGTATCGGCAGTAACCTATCTATCCGAACTATTTAATGACAACAAACATCGTTAGCCGTTAGTTGTCAATGATTTGTTTATGTTTAGTTAAACCACAAAAAACAATTTAGCTTTGTAACATACCTTTGACAAAGTGGTCACTGCAGACACGAGCATTTGCAGATTCTGGTCCTCCCGACCGCAAACGTAGGTTTGTAATCCAATTTTTACAGCGTTGTTCTGTCAGCTTTTCCCATTTCTGACCTTTGTGGATGACTACCTTCGGTACTCTAAAAAATCGCTTTTTTTTCTCTCGATTAGTACGATTGGCACAGCCGTAAATTACACAGCATTTTCCAGATAAAGACCAACAGTGTTTCACTAGCTTCCTCCAGTCAGTTCACTTCCTGCCCTCCATCTGATTTCTACTCTACTGAACTAAAGGTAAAAGGAGCTGCTTCATGACATCACAAGTTGGAGCAGAGCATTTTGAGATGTAGACTAATAATGCAGGATTACTCAAATAAGCTGAAACAAAACACAACTCCAGGTATGTAGGGGACTTGCAAGCCAAATTACAAGTTAGATTTGTGGAGAGGTGACCCCAACTCTCAGTATGTTTTTGAGCAATAAATAGCACCTGTAGTTGAATAAATGCAAGACAATTTAAACCAAAACATTAACATCTGTCTGGAGACAAGACAGGTTGCAGACCCCCTCTAGAAAAGTTACACTGGTCAAATCTAATGTTAAAGGAGCTGGTTTGTTGTAGATCTTACACTTTATAATTAGATGCAGGTAGCGCATGTTGACCTTTAGAGCCGCTTTCACTACATTCCCCCCAACTATAAGGTGTTATCTTATATTTTTGTCCAAACTGAGTTATATGTCTTTGTTCTTGTAAATGTGGACCACTGATTGTATGAGCATGCCCTGTTAAGCTCTTTCTCTCCCCCTTTCTTACTCTCCTTATTCTCTTTGAAATTTTATTTATACAAAACTGACAACAAAAGTTACTTGAGCGATAAATAACATCTCTTCTTTGGATCAGGGTTGTCATATTTTATTTTATGTTTAAAGGATCAGAAAATCAAAATTTGACATTAAACGTTGTGCTGAAATTGAACTCTTTTTGTTGTGAGGTGAAAGCGCTAACCACTCATCAAGCATAAAAACAGACAAATAACTGCACCCATAGATTACTGCGCCACTTAGATAAATACTTGGAGCCTAGAACTGTATTATGAAATGTCTTATTTTGGGTATATACAGAAACAGCATTGCAAAGATGGTGGTTCCGCCGTTATGGCTCAGCTTTGTGGTTGGAAACAGAGAGTATATGGACTGCAAAGGACATAGAGGAGAAGTGGATGAGTGAGGAGAGGATGAAGAGAAAGAGAGAGAGAGAAAGAGGGATAAGCAGCAGGGCAGGAGAGGAGAGAGCCATGTCATTTCTCTAATCCTCCTGGCATTTATACTTTCGGCAGACAGATAATGAAAATGGAAAATAAAATGAAAAACTTCCTCTCCCCCTCTCCTCTCTCTCTCTCTCTCTCTCTCTCTTTCCCCCTCTTTCTCTCTCCCTCTCTCTTTCTCTCCCTGTGACTGGCCAGTGGATTTTCTTATATATAATCTGTTGCACTTTCTTCACCTTTTTCCCTTTTCTCAATGCATCAGTAGGCATGGGCTGACTCAGCGAAATTGCCTACATATTACTTCCCCACTGTTTAAAGGGGCACTGAGGAACTTCTCTGGTGCCACCTGTCTCCATGAAGATGTCACTGTTTTGCCATGAATGTTCCACAGTATAGCATTACACATATAGATTTAGCTTTTGTTTAAAGGTCCTGTAGGTTAATGAAGTTGTCTTTCGGATACACGACTAAATAGAACTACCGTAACTTCCAGACTATAAGCCACTACTTTTTTCTCACACTTTGAACCCTGTGTCTTATAGGCAGGGCAAGGCAAGGCAAGTTTATTTGTATAGCACAATTCGTACACAAAGTAATTCAAAGTGCTTTACAGAATAAGAAATACATTAAAATCATAATAAAAACAAATCAAAACATAAATAATCATGAAGATTAAAATTAAAAGAGAGACATAAATTGGAGAGAAGAGTGCGGAATGAAAACCTTTCAGTTATATGCACAGTACATATACAGCGATGAGGCTAGTATATGGACAGATTATTTGTTTGGCACATTATCCATTCATATATACGATGTATGATTTGGCAACGCAGCGTATCCGCGTGCAACCTGAGTGCAGAAAGTCCCGCTGTCTGTGCAGGTAACACATGGATCTAGAGCATGGATCTAGTTTGATGATCAAG
Source organism: Boleophthalmus pectinirostris (assembly GCF_026225935.1). Taxonomy (NCBI): domain Eukaryota; kingdom Metazoa; phylum Chordata; class Actinopteri; order Gobiiformes; family Gobiidae; genus Boleophthalmus; species Boleophthalmus pectinirostris. Next base: position 16,876,744 of record NW_026571299.1, read on the forward strand.
GGTTCACATTCAGGTTCACATGAAGTTGCAGCATTAGTTTACCGTGTGATAAAATAAGTTATGATGCTAAATTAACATCAGTGAGTGTAACACGTCTTACCCGTATGCATAAATGAAGAGAAGAAACGGCTCAAACTTCAGTAGCAGGACATCCGCTCATATCTGATTGACACAATTAACCGCGCCCTTGGGAGAGCCTGAAATCTACTGAAATCCTACGAGACATTGACACATGGATCTGGAGCATAACGCTGACACGATATAGACAGGACAGCTGCTCTTTCTGCAGGAGACATGCGCAGGAGAGCATGGAGAGAGACGGGGGTGATGCGGCAAGGAAGATGTTAGTTTGTTTGTGTGTTGAACAGTTATTTTGCGCTTCATGTACACACCCTCGACCCTCCTCATGGAAAACACATGAAGAAATGCAGATGATGCAGCTTTTAAGTTAAAGTCAATTGATGTGGCTGTGGAAAAAGGAAACAGAGCAACTGTAATAAAAACAATAAAAGCAGATGGCCCGAGCTTGAAAACATTCTTGAAAACATGGACAATTTTGGCTTATATTCAGGTGAGGCCTATATATGTACAATTTTAAAATTTTGCTAAAATTTTGTTGACACGGCTTATATTCTGGTGTGCTTTATAGTGCGGAAATTACGGTAGTTCATTTTGAGTATTCCAATAATGCAAGATTAGTTTATGCATGCATTTCTCAGCTTTCAGAGCTAACAACAGCTACGATGCTAACAGCGCAACAGCGTTACTTCCTGATGCATGGACAGTAAAAATGTTCTAGAGTGCAGACAGCCCACATCGGTTGCATTTTGACCCAAAGAAGTGTTTTTACAATAGAAGCAGTCTACCAGGTCATGACACATTGTTATTGTATCACATGCAAAAATAGATACAGCTCCTTTAATTGTACATTTTTATTGTCACCTGAAAAACATATCTTCTTACTGTGAGCTGCATCGCCTCTCCACAGATCGGACGTGTAACCTGGAGGCGTCACCTGTTTGTCGCCGTGGAGCTACTATATCTCACTTCAGCATGCCATTGTGCAATTGGCATTTGTCATATATCTTTTTAATCCAAAAAAAAAAAAAAGTCTCATACATATTAATGGTACTGCAAAGGTTATGTCTGCACAAACTGCGTGTGGATGTGCTTGCCTGTGGGTATACCCTGACAGCCATAAGCAGCTCTAACATGTGCTGCTCTCATGTGCTGTGACGTGCCTCTAATTGGCCCGGGGCTGTCTGGCCTGATTTACAAGTGTATCGGAGCTGCTGTCCCTGGGCGCGCAATGTAAACTATGGCAACTTTCACTTTTTATTTCACTTAATCCAACCCTCTCCTACAGGCGTATTCCACTGTCTGTGTCACCAAGCAATATTAAAGGTGCAATATGTAACTTTTTCGGTGATACGCCTGCGTGTACCCATGTAGATTATTGTGTTACATTCTAACTTGTTTGTCGTTAATTTGTAGGACGTGCCTCTCAAATGTGGAAGACATCTCCAAAATTCTAGTGACATTCGAAACAAAATACAGTATATAACTTCCTTTGCCTGAGATAAATAATAGTTTGGTGCCTCGATTGTTGAGTCTGTAAGAATTCACATTGTTTTTCAGTCCTTTATGTTGGTTTTCCCCCTTTTTTTTTTACCTCTAATCTACCATGTTTTTGGCGCCAACGAATCATGTGTCTCTGTGATTGGTTAATCCACCTGTCAGTCACGCCCACTGAAAACAGGGAGACAAGATACAGTTCCAGATCCACTTGTCTTTGTAAAGTTTTGTCCAAGGATTGAATTAAACTTGTATGGCCCTGAAGCATGTTTATGTGTATAGGTTAATCGTACAACAACTAGTATGATAACGCAGACTTCCTGATTATCGTATAATAAAATGCTTTCTAATTAGATGCTGACATATGACACAGTGGACATATTTTGATTTCAAGAGCTGCTTATACAACACATCTGAACTGAGTTAAGACAAGTTTTGCTTGAAGATATGGGGTTAAAAAGGGGTATAGGAACTTTAATGCATGCTTGTGTAATTTATTTAGTGTTGACTAGTGATGGAGCTCCGGAGCACGTCTCGTTCTTTCTGAAACAAATTGCTCCGAAGCACTGCCTCGGAGCTTGTCTCGCAGCAACCGCTCACGTGATCAAAGTGTCGAAGTGTCGGTCCCTCCCCCTACTGCTTCGCTCTGCTTGTCAATCGCTTCAGTGTATCGAAGCGTTTCATTGGCTCAGCGAATGTTCCGCTCTGCGATTGGTTCAGAGTGTTCAGCGCACTTCCGTGGCTTGACAAGCGCTAAACTGCTACAGTATAAAAGATGCACCAATATTTCTTAAAAATGTTGGGTAGTGAGGAGTATTGTGTGATGTTAGTGGCGATTTTGGTGACTTTTAACATTTGTTTCATTTTCGATGGCATCTACAAGTGGATAAAAGCGATCCATGGTTTGGGATCACTTTGATCTAATTCCACCTAACACAGTAACCTATTTTCTTATTTACAGCATGCTGTTTATGTTGCTCTTACATATTATTTTAAATCATCATTATTATTGTTGTTGTTTGTTAAATTTGTCCACTAGAGGTCAGTGTTAGTTCAAGGCCTCAGACACGTCAAACCACTTGAGACAATATTGCGACTGAGGTGTAAGTGCTTCACGAGGCTCCATTCGCCCATCACTAGTGTTGACTGATAAAAATGTGTATAAAAATTAAAGGGAGTTTTTATTCTGGATTTTCTAGGCAAATCCCACTGTGATATATATATATTTTTTTTCCTTTCTTTTTTTCTTTTAATCAGCCACTTTTTTTATATACATACGGACTGTGCTTGTCCCTGATTGGTTAATCCACCTATCAATCAATCATGCCCATCTCAACGCAGGGAGATTGTCCTGACTCACATCTTTGCTAAGCATTGAGGCAAACTTTGTGTGTGTATTTGATTTTCTTGTATAAGGCACAGTCAGACAGTCCAATATATTACATTCAACACTGCACAAAACAACTTGCAAGTCTAAACGCGCTATCAAGACTAATAGAAAACGCGTTCAAGTGAAATTACTGGTGAAAATTAAATCCACACTTGCAATGACACATATTAATACATACATCCGCAGCTTCAAACAAAGTTTATTCAGATAGCAACGGGATGGAAAATCAATTACCACGCTCTTAAAGTGAAATACGTGAAAGCCCCAGTTTCCAATTAAAACTACACCAACAAACATAATGATAAACAAAATGTCGCCCAAGTCTATTCTTTTAAGTGATACACAACTTCAGTATATATTTGATTAGTACAATTTGTATTTTTTATTTATTTTTTGTAATTAAATTCACTTGCCTGGGGATATAGTGATCTTGGTTGAACAAATCACTGTGCGAGTTTTCAAGAAGAATTAGGGGCTGTGGCATCATCAGAGTTGCTGGAATTACAGAAAATGAGTGAACTGCTTTGGCACTGACCCTTTTGGACTTGGGGTTAATTGTGAAGTGAAAAATAACATGAAATACGATGGAGGAGGAGAGGTTCACTCAAGTCCACCAGGAGAGAGCTTTGTCAACCACCCCTGTAGTGCTCCATTCACTTCCTTTCTAATTTTAAAGGAGCTGTACTTTTTATTTGTCTTAAACATTAGTGACAGAAGGAGCTGATTTTAAAGGTGCACTGTGTCACTTTTCTGTTTTGTTTCCATGGAGATGTTATTGCTTTGCCTTGCATTTACTCAACTAATGGTGTTCTTATTGTGAGTGGGGTCGCCTCTCCACAAACCTAACCTGCAATTTGGCTTACAAGTCTCCATGGACACTGTTAATTTTATGGTCATACTGTGGAACATTCTAGGCACATCTCCACGGAGACAAGCAAGTGACGGACCCTACAGCCAACAAGTTACACAGTGCACCTTTAGTTGTGAATATTTATACTCACCAAAAATGTATTCTACAAAGGAAACTGCAAAACTATCCTAATGATTCACCACTATGAGTTTATCTTCGCTTTTCACCCCTCTCAATGGCCAGCGCGTGGAGTTTTGCCATGACAATAAAGACTAACTAGCATGCTAACAATGCACTCCACGATTAGCAGACAATAAAATGGTTTCTAATTTGATCCAAACAGAATTCAAGTGCTACAGACTTATTTTGACCTGAACAGCTGCTTATACATGGGCTACATCCCAACTACCAGCCAATCCCTTTGGAGTGCCACAGGGATCTGTACTTGGCCCCCTACTTTTTTTCCATATATATTAATGATCTCCCTCAGTGATGCCCTACTGTTTATATGGGTATGTTTATATGATAATGGTCTGAACAGAAGACGCAAAATTGGCATTGCGTCTTCACTTTTTATTCCGCGTTTAGATGAGCCTTTTTGGGAGGAAATCTGTGTGCATACAGTGACTCAAAAGTAAGTAGAATTTGATTGAGTATACATGCCAGGCGGCTAGGTGGTGACGTTAGGTGGAGATGTATGTGACGTAAACGCGTACACAGCGAGCTGATTTGACCAGAGTTTTGCGTCTTGGGCAGTGTAGACAGAAACGCTATGGCGAAGCGTATTCAACTTTTCCACTCTGAAGGATGGTTTCAGATTTTTGCATTTTTAAACCTTGCTTTTTGAAGTGCCTTTCAAAAAGCAGTTCCGATAAAATATTTTGTCGTTTTTACCCGCAAGCATTCTCATGTAAACAGGCTCTTAATGTTCAAATGTTTGCTGATGACACTGTGTTGTATGTATCTGCAAAAACACATGCTCAAGCCTGTGAACATCTGAGTCATGCCTAAAAGCAGGTCTCAAAATGACTGTGTCACACTTGACTTTGAAAGTGAAAAAAAAAAAAAAAGTTTGTCTTTGTTTTTCAGTGTGTACACAAACAAAAAACTATGACATTGAGGTGAATATTCACAATGAGAAAATCAGTGAAGTTAAATACCTTGGCCTCATTCTGGATGAAAATCTCAAATTTATTGGTCACACAAAATACTTAGAGATGAAGATTAAAACTAGTCTCAATTGCTTTCATTTCATACATAAAGATATTACTTTCCATACTTCATAACAGTTCATGAATGCAGTGATCTTCTCACATCTGTCTTATTGTATCACTTCAACCACATTGAAATCTCTCTGTTCATTATAAAAACTGATTCTTAAAGTCCTAGACAAAAAGCCCAGACACTGGCACCACTGCATAAAGAAACATAAACTTTTTAACGTTGAATAATCTTAAATTCTTTTTTAAATGACTTAACTGTGATACACCACTGTATTCAGAATTTACCAAGACCATAAAATGTACACACAGGGCAAACACAAGAGATGCTCCTAATGGTAATTGTGTTACTCCTGTGTACAACACAACTCTTGGTCAGTCTCGCTCTCTGCTAAAGGGGCCTGACTGTGGAACTGTTTACCAGATGATTTAAAACTTTAAACCAATAACAACAAATTTAAACATAAATTAAAATTATTATATGTTTCCAATCAAAACTGCATCCACTGAAAATGTACTGTATATATTTTATCTGTTTGTAACATATCTGTCTTGTCCTATCTGTTTTTATGCATGTATTTATTTTAGTTTTTTATTTCATTATTTTTTTTTTTTATATGGACAGGTTAGGGTTGTCCTTAATAAACATAAATAAATTATACAATATATCTGTATTGGGGCAAGACAACTTTTGCTCAAATACAAGAAAAAAAGGTGTAGGATTTTAAGATAGAGAATGAAGAGAAAAAAACATAAACATTTAAAACTTCTTGTAAGAAAAAAACATATTACAAGTTTTAATCATGTAAAGTTTTCACATATAAATAAGGTGTTTTGTAGGTGGACTATATGTAACATTTTTGGTGGAGCGTGGGCCACCAGTCATTTTTAATTAAAACTTAAATCAGGGGGAGGAAGTGCTTTGGCTGTAGAGTGTTGCCTTAAATTAGGGCTACAACTAAGACATTGGCTAGAATCTCTACAACAATAAACTCATCCAACCGTAGATAACAAATGTTTATTGAAATGATGTAAAATGCAGGTTAAGTAAACATCCTCCCAGCTGTCCCTGACCTGAGTGCGCTCTAGACTTTCTCCACCTTGTATCATTCATTCATTGTCAAAGACTCTAACTAAGAAGCTGTAAGCGAAATATCGATTGGTTAAAATGCAGATTTTTAGAGAACAGAAATCAACATTTGTGAATTTACACTTTGGATATTTCATGGCAAGTACAATGTTACCAGTTGGGAAAATTGGCTCCTGCCCCATCATCACACAGTTTTTTCAGTGTTGAAACGAAGGAGCTCATTGGTCACATATAATATCAAATTAAATCTAATGTATTAGTTTTATAGCTTCCCTCACTGATTCTGAAAAAAAAAAATAATAATAATAATTAAATCTGCCATGTTTTTCAGCCTGCTATGATATTCCTCTGTACAAAATCTATAGGGAAGTCTCATTATGGATTCACCAGGTGACAATACTTTTTAAAAAACTTTTTAAAACTTTTTTTATATATGAAACTTTCAAACTGTCCTCAGTGTCCATTCACCTACATAATCTTTACATAATGATTAATTTCAGAACGATTAATTTAAAGACACACTCTTGTGAACCTGCTTATCTCAAATTAGATGTTCACATTAGAACCTAAACAGGCTTAATTGTAGATCTGAATACATGTTTTACAAAGTATTTTTAACATTAAATACCTGTAATAAAGAAATGAAGCTAGAAAAAGCTTCTATACTAAAGGGAGGACTCAGGAGAGAGACAGTGGGCTGGGACTTTCTTTCTTTGCCTCTGTACCTGAATCGATGTTTTAGTATAGAATAATCTTATGAAGTCTGGCCTTTCAGGTTTCGTATTTACAGACGACGTGAAACTGCTAAACTCTACCAAGCACTACTGACTGAAGTCTCAAGCACGTTCAATATTGCTTAGAACTTTGAACTTTATAGATCGGCCATATAAAGATGAGTGAGAGTAGAAGTAATGGCAGTGTGCCCCCTTCTTGTCTGGGGTTTCTCACTAAAAACAGTAAATGTGAATGTATTTGTATTTTTGCAGCACACTGTTCCAATAAAACCTTTTATACCACACTATCTACTATTGTTTACGTTTTAGACAGTAGACTCCATCTTGTTAATCTTACTGTTAGCTATAATTTTTGCCGCACAATAGACTCATCCGTTGAGATCACATGCGCACTCAAAAGCAGATCATTATAAAATTTTGGATTTATAAGATCAATAAAATTAAGTGTAAACCACAAGTCAACAGTTATTTCTTTTTGAAAATAGAGCCTGGTCCAAAAGGTTGGTGGTTCAAATCCTGCTTTTGACATAAAATATAATTAGTTGAGTGATCAGATTCAGTGGGCCACAGGTTGGCGGTGCTGATTCCAGTTACCCACAGCTTCCATTGTGTCCTTGGGCAAAACATTTAACCCATCTTGCCCCCAGTGTCTGTGTACAATAGTGTATGAATATGTGTGTGATTGGGTGAGTGGTTCCAGGATGAAGTGCTTTGAGTGGCTTGAAGGTGGAAAAATTTGACCATTTTGAATCATTGGCTGTGGTAACATGCACACGTAAAATCAGATTATTACCAGGTTTTTGGAGTTATAAGATTAACAAAATGACAGCAAAACAGCAAAGTCAATTTTCACTTCTGATTGACAATAGTCCCTCTGTTTACTCACATAATTGTGTGCAGTTTGCATGTCATTTAAATCATTTTAAAGGTCTAGAAATCAGATAATAATCAGATTTTGGTGCGCATGTGAACATAGCCACCATCTTCACTCATATTTCAAATAGCATTACTATGAAAACAAGGCACTACTTCTATAATGGGAACTAAGACTCTTCTACAGATAGTGGTGCTGATTTAGTAACTTTGCCATGTCTCCTGATAAAACTGAGAAAACTTTTGAAAAGAGACAGCGAGACAAAGGTATGGAGGCTGTATTTTCAAATTCTAATATTTCCCCTCTACTGATTTCTGCCTTTGAGACTGGAGCCGCACAGAACATTCACTGCAAAAACCACATTGTAATAGAGCGAGTTTGTGAGGAATTGTCACTTTGTCTTAATCCTAACCAGTAGCCACACTGTGATCATTACCTTTAAGCTGTAGTTTGCATATTCAGGTTAGGTATTTTTTTTATAAAAGCTACATGCACATTAGACTAATCCTCCAACTAGGTAAGCTACTCCTGACCATGAACACAGCTCAAGAACACACATTTTCATATCATTTCTATGCTTTTTGCATGGAAGCTGCACTGCCCAATTTTTAAACCACTTAAGGAAGAAATATATATATATTAAGAAACTGTATATAACCTGCATTCTTATTTATATCAGGACACAGATATGTCATGTTTATAAAATTCAAAATTAAAATCTTTAAACTTAACTTGTTCTTAGCACTGACTCACCCTTTGCTGTCCTGCTGGTATTCACATGCATGGATTTTCATGCTTATGCATGGCTTTTGAACAGCTTTTCCAGATGGTGAAGTGAAACAGGGTGAACCAAAGCTCAGTCAATCCAAGAGCTGTTAACAGTTCTTATGTCTGGCTTTGTGAAAGATAAAATACTTCTTTGTTAGATACAGACAGCACACAGCAGTGTCACAAAGCACATCTTCTGAGGAAAATGCACAAAATGTACTCATTGACAACTTTATTAACAAAATGAAATTCTCCAGTTTAGACCAAATGCATCCATTCACACAAGAAATTACTGGGATCACAAAAATACAAAACAACCTTAAAAACATACTAGTAATGTAAAAACAGAGTTGAGACAAATTCAGGTATGAAACTGAAAAAAAAATGGAGGACTGGGAATCCCCGTACTCATTCAGTACTCAACTCCCTTAGCACTGGAGTGCCTGCTTTTGTGACTACCTGGCTTTCACACTGAGCAGTTTTTGAAACTTTTTGTGTGATTGTATTGAGCTCAATTTTGAACATCATATCAAAGGATTTTAACCAACTAAGTTCAGCATGTGCAGTTCAAAGGACACAAGTAAGGTACTGCTGGAGTGTGAGAAATGAGCTGACTATGAACATTTCAGATACTACAGGCTTTTTACATGAGTCGCAGCAAATGTCACAGAAGTCCAGAGGAAATACTCCAGGACCTTCCAGAGAAAACACTTTGTGGGTATTAACCATTTCATCACCAACCATAACAGCAGAGCGAAGTGAGAGTGAGGCCTTTCCTGTTGTGTTCCTGTGCAAGTCTCCTCAAACTTTCCTGACCAGTCGTCCTCTTAAACTCCACTGAGACCTTTGACTGAGACACAACGGCGACTGAGAAGAGCTGTCTAAATGTTGCTGCAGTATCTCTGTCTTCACAAATATGTTCAGTGTTTTAAAAAATACCATCAATAATTACAGCGCTTTTCATCCAATCTCATCTCATTTTTGGACCGGTCCCCTTCACTTCAATTATCACCTATTATCACCGCTTTGGGAATGTGTCCTCTCAGCGGTACATATTCCTGTATTTATGCCATAGACGTTTTTAATAGAAAACAAAACATCTCAGGAGTGCTCTGGATATGACTGGATCAATTTATTTGGCAAAGCTCAGATCATGCACAGACAGGCTGCCATGCTCTGCTCTTCTCTCATCCAAACACACTCTCTTTCTCCACAGGGGGGTGTAGCATTGACGTAGCGTGTAGCTTTCACAGGGGAGATTGTTTTAGGCTAGCCATGACCTGTTGAGATTGTAGCAGGAAGTAATACAATTTTAGTTTATTTTATACCAAATAGTAGCAGAATTGGAAAAGTATTCGCCCATGGGCTAAAAGGTTTCTGGTTTGATTCCAACTCCCAACTGTGTATTTGGTTGTTGTCGCCTTAAGCAAGACACCTAAGTCAACTGAAATTCCCAACGGATGTGGCAAAGAGCTATGTGTGTTGAGACCATTAAAGGGCCCATATTACACTGTTTTCCAATCTGTTACCTTGTTAAAAACATACCTGGGGTTGTGTTTTGTTTGATTCACACATGTTTAACACACAAACCCTGCATATTTAGGCTTCGGAGTTCTTCTCTCAAACAGAAAACATTCTATTTCACCTTATAAATAGGCCTGTAACGATTACAGATTTTGCTGGACAATTAATTGACCAAGAATTTATTGCGATAAACGATAATAGTGACATTTTGAGACCATTTTATAATGACCTTGGAATAAAAATGCAAATACACCATTTCAGAGATCAATGAACCTTACTTTCTAAAGAACATTTAACACAGGAACTGTAAGACAAACAAAAACAACCGGCCTAAATATAATAGACTTGTTAACATAAGAACTGCCTAATGTAGTTTGGTTTACAGCAAGGACTTGTTAACAAAAAATGCACTTGAATAAACCACTGTTGAACTAAACCACTAAATAGATTATTAAGTCTCTGTAACAAAATTGCCCATAAAAGTTATTTTAGTCATATTGTGGTCCCTCTCTGTGTGTGAGCCTCGCCATTTTGATCTTGAAGTGTTCGTATTAACCCACTCCACAGGATCCTATGAGGGAGCCGCTGTCCTGTCTGTTATCGTGTCGGTGTCTTGTGGGATTTCAGTGGATTTCAGGCTCTCCCAGGGGCTAGACTCTCTGTGTGGATTTCTTCTTGTCGTTTGCGCACTCGATCACTAGTGTTGATTCGGCATCGTGACATGTTTTGGTAATCAACTTCTTTCTGCACTCAGGCTGCGCGCGCAACCGCTGTGTTGATAAACAAATAATCCGTCTAGTCTATGCTGGCACATTCATTCAGAATTAAATGAGAGAAGTCAGAGAGCGATAGAAGCATTTTGACATTCCTTTTCTTTGGTAGACAGAGAGATAGAGAGAGATAAGGAAAACAAACAAGCATACAAATAGAATTTATCATGGCTGGAAAAGTTATTGAGCTCATTAAAAGTTATGGTACAATTAACTGATCTATTGATTATTGTTACAGGCCTATTTATGAACATACAGGAGGTGTGTCTTTAAGCTCCATACATCTTCACTATAATCATCTGAATAATGTCAGCCCTGTGATTAGAAATCTCTTCTGAACTAAACCTAAAAGGTAGACGGTAACTTGAAAAATACTGCTTCATGACATCACAATAGGGAATAGAGCATTTTGAGCTTTGAAGATGTAGACAGACTAATAATGCAGGATTAATCAAACTTGCGTGTATGAAACAAAAACAACTCCAGGTCTGTTTTTGATGAGGTCACAGCATGATAACATGGCTTAAAGAGTAATATAGGACCTTTAAAAAAACATATACAGTAAATTAACTAGTTCTGTTTTTCACATTTTTAAAACATCAGCTACCTTTAAAAAATAAATAACTAAAAACAACAAAGGCTAATACATACTAATAAGCATGCACCAGTAGTAATGGTAACACAGCCTGTATGTCACTGTACTCTATGGCACTGAAAAGTAGGATAGATTAGCCTTGTATTATTCTCTCCTTCTTGGCCATATGTCCCCAGCCCTCCCCGAAACACCCAGCCAAGCTTATTACATATTCTGCACAGCACATATGGTGGAGTATTACAAATTTTGAGGTAAATCCAGAGTCGGCAATGATGTCTGCCGAAGTACGCCGAGGTCCAATGCAGCAAAACAACTTAATGCTAGCCCCTAATCTACTTGCAGGTGTTCAGATACGCAAAACCTCAATTAAAACCAAATTGCAGTTCACACAGTTATTCAAATTAGGTTAGAATCAAGCTCTCCCAAAACTGAAAATGCTTACCTCTGCGGAAATGCATGCAAAACTTGTCCTCACTGTCTCAAACAAGAGGGGAGGGGATACATTAACATTTAAATCAACCGGCGAGATGAGCAAAATATGATCAGAGTGTATGCTTTTCCCATGGCTTTAATCAAAGTTTGGAAAGGAAAATATCTATACAGCCACGGAAAAAAGTGGTCCAAATAGTTTCTCAGGAGAGACTAAGCTAATAGGTAATTAACAATCCAAACTGTAATTAGGATGTTATATAAAAATTGCAAGTTGTGATTCATATTTCAAGACCGTAAACTATAATTTCTTATCTTTAAAGAGCATATATGCTTCTGTAATGTATCCTCACCTAGTAAACCTTAGAGATGCATTGTGTAACTTTTCTGGTAGAGGGTCCGCCACCTGCTTTTCTCCATGCACATGTTATTGCTTTGTCAGAAATGTTTCACAGTATGGCATTAAACCTTTCTATCTTCATTGAGATCAAACCAGGCCAGGTTACCGGTCAGATCTGTGGAGAGGCAACGCCGTTCACAGTCAGAATGTTTGTTTTTCTAGGTATTTTTGAGCAATAGAACCAGCTGTAATTGAACACATGTAAGGTAGAGCAGTTTAATGTCATACTGAAGCAGAGCAATGACATATCCATAGAAAAAAAAGTGATGGGCCCCCAACCGAAATGTTACATAGTGCACCTTTGAAGCTCTTTCTTGTTTTTAAAGCCCATACACTTCACTGTTTTAAAATCTTCACATTACCTTCATAATGCACTTTTCAAATTTCCAGGAGATGCAGTACTAGCGTAGCCAGGCTGGCGTCACTTAGTGTCTCCGCTCACTTTCATTTCACTCCAGCAACTAGGTCAGGAATTGGAATACACTAGATGGTTTGCAAGAACCCCGGAAGTGCGAGTTCGTTCACAGGCCAATCAGCGAAGAGCCGTACATTCTGTGCTGGCAATGATTCCAGAGATCAAGACTTTAAAGCTGGAACAAAGAAAATGTTTGGTGAATTTTATCAAGGGCCGTTATTGCCCTTTTTCCCAGGGGATTTGGGAAAAGCTTAATATACCAGTTAGCATTATATACATCATGACTAAATAGCAGCGATCAGTTAAATAAAAAAAGTACTTGTCTACTGTCGAGCAAACAAATCTTAATGCTGCGAGATCAGACAGTTTCCACGAAGTGAAACCAGTTGTTGAATCAGGCTAGTACTAGCACCCTCTGCTGGTGTTTTACAGAGACAAATTCCTTCTAACTAGCTCGGCAAGGTTGGGTCTGGTTTGTACTTAGGTAGGAGACCACAGGTGCTGCAATTTTGTGGCAGTAGATTGGTGCATACTGTTGTTGTTTCCATGGGCAAGACATGCCCAACGGCTTTCTTCAAGTGTCCTTGTACGCCGGTGTATGTTTGTGGGAGTGAAAGCAGGAAATAAGGAAATAAGACCATAGATACAGTCTGCTGTGTTTACGTCATGTATATCATGTATGTTCATAAAGGTTCTATTACGCAAAGTTCTTATGAATTCTTGTGAAAGCTTGTGAATTTTAAGCTATAGTTGTTGTTACCTCTTCAAAACACACGTGGAGTTCTGTTTTGTTTCATTCTCATGTTTGTTTGTCTCTATGTCCAAAGCTCAAAATGCTCTGTACCACCTTGTGATGTCATGAAGAGGCAGTTTTCAAGTTAACAGCTCCTTTTGTTTAGTAGAAATTGGCTATTTCAGGGCTCAAATTATCCAAATGATTCAAGCGAAGGTGAAGTTTAAAAACATGGTGGAGCGCTTCCTGTATTACCAGAAGGAAAAGAACTCAGGCTAAATATGCAGAGTTTGTGTGTTAAACATGTGTGAATGAAACAAAACACAACTCCAAATATGTTTTTGATGATGCTAAGGTTATTTTAGCATAATGAAGAATCTAAACCAACTAAATTTTAATAAACTGAAAAGTTTGATAGACCAAGAAGATAGGTTGATAGAAGCAAACTTATTGTTTAAAGGTCTTTCAAAAGGTCTTTCTATATATATTTTTTTCTCTTCCTGTGTCACATTTTCGTAACATCATCTCACCGTACCGAATACTGTCACTTATTTCCAATGAACTTGGAACTCTCTTTCTTCCGCCATCTTCCCCTATAGACTTTTCCATCTTTTCCATCAGGCCTGTTCCGTGTGCAGTGTGTCTCTATCATAGTGGTATCTCATATGTTCCCCTCAGTATAAGAGGCTGGGTCAAGCTATTTCATTCCTTTCATATCAAACTCTGCTCGCGTCTGTCTCTCTTCTTCCTCCTGGAGAAGGTCTGATGCACTTCACACATCAGTCAATCATTTACAGCCCCCACCACGTAGACATGACATTATTTCTGCTGTACGTTCTTGTGTTGTTTTTTCTTGATTTTAGAAGAGTAGGCCCATAGGATCTTCCGTCGCTATGGAAATGAAAGAGTCGAGGGAATCCCAAACATGCACAAGAGGTCAAATCCTCCAGCAAAGGTATTTCTCAGTCTGACCAATAACCGAAATATCATGATATCGTATCGTCAAAATTCTCAAAATAATATTGTGGACCATCACAGTATATTGAATTACAAGTCTCTTTGCTTAATTTAAGAGTTATGGTCCAGCAATAGCTAAAAAAGACAGAGGGAACTAGACAAACCATGATCGAGTACAAGAAGAAATAACAGTTCTATGCACTTTTACATATAAGTTCCTATTAAGTCTTGTCAAGGCATTTTAAGAGGAAAAAGTAGCATATTTAATAGTTTTAGCTGTTTAGCCTCCACAAAATATCGCAATAAATATCGTGAGATGTCATCGTACTGAATATCGTTTCACATTACATTGTTACACCCCTAGTTGAAGTACACCATTTTTACAGAAAATCATCTTGCCCCAGTAGAGCTCTTGAGGTTGTTATATTGTCCAAGAATTAGAAAGTGTCTGTTAGATTGCTAGCTGTTTTTAACTTTACCATGACGACAAACTCCGCTCTTGCCTCTGAGAGTTGTGAAAGGGGTGAATAGTTAGGATGCTTTGAATGCATAAGGTAAGTGAGGAATAATTTGGACCACTGCAAACCAAAAAGCAGGTACAGTACCTTTAAGTTTTGGTTGTTCTTTTAGTTTTCTTGTCATAATAATGTAGGAAATATTACTTAAAAATGCAAAAGTAATTATTTTTCCTATAATTATGTGTGATAATAGCTGTATTGTAATAAATCAGAAATTCCAAACTGTGTAAACTGACATTTTTCTAAACTTTATGTGAGGGTTTCATCCTGCTCCTCCTACCCCTCCTTTCCTGCTTCCTCTCCCCTTCTCTCCATACCTTGTTTGGAGTTTCCTGGGCGTATCCCAATTCACTCACCTTCTGAGCTCCGCTTCTGATCCTCATCACTCAATCATCTCCTGTCAAAGAAGACTTGCTAACCTTCTCTCGAGTGCCAGATTGTTCCTTCGTCAAGTGGTGATCATATACTCAGGCTTTCTCTTCTCTTTTTTTTCTTGTGAATGTTGAAGATTTCTATATACTTACCAGTTTTCATTTGTCATTTCTCCAGAACCTTCAGGTGGAGCCAGCCTCATCACAATTGCCTCAGATTCCTTTAACCTCTGATCAGTCCGAGTCTTTCCTGGACCCGTCCTGACGCCCTCCCTGGAACCCACTTTCCCCCCAAGACTATTTTTGTTAATAAATCCTTCTTTTTGTCTGCATTTTTGGGTCCGCCAGTTGTCTTACTTTACACATTACTTAAAAGTGCATTGTGTAACTTTACCTGGTGTGTTCATCACCTGCTTGTTTCTATGGATATGTCATTGCTCTACTCAGAATGTTCCATAGTATGATATTAAATAGCTCTACCTTATATTTATTACTGTTTATAGGTCAAAAACACCAAGAAAAAGAGGCATTCTGACTGTGAGCGTGGTCGCCTCTCCACAGATCTGACCTGTAACTTTGTCTGGTTTGGTCTTCATGAACATAAGGTTTAATGCCATACTGTGAAACATTCCAGATAAAGGATCTCCACTGAGAAAATCATCAGACAGACTCTCCACTGTAAAAGTTACACAATGCACCTTTAAGTTAGTACTTCAAACAACAAATAAAAAGGCTATATGGGGGGAAAGAGTCTGTAAATTGTCTAGCTGATGAAACGCCTAGCTGTGAATTAATAAGCAATTTTCTGATAATACAAACCTATTACCCTTGGAGCCAACACGCAGCAGTTAGCTTTGTGAAACTTGTCTGTGATTGGCTGTATGTAAAGAACTGAGTCATAAATAAAAAGGAAATTATATCTTCCAAAAGGTGCAAAACATCAATAAATTTCAAGTGATTTTACTGTTTTAGCTTCATAGCAGTTTTGGAGGATTTCAGATGATAACCATGATTTGAGAAAGATTTAATGCCATAGTGTGAAACATTTCAGAAAAAAATGTTACACAATGCACCTTTAAAAACACCAAAGTTAATGTAATAATTCATACTTTGTAATTTAAAGCATTTTTGTTCACAAAATTATCTCAACTAGCTCAACTGGCTATTATTTATGTAGACATTGTATTTCATAATTCCAGGATAATGTACATGACCAAACAGCAGGTTTAGCAGAGTTAAAGGCCCTTCATTGTCGCTTGCAAGTGTAACTGACTCTTACTATGACAGATACAAGATCATCTTACAGTGGTTTGTAGCACACACTGTCTAGATATTTTCACTTTTGGAACAATGCATTTTGTCTAAGTTTAAGGCTAATATTACATCACATTATTCTACACAAATGTTGCACTACACCTGCTAAATACTTTCCTCACCTATTGTGGCAAATTAAACCTCTAGCAAATGTTTTTTGCATACAGACACACCAGTTGGCAAAACTTTAACATGATGCAATCTTTATTCCTGTAGATGTGGCAAAAATGTGTTCGCTACAGCAAAGCCGGTGTTAAACAGATATATACTTCTTATAGCAAGCGTAAACTGAGATGTGTAAAGTCTTTGAGCAATAAAACATTTTGAAGACACTGATTGACGAGATATTGTCAATCCTCGATAGGAATGCTTCTTTTAGACCAGATCTGTGGCTATGAAAACAGTTTAAAGTTCGCTCATTTTAATACTTGGCAAAAACAAAACAAAACAAAACTTCTACATATATTGAAATTTAAAGAAAGAAGACAAAGCCAGTTTCCATGCTTGTGCCTTGTAAAGATATTAAAGAGTTCTTCCCAGATAACTATTAAATTGTGTGAAAGAAAATAGCCAAAACAATGTAAACCATGCAAACTTTTATTTCAATTTTACATGGACAAATGTTAAAAGTGAAGTTATATGTTATACGTGTAGCTATACTGCCATCTGCTGTTGATATGCAGCGCTACACAAGTCTTGACTTTTTTTGTGTGTGAACTTTACAAAGTGCTTTTAACACAATTAGGTCATGAAGAAAATTGCAAAAGTCAAATTTAAAAGTCAAAATTACAAAAAGTGGATTTTTTGATTATTTAAGTAGGTGGAACTGAAGTTCTCACATTTAATAATTAATGTTAAAACATCCCACACATAACAACATTATCAATTCATGAAAAGTAAAAAAAAAACAATAACAAAAAAAACAAAAGACATTCTGATTGTGAGTGGGGTTGTCTCTCTACAGATCGGATCTGTAACTTGGTCTGGTTTGGTCTCCATGAACACAGAAAGGTTTAATGCCACACTGTGAAACATTCCAGATAAAGCAATAATGGAGAAAATCATTTGACACACCCTCCATCAGAAAAGTTACACAATGCACCTTTAAGTTAGTACTACCAACAACAAATAAAGATACTGTGTGAAAATGTCTAAATTGTCTGGCTGATGAAGCACCTAGCTGTGAATTAAAGAGCAATTTTCTGATAATACAAACCTATTACCCTTGGAGCCAACACGCAGCCGTTAACAGAGTAAGAGTTTGCATTACTGCATTATATGATGCATGAGTATAATGTGATAAGAATACCTACATAGAGATATTTCTAAACCATACTTTATTCTTACTCTACAAAACCAGTAACTCAAGCAACAGTACTCTTGAGTAAAGACATTGCTAATATAACTTAATATAATAATATAAGCTTTAAGATGTGCCCTGATGAAGATGCAAGCCGAAACGCATCGGTGTTTGACATGAAATAAAATTAAAGCAAAGCATATCGGAATGCCTCGGATCTCTTCTTTCGTCTAGTAAATTATTTTGCCCACTTGGGATCTCCAAAGAGCACCTGATTGTTACCTGATTTAGCGGTGCCCTCCAAGCGAGCACTCCAACTGCATATATTTCTTTGCAATATAAGCTTTATGTTGACCATATGAATTGAGTGAATTGGAATTAGTTTCCAGAATATATCTCTAGTTAAATATTGTAGTAAGTACTCTCCATATAGTTTATAGTAGACCTTTCGTTTTACTTCTAGTTAAGTATTGCTACACTGAAGTACTCTTAACAGACTGAAGGTTCTGGCTACTCTACCCAGCTCTGAAGATTACACAGCACACTAATAAAATACAAAAATAGCATATATGATTGCCGGGCACAGCCTTGTAAGAAACCAGCGAGAAATAGTTTAATCGAACAATTGCTGGAGTGCTGTTGGCCAAGCAGGTCCCTGTGCTCCATCCATCTCAGAGGCCAGCTGGTTGCCTCTTTCTAGGCTGTGGTTGCTCCCACCTATAGTTTCTTTGCAATCAGGACACTGGGACCTCTCCATGGCCCCTCCACACTCTGTTATGAGATACACATGACCATTTGGGCATTTGAACCAGTGACCGGGCATTTGGATGGCTGAGACAATCATCTTACGCTCTTCATCACTGATCCCCAAACCAGTCTGAGGGAACTTCTGCTTTAACTCCTCTAACATTGGTTTAACCCCTGCTTCATCATCTTCAGTGAACGGACCACATTTTTCCAGAACATCTTGTATCGTTTTTTCCTCCACTTCAGACTTTTCCTTTGTTAGTTTGTACTGCTTCGTATAGCGAAGAGTTGTCAGTTCGGCCAATAATGTGAGTCTCCGTAGTTCCCTCTCCAGGTCGTACACCTGCTGTTCTGAAAATCTCTGCTTCGGACCGTTGAGCCAATCCAGAAACTTGCTACACTCACTTCGAAATGAATAGTACATTAGTAAACTGTGTTTATTTGTCATTGCTAGAAGATTGGCCACTCTTCTGTAAAAGTCCATTTGGTTTTCAATAATCCACAGATGAAATACTGATAAGTGGTTAACGTATGTTAATTTCTCCAATAAGGCTGCTATCTCACTTGTCACTCCTGCCATGTGTTTGATTTCAGTGCATTGTTTCTTTAAGGCCAAAATTTGTAATTTAATGTCTTCTGGATTTCCTGCAATCTTCTGCTTCACCAGCTCTATCTCAGCCAGACAGCGGTTTATGTGAGAGCCGTAACGGAGGTTCTTGCGTATTGGTGTGCGACACTTGGGACACTCTTTGAGTTTGATTGCCACTTCTTCCTGGTTGTCTTGCTGTCTCTCATCCATCTCCATGTATTGGTCCATTGCTCTGCGTTCAATGACGTGTCCGCAGTCTTGTAGCTGAATAAAGCAAGACTCTGGGTCTTCCTCAAAGCCAAAGAAGATCTCGGTGACCTCTTCACGATGACACACACGACACTTGTCTGGACATTTCTCTCCACACAGGCCGATGCATGGGTGCCCGCAGGCCAGGGTCTCATCACATGGTTCATTACATGGAGGGCGGTCACAGGGCTCGTGGCAGAGCTTGGTGCAGGTTTGGTGTGGGCACTGCCAGGCACAGGGCTCCACACAGGGTTGGCAGGGCTGACCACATCGGCTGGGGCAGTGACTGTGGATACAGCGATTCTCACATGGACGAGAACAAGGAGGGCAGTTTGTGCAAGGAGCCTGGCACTTGTGAGAGCAGACCAGGAGGCGCTCACACTTCTGGGAACAGCCGCAGTGGTAGCGCCCCTGGTGGCAAAGGCTGCAGTCACCAGGGCAGGCATGACCACATTTCAACTGCTGCTTGCATGGCTCTCTGCAAACTGGCTTATTGTCATATTTCTTGTAATAACAGAAATCTTCTTTGCTGTGGCCACACTTCAAATCAAAATTGATTAAAACTTTACACTCGTAGGTGCAGGGTTCCCCACAGACTTTATCACATGGATGTCCACACCCAAGTGTTTTCTGACATGGCTCTTGGCACACAAAGCTGTGTGGATCCTTGTGGCAAGGAACCATCTGTTTGTGCTGGCATTTAGGAATGGTCTTCTCAAGCAGCACTTTACATTTCTTACAAGTTTCATAGCACAACAGTGGACAACCATGTCCTAAATTACAAATAATCTTCTGGCATTTCTTCAAACACTGGTACTCCTTGTGCTCTTGGTCATAGGGATGACAGACTTTAGCACACACATGGCCACAGTCCAAGCGGTACTCACAGGGCTGGGTGCAGCCTCCTTCAGGGGCCTGTTCAAAGTCAGTGGCACCAGAAGCTTTGACCTGTCGAGAGGGGTGATTCTGACAGCAGAGGGTCAGAGCTGTGCCAATCTGGTCCTTCTCCCTCAAAGTGTGGAAGATTTTGCTCCACAATTTTACTTGGCCGAGCATCTCACTGTTCCCAATGCAGTAGAGGCCTTTCTTTGCACGTGACAGAGCCACACACACTCGATTGGGAATGCTCAAAAGCCCACCCTGCGGTCCACGTTGCTCCGGACCAAAGACAACAACACAATGTCATTTTCTTCTCCTTGATATTTGTCTACCACGTGCACTTTGACCCCTGAGAACTGACTAGCAGGCATGAGTTTGCGCAGACAGAACAGCTGGCCTGTGTAAGTGGTGAGGATGGTAATCTGCTCTGGTTTGTACTCCTGAAGAAGGAGGTACCGACACAGAGCAACAACAAACTGGGCTTCGTGAGTGTTCTCATGACTTCTTCCATCTTGGATCTCCTCCTCAAGGTGTGTGTGTTCCACAAAGTACAAGTTAGTGTTCAGACCCTGTAAAACATGGAGAAACGTGTGTTGCTATAAATGCTTTGTTTAAAGTTGTTGTTCCCTCATTAAAAATACATGCCTGAAGGGGTTTTATATGTCATCTATGCATGTGTGAGTATTCTTGTAATCTCTTCACATTCGAAACCTCCTTACAGACAGCAATACAAGCCTTTCCACAACTCAGCCCACAAGACTATGTCACACATGCTCTTGCACAGCAATTCATAACTACAAACAAGTATGATACAAGATAAAATACTACAACTTCACAAACCTGATGCAGTAGTTTCATGATGCATGGTGACTGTTTTGTGATAGCACTCCGAATGGAGAGTGTGTGCGGAGCAAACTCTCATTTCAGAAATGAAAACTGAATATAGTATTTAACAATAAAAGGGAACATAGTAATCTAAGTATGTTATGTGTTAGCAATCAGTACCCCATAGAAGTAAAATATCTCTCGAACATTCTGGAAAATTCATAGAAAGCCATAACAGGGACTGGTCACACACCTTGATGTTTTCATACTGTAACACTGAGGGATGATTCTCCAGCTCTGAATAGATGTGTGGGGTCAGGAGACGGGCAATGTCAGGCCTCATGCGATGCTGAAAAAACAAAAACAAAAAAAAACATATTCAAATTAGTTACCAAAATTACAACAAAAATACATCTAAAGTTAGCACAATATTGAAATGCATGATAGTACCTGATAATTAAGTCTGACGTATGGAAGTTCCATTTTCAGTAGTCTCTCAAACAATGACATCTCCAAGTTGAAGTTCTTTGCAAGTTCATACACAGTTGCACTTGGACGTAGCTGCAAGAAATATTTGTTGTCACATCTCACATTAACAGGTTAAAACTAAAACAATATTTTTTAAAAATCTGAAAATTTGATATGTAATAAACTGCCACTGAAGAAACCATCAGTCTGTTTCCACAAAAGTAGGCTTACAGAGTGGAACTACCTACAATGATGTATAAAGTTCCATCACATAAACTGAAACATTGCTAATAGGTTTAGTGTTAATGAATTGCACAAGTTTCCCCTTTCCTTGACTGTGACTCACCTGCTGATGATCTCCTATGAGGATGAGGTGTTGACAGGCGCTGCTCAAAGTGGTGATGGTGTGAGCCTCCAGAACCTCTGCTGCCTCCTCCACGATCACCAGAGACGGGCGCACCTGCTGCAGCATGTGACGGAACTTGGCAGCACCTGTCGTTGTCATGCCGATCACCTGGGGGCATATCACTTCTCTTTTATCTCTCTCTATATATTTCATTTTTAACTCAGCCAGGTACTTCTGTACTTCTGTGCTTTCATACAAGAAAACAGAGTGGGGATATGGATGGGTCCAAATGGTTTGTTTGCATGGGGCAGTAGTTACACAAGGAGGAGACGTAAACATGAATGAAGTTCTGTAGACTAAGCTGCTTGGTTTTTTTTTTTGTTTTTTGTTTTTCTTACTTATCTTATTACTTATAGTTTTCTATTGTTATATGGGTTTTGTAAAAGAGGTCTTTCTTGGTCAGTCACAGAAAATTCTGTGAGCTTTGAGGAAAGAGCTAAGGCTGACTTTATTGTAAAAATAATACTAGTGCAGTGTATGCATATAGAGCGTTTTGCACACAAGGATGCTCTACACTGCATTATCCATTCAATCAGCCCTCAGTGGTGAAAAGCTACTACTGCAACAACAGTAGCCCTGGGGCAGACTGACTGAAGTGAGGTTACCAATCACTGACCAGCACTGACCCCTCCGACCACCACCACACTCACACATTACATTCATATTAGACAGTAGGTGATGTGTCTTGCCTAAGGACACAACAGCAGTATCTATTAGAGCCACTGCTGCCCCATTGTGGCACCTGGTATTCCCAGTGGTCTCCAAATACTAACCAGCAGCTCCAAATACTAACCAGCACTGGATAAGATGGATATCAAGCAGTAAACCTTTTCAGAAACAAGTTGTGCTTTACCGTGGCTTCCCTGAGAAGACAAAGATTTTGTTGTCTTTTGACCTCAGCAAGTCTCTCAACAGCATTTTGGTATATTTCTTCTAAATGAAAGGCTTTGGTACGTAGTTCAGCTCTGTAGCGGTCCGTCCACAGTCTGCAGAGAGGAAATAATATAATATGGAATATGGAAATATGGAAAAGATTTGGACAACCAAATTAAACAATAAATCAAAATTGGCAACACCTCACCGATAAAGTCTCCACCTGTTGGGTACACTCAGACTCCAGATATCGGTGATGTGGTGCTCCTCTTCTTTGGTCATGGTTGAAGACTTCCTGAGCTCTTGTTTTATTCTATTCTTTAACCTTTTCTTCTGTTCACGCTGATACTAAGACAGTAACAATAAATGGTGAAATCATTTATTCATCTTGTTTGGCTTTCCATAAGAAATTCCAACGATGCATTCACATTCCTTCAGTAGAAGTATTTAAACATTATTATTCATGAATTGTATTGTACTGTAAGACTTTATTATCCCTGCAGGGAAACTGTTCTTTGCAACCCGGGGATTGAACCCAGAACCTTCTTGGTCTGAAGCATGAGTGCTAGCAACTCAACATCCTGCCTATTTTATATATATATATATATATATATATATATAGAGAGAGAGAGAGAGAGAGAGAGAGAGAGAGAGAGAGAGAGAGAGAGAGAGAGAGAGAGAGAGAGAGAGAGAGAGAGAGAGAGAGAGAGAGAGAGAGAGAGAGAGAGAGAGAGAGAGAGAGTATTTTAACATTTTTAATTTAAACTATTGTATTTAATTAAAAATTTTAAATGTAACAACAGTAAGAAGCAAATAGAGAGATGACACAGTAACAAAGTGAGGAGTAAACAGAAGTTCAAACCCATAAACTCAATTAATTTGTGTTGCTGCGATAAAAAAAATGTGATATTAAGGAATAGACACAATACTCAGTACTGTTTCTGATACCATGATGATTTAAAAAAAAAAAACACTGTATAATGGTACTTGCTTTTATATTAACAAAGGATTTTTATCTGTGTAATCCCTCAGTCATCCAGACAGGTTCCATATTGGTCCATGGGCGCTACGCACCGCTCAAATTAGGTTGGACTTGTTGTTTTTTTGCGTCAGTGGATCGTCTCCAGGCTTTTTAGCAGGAGCAAGACGGGAAATAAGCACGTGGTGTCAAATACGTTCTCTAAAATCATTACAGTCGTTCAAACACCATGTGTCCCATCTAGGAGTAGCACAGCTCAAGATTATTCTAAAGTTATTCAGATTGATTGATTGATTGATTTGTTTATTTCGGTCACAGATATATTCTCCCATTATTCCAGACACAGTAAACAGAAAAGCTCTAGGTTTAAGATTAATCTTATTAGGCCTACCCTTTCATAGCATCTTTCATATTTATAAAGAAAACATTAGTATTGATTAGTATGTGATTTTCAATACTTCTGACAACCCTAATGAATCTATTATGAGAATACCCAAGAGGAAGTTTAACCATACACAATACATACCTCCCATCTCTCTATGTTCTCCTGATTTCCTTCAGGTTCTTCATCTACTTTGGGCTCATCCAAAAACATGGCCAGAACTTTTATTGCCTCTGTCCTGAATTCCTCTTGGATTTTTTCTCTCCTCTGATAACCTCTTTCTCCTCTGGCATAAATCTCATCATCGAGAGTTCGTTCAGCTTCCAGCAGAACTGCCTGCTCGTCTACGTGAATGAGGCTTTCTTCTGGCTGCTTCACCGCTGAAATGTCTGAAATACAAAATAGTTGAAAATAGTATATCATATGCTTTTGGTTTCATTATTCAGTTCACCTGTAGTCTGTTCATTGCCTGTCTGCTGACTGCCCAGTGGTCCTTATAGAGACTGTAGATGCCCTTACATGCCCCTCCTGTGCCCTGATCATGTGCTGAATAACCTTTACCTGACCTGGATGAGCCCCCTCTGTCCCTTAGGCTTGAGTGGACCCTGCAGATTTCAACTATCTGCAAATGGATGTGTATCAGTCCTGGATTCAGTCCTAGTTTGGTAATCGTTTAGTTCCAGCATAACCCTGCTTTAGTTCTAGTTCACTCCTGGTTTAGTCCTGTTTTAGTCCTGGTTTAGTTTTGGTTTAGCACAGCTGCAGCCTGGCCCGTCCAGGGGAGTGGATCTCTCCTTCACTGTGGTTCACTGTTGGTGAGTTATTATTTCATCAGTACAATCTACTATGGAACCTCTAATTTACAGAAAAAGCAAGACATTTTATGGGAAAACATGAGTATTAATATTTACTGATATACGTTTTTTGATATATTAGAGCTTAAAGAATATATAGGAAAATATAAGGATGAAGACATGGCAATCAATTTTTTTGGATGTAAAGCTAAGGATTTATAGGCAAGTTATCTAAACCGTGATCTTACCTTTGCTGTTACCTTGTTGGTTTGATGTGCCGTCAGTCTGTAACAGACCCTCTAAGCCCAGCCACTCATTCATCACACTTGATTTCTTCCCAGTATGTTCAAAAACCTCCTTTTTCTGATGAACAATTCAATGTAGTATTAGTTTCATGTTTAGTTAGCATAGCAGGATATTGTGTTAGATTCCAGACACTGTGTACTTACAGCCTGGAGACATTCCCAGTGCTGCTCAGACATAAAACGCTGCAGGACACTGGCACGCAGCAACTTTTTAAAAGTGCACTCCAGGATCTGGGTCATGTCCTCCAGGTCACTCTCGGCTTCCTGAACATCTCTGGAAATCTGGAAATAAGTCAGTTCTTTTTATTATGATTAGGAGCTTCATTTAGTTACTCTTCAGTTACACGTGGTAATCATACAATACCTCTAAATCTACAGCTGTTGATGTTCATTACTGTTTATTAATTTATTGTTTTACTAGTTGCAGTTTTTGCTAGTTTGTAAAGACAAAGAAAGCAGGCCTTTACAAAACAACTATTTTGTAACTATAACTAATAACTATTATATCAAAAACTATAGAGTCACCAGTGCCAGCCCAAGTTTGCGTTGCCATAGGACACATTTCAGATGATGTCCCTCTGCCACACCAGCAAGCAGATATCCAAAACATGCGACAAATGTATATCTGTATATAATGAACAAGGCCATTGTGCCAATCCAAATGACAGTAATTGGCCAGTTCTACAGCAGGTGTTAAAATGAGTAATTTAATCTTTTCACTTGAGTTTCACACAACAAATCTTCTGACATAAACCTCTGTCCCAGTAAAAACTTACAGTGCTGTGTGCAACTATCAGGTCATTTTCTCTGAAGTCATATCTGAGGGACAGTTCTCTCAGATTGAAGCGCTTCAGGATCTCACTGCTGCTACGACTCCCCACTCTCACTATTCCATCAGGGAGAAATTTATGGATACCTCAAAGATGACAATAATAAACAAAATCAGAGATCATAATAACAACATATCGATGGAGTCATGTCAATATTTTTTCATAATTATGACAGTGACATCCTCGCAGGATTGGCTTACCTTCTAAAAACTGATCCAAAGCATGGTTAGTATAACACACAACCAGAATGGGAGCTTTATCAGCTGCAGTTTTCCAAAGATTTTTATTTGTCAATAGAGCCTTAGCGATTTTCAGTCCAACATAGGTTTTTCCTGAAAAAAAATACTGTCTCATTATATTACATTGCTACCAATACAATCCATTTAGCATTTTGCTTGGCTTACCCGTCCCTGGGGGCCCCTGTATAATGGCTAGCTCTTTAGTGAGGGCCAACTGAAAGGCTCTGAACTGAGACTCGTCCAGCCCCAGCTCCTCCATTGTGGGCCAGGCCTCTGCATCCAGGCAATGAAATGGTCTAACTTTGGTCTTGAAGTCTGGGTGGGCCACAGACGACAGGTCATAAGTGTCATCTATGAGCAGATAAGCTGGAGGGTCCACATCTGGGCTGCAGTCTACAAGATACCTGCAACCACACAGCTAAAGCATTAACTCTTAACTGACTGAGCAGTTCATGTCTCTAGACATTCAGCCATTTTGAAACTGAACATCCACACAAGAGGTGTGCTAAAATGTTGAAGTATCGACATATGTCGCGATAGTAAATATGGTGATACAGTATCCTTATCATGGGCTACTGTACCACAAAAAAGGCTAAAAGATACCAAAAATGTGGTCACATTCATACTTTTTAAAGGGCAGCTCGCCCTCCTCCTGCTCTTGGAGGCCCTCCAGGACATAGCGATAAGCTTCAAAGTAGGCAGTGGTCTCTACCATCAAGAACACTTGGTTTTGCTGTGTTATAGAAAACAAAACAAATTACTATTGCAAAGGTTTTTTTTGTTTGTTTGTTCAAAATTCAGTAACATTGTCTACCTGAATCCTGACCAGCCTATGTCTGCTTTCTTCTGTAAAAGTGATCTGAACTCTTCCTTCTTGGAGATCTTTTGGCTCTCGATCTGACACAGTTGCAAAGAGGAAGCTCTCAAAGTTATCAGATGACAAACAGACCAATGAACCAAAGATCAGCCTCTTGGAATTCTCCCAGCGTACAAACTGTAAGGTGAGAGTATGAAATTGAGAAAACAAAAAATGACAACTGTTTTGAATGTGCCTCTTTTGTATTTGAAGCTAACCTTCAGTGGCTCCACATTAAACTGGACGACATATGCCAGGCCATTGATAGTGCACTTAGGGGCTATCACTTTTGTATCTCGATATATTCTGATGTCGTCCAGTCGCTTTCCTTTTTCTTGATTCCCAGGGTTGTCCGTTTGGCTCAAGAGCAGCTCCTGGATCCCTTCTCTGAGCGGCCTCACAAAGTCCTCCCTGAGCAGCCGAAAGTGTGTGTCCAGATACAGGTGAGTGTTCGGGTAGCACTGGGAGGTGAGGTTGGGTCTGAGATAGGGTCTGCCCTCGTCTCGAAGCTCCTCTGGGGTTGGGTAGATGGGAATAGTCCTGAAGTCCTGCTGGTCTTCGTCTGTACATAACATAATGAATTTAGATTTAAATTTTATTGTGGGAGAATGGAAATTAGTCAAAATGCTCACTGTTCTATTTACTTGTTTTTACTTTGTTGTTTTCATTATGTTTTTAATTGGATTAAACTGTATTTTTTAAATTTCTCTATGTGGAGCACTTTGGAAACAGTTTGTGTGTGTGTGTGTGTGAAATGTGCTATAGAAATGAAGTAGATTGGAAAGTTTATCCTAAAGGGGACAGATTTTGTAAAATTGGCTTTCATAAGTTTTTAACCATCGTGGTCCCTCGTCATTAGTTTACTCAAATTTGTATTTTGATAGATCCATGCATGTTTGAGTAATCTTGTATGGCATTTGAGGTTTGAGTGCTCAAAAACTCCCTCTTTTTACCTAACCCTCATCCTTACCTACTTTTCTATACTTCCTTGTGATTATTCAAGAAATCTTTGGGCCATACATGTAGGGTTTAGAAATGTTACATAGCCATTTTTCAACAATAAAAAAAATGTACATTTTAATTTCCTTTGGGATCAAGAAAGTGTCTATCTATCGCAATAAATATCGGCTGCTTACTACAGTGAAATGTCACTATATCGGTTCTGCAGTTCTGAACAGAATGTTAACAGACCTATTTCTATTACTATGCAATAAATAATAAAACATAATAAATAAAATGAAAAAGCATGATTTACAAAAAAATGAAAACAAAAACAAAAACACAAAATGTCATATTTAAGGTCACTCACCATCAGTGTGCAGTAGAGCATAAGTGCCCTTGTGTGGGCGCAGGGTGGCCTCTCTGGACCTGGTTTGGAGATGTCTGACCAGGTGTTGAACATGTTTCATATTCTCCTCTATCTGAGCTGGGATGTCCACTCCTGAAGTCCTCAGGCTGCAGATGGATGGGGACAGCAGCACCAAGAGCAAATTCACAGGTTCGACTGTGCTGGCAGGGAAGATGATAAGCACCTGTACATAGACATTTTTTATTTATTTATTTTTTACATTAACAGAACATTACACAGTTAATTAAGTGCACATGACAGGTTAGAACAGTTAACTGCTTTCACTAAAATGTAGTGAGCAACATTTAACATATTAAAAGTGCAGTTATTTAATATTGGTAAGTTTATATTTTAGGATAGACAGACATACGTATACATACTTTTTTTCAACAATCTGCCATTTAACTGACATGAAACTGTGATAAATATAGCACAGGTGCTATCCCAACAACCCAGGTAATAATTAGAAAACATTCAAAGTCTAAGTCTAAGTCTGTCGAGTGAAAACCAGGAGGTCAAGGCTTGTTAATTGTCAAAATCATTGATAAAAACATAGGGGGGCTGTTTTCAAATGTTAATGCTGTTTACTACATTCCCTTTGTGTTAATTCATAGTTTTAAGGCCTTCTGTGAGAAGCTATCATGTAAACAGATGAAAATAACAATAACATAAATGAAAAAGTGTGTCTGAACTTTTGGCTGGTAGTGTATATACTGTAATCGTAAGTGTTTTGCCTTCTCTACCTGTGTGAGGATGGCCAGGATGTTCCCAAGGTGCTGTGGATATTTCTCTCTGCGGGCACTGTCGGATTCGGAGCTTACACCCGCCAGGTACTGTGGCAGGACAATGCGCAGAAAACCTGAGTCTTTGATGCTCCCAGCCAGGTGCTGCAGGGTGCCCCTGTCTGCTCGGGATTTGAAGGCTTTACTCAGCACCTGACACAGTAGCTCCACCAGCTCCTTCCTCATTGAAGACTCACTCAGCAGAGGTTTCAGACCCGGGTGGGAGGAGACGCTGACAGCCACTTGTGATGGCTCTTTTGTAGAAAGTTCTTCAAGCTTTTTATAGTCTAGAGTACTTTCTTTAGCAGTTTCCTTTTGGCCAAAATTTAAGATCTTGACTAGATTTCTACTTCTGTCTTGTTGAGGACGTCTAGAGGCTCGTCTGCTCCCCCTCCTGTTTGCACTAAACCCTCTGAAACCTCCTCTTCTCTCATAATCATCGTTCACTCCTCTCACTCTCCACTCCTTCCCACTCCACTCTCCTCTCCAACTGTCTCTACTGTCTTCCCTACTCCTCCACCCCCTGCCTCTATCTCCTCCTCTTCTGCCCCTCTGGACCAGTCCTACCGCAGATGCCCCATGTGCTTCTCCCTCATCAGAGACTGTGGCCTCGTCCTCCTCCTCTCCTCTGTTGTTTTCATGTTTGTCATCGATTCTTGGTGTCAGTTTTGAACTTTCCCCTCCTGACACTCCAGTTTCATTAACTTGGCCAGTGCCTGTGAAAGAAAAATGGTCAATTGCAGCACTCAAACATGCTTGCTACAATAATAATCATTTTTAATTATGTTTTTATTTTGTATTTGAAACTGGTACTAAAGAGTACCAAAAGGACTATTTTACACATTCTACTAGAGATCAGCCAATGTGGGTTATTTCATGGCCGATGTTGATCCAGAGAAACTGATGGATGATATTTTTGGGGCAATATGTAGAGCCGATTGTGGTCATTTTCCACAAATGGTCTCATTTGAATTTAGTACAAACTCATTCATGAGCTTGTTTTATTACAAACTGGATAAAAGAGCAGTGTAGTCAATTTTTGCAGTACTCTTTTTGGAATAAAGCTTCATGCATATTTCGGCAGCTAGTTGAGCAAACATCGGCCTCTGCTGGAGATTTAAGGCCAACAGCCGACACACAAATATCGGCCAGATATATCAAACAACTAATATTAAAAAAATATAAAATTATAGGCAATCATTTTCTATTGCAGAGGAATATATTACTTAAATAATTCAAATTGCTAATTTTTTTTGATTGTGATTAATCTTCTAACCCTAATTCATGTGGGTAGAGCTGCTGTTACTTTACGATAGACTCACCAAGTTCTTCTTCACTCCCTTCTGTTTCTCCCTCCATCACACAAGTGATTTAGCAGTAGGTGTGTAGAGGTGCCAAAACCTGTATACCACAAGGATTGTCAAACAATATCAAAAATTCAAATTGAACAAGTATAATGCAAGTAATACTAAATAAGTCACATTCACAGGAAAGAAATGAACCTTCTTTTGTAGCTTTTGTGTCTATCTGGCTCACACACTGTTTCACACTGTATTGTGTGAAATTAGCTGTTTGTTTTCCCTTATCCCTGGAGACTGGATAGCTAAGGATCTAGCTATGGGAAGGAAGGGAGTGAACCATTTTATCATCAACAGAAACAACAAGGCAGAGTAAGAGTGACGCCTTTCCTGTTATGTTCACCTGGTTCCCACTGGACACTGCTGTGATGCTGCAGGACACAGAGGAGGGACACTTTTGACTCCTCCTCTCCTCAAACTGCCCTGACACAGATCTGCTGACCCCACCTGACCTGTCCTCCTGTTAAACTGCAGAGACCTTTGACTAAGACACAAAGGCGACTGGGAAGAGCAGTGTAAATGTTGCTGGAGCACAAGAGGCTATATCTAAGTCTACAATATCCCAATATAAATCAGAATGTATATGATTTTTGAAAAATATAACAGCTATAGTCTACTAATGATAATACATAGCCTCCAGTAATATTATGAAAATTATAATGAGATGAGTTACAGATAAGAAGTGTCTCCATCTTAAATCTTATAAACTAGACTAATATCCTGTTTGTTCATGTTACATTGTTGGATCATACACACATAAGAGTAATATTTGAGTGTATGTTTCATTTGACCATAAGTTTCCTTTTAGGTGAAAATAGAAACCCTCTCTGCCCTCTAGTGGTAAACATTTACAGTGACACTTAAAGTCACTTTCATTTCACCAGAAGAGCTCACATTGATTTGATAAAAAGTTGTATTTTCTTACATTTGCAAAATATTCTGTAAATAAGCTATATTTATTCTGAGGAGATAAGGCTTGTACCATTATCATCTTTTAAATCACTTCTTAAGACTTATTTTTATTGGTTGGCCCATAGTTTTAGCTTGATTTTATTCCTTATTTATTTTTATTCTATTTCTTTTTAATTATTTATTGGATTGGCTGCTATTTTTATGCTTTTTGTATTGTGCTTTGCTGTTTGCAGATTCAGACCTAGATATCCCACTATTATATTTAACTAAATTACATAGATTCATTGTGCAAATTTAAGAGAAAACGTGAACTCGCTATGATTTCTAGTGGTAATCCAACTAATTTACAATCATTTAATTAGGAATTGTCGGGAAAAAAGTAGGCTACATCTAAGGCATTTAAAATATTTGAATGAGCATAGATAATACACACAATAATAATAATAATAATAATAATAATAATAATAATAATAATAATAATAATAATAATAATAAATCCTTACCCAAAGTTGCAGCAATTCTCTTACGTTTGACGAGCAGCAGTCCGTGTTGTTTTCTTCTTGATGCTCCAGTGTCTGAGCCGTCACGCCCTACAGTTTATTATTATTGGGGTTTAGGTTTTGTTTTGCAAGAAATTACGTAGCCAAGATTAAAATGGCCAGTCCCTATAAGACCCGGGAAACATAAGCTTTTAAGCTGCTATAATGCTGCCTTGAAGTGCACCTAACTCAAACTAATCCTATTATTTTATCAATCCCAAATCTTTCCCATAGCTGATCTGCGCCTGAAGGATCTTTAAGTTTCCTTTTAGGGGAAAACTTACATTTTACTTATGGCGCCCTCTAGTGACAATCCAGCAAATGTACAATAACGTTCACTTTAAAGCAAGGCAGCGTTTAGTTTCGTGCTGTACCCTATTGTAGAGATATCTCAAATTGATATTGTGAAAGTATCTGTGATCCATCATTTATGTGATTATAATGAGATCTCCAGTTGAACGCTTTAAGTCAGACTAGGCATTTGGAAAATTTTGAACCAAACCCTAAGAGACCTTACACTCTGGAAAAGTGCCTGTGACATTTACAGTTATTGTTGCCTGTTTGAGAACCATTTGTCATTTGCAAACATGACCTGATCGGATGCTATAATAATATTCAGTTTTAATTTCATGCAGTGACCAACATACAAGCAGATAAACACATTACATTTTCAGTTTTGATGTTTATTTTTTGTTCATTTAAAAAAAAAGTTATTACACACATATTGCTGAGTTTCACAAGGTTATAAAGGTCCACACGGTTTAATACAGGCAAGAACAGCTAAAATTACTATTGTTAAAAATCTGATTTTTGTTGCAATACAGAACAATGTAGGCTCTGGTCAATAATAGAACAGGTCCAACAAAGGCCCAATATTTTTGCATTTAGCTTTTAGTCATTCAGTGGCAAAGTACAATGTAATCTATAGTCAAATCTGACTCTTGCCCCACAAGTATCCACATTCTAGTATCTGAAAATCACCAATACTAACAACTAGAATTTCACACGTAATAGGATAAAAGACAAATTATTCAGTCCAACACATATTTTCAAAGCAAAGTTCATCCAATTTGTAATTACAAATATGCAATCAGATGTCTATATATTTCATTTTTTATTTCATTCATTTAATTTTTAATTTTATTTATTTTTTGGTTCATCTTTTAAAAAATGTAGACAATTAAGTAGACAAAAATGTAGAAACACACACAAAAAAAAAAAAACTTTTGAGCTACATACTTAAAACATAAAGTCAAGTCTAATGAAGAGGAGTAGATTTTTAAACTTATACTTATAACTGAGTACATTAGTAACTGTACTTTGACTTGAGTACAGATTTCCAGTAGTTTTTCCACCATTTCACATAGCCTACTACTTTATTGTACTGAATGTAACTGCAAGTGCATGATAATTAATAGACTAAATCTCTAATATTCGTACTTCTGCCAGTTAGAATGTGCCCAATGCAATCTGAAATAAGAGAGTTCAGTTTAAATCAACTGTGGTCCGAGTGCTGTTGGCCAGGCTGGTCTTTGTGCTCCATCCATTTCGGAGGCCAGCTGGTTACCAGTAGCAACCCTATGACTGGCCCCACCAATAACAGCATTGCAGTCTGGGCATTTGCGGCTCTCCATGGCCCCTCCACAATCGGATATAAGATACACATGACCATTGGGGCATTTGAACCAGTGACCGGGCATTTGGATGGCTGAGACAATCATCGTCCTCTCCTCATCACTGATCCCCAATCCAGTGTCAGGGGACTTTCTTTTCAGTTCTTTTATGATTTGTTTGGCTCTTGCTTCATCATCTTCAGTGAACGGACCACACTTTCCTAGAACTTCTCCTAGAGTTTGTGCCTCCATTTGAATGTTTCTCATTTGTCCTCGAAGCTGTGCCATATAGGAGAGAGCATTTAGTTCAGCCAAAAGCGTGAGTCTCCGTAGTTCCCGGTCCAAGTCGTACACCTGCTGTTCTGAAAATCTCTGCTGTGGAGCTTTGAGCCAGTTCATAAACTCTTGAATCCTTTCTTTAAATGCTGCAGCTTCAGAGGAAGACATCTTTTCTCTTTCAATCACCTGAAGCTTGGCAACTCGTGTATAGAAGTCCATTTTGTTCTCAATGACCCACAGGTCGACAGCGGAGAGGGGAGGGCTTTGCAGTTCCTCTTCTATTTTGCGGAACTCATATGGTAGTACTGCCTTGTGTTTGATTTCTGTGCATCGTACCATTAAGGCCAAAGTTTGTGAATGAATGTCTTCTGGATTTCCTGCAATCTTCTGCTTCACCAGCTCTATCTCAGCCAGACAGCGGTTTATGTGAGAGCCGTAACGGAGGTTCTTGCGTATTGGTGTGCGACACTTGGGACACTCTTTGAGTTTGATTGCCACTTCTTCCTGGTTGTCTTGCTGTCTCTCATCCATCTCCATGTATTGGTCCATTGCTCTGCGTTCAATGACGTGTCCGCAGTCTTGTAGCTGAATAAAGCGAGACTCTGGGTCGTCCTCAAAGCCAAAGAAGATCTCGGTGACCTCTTCACGATGACACGCGACACTTGTCTGGACATTTCTCTCCACACAGGCCGATGCAAGGGTGCCTGCAGGCCAGGGTCTTATCACATGGTTCATTACATGGAGGGCGGTCACAGGGCTCGTGGCAGAGCTTGGTGCAGGTTTGGTGTGGGCACTGCCAGGCACAGGGCTCCACACAGGGTTGGCAGGGCTGACCACATCGGCTGGGGCAGTGACTGTGGATACAGCGATTCTCACATGGACGAGAACAAGGAGGGCAGTTTGTGCAAGGAGCCTGACACTTGTGAGAGCAGACCAGGAGGCGCTCACACTTCTGGGAACAGCCACAGTGGTAGCGCCCCTGGTGGCAACGACCGCATTTACCACGGCATGGATGACCACATTTCAACTGTTGCTCGCATGGAGTTGTACAGGATGGCTCCTCTTGCAGTGTTTTGTACCAACAAAAATCCTTCTGGCTGTGGCCACACTTCAGATTAAAGTTAATCTTTACTTTGCACCTAGAGGTGCAGGGTTCCCCACAAACTTTATCACATGGATGTCCACACCCAAGTGTTTTCTGACATGGCTCTTGGCACACAACGCTGTATGGATCCTTGTGGCAAGGAACCATCTGTTTGTGCTGGCATTTAGGGATGGTCTTCTCCACCAAAACTTTACAATCACCACATTTCTGGTAGCACAGGTTAAGGCAGCGATGTCCTAAATCACAAATAATCTTCTGGCATTTCTTCAAACACTGGTACTCCTTGTGCTCTTGGTCATAGGGATGACAGACTTTAGCACACACATGGCCACAGTCCAAGCGGTACTCACAGGGCTGGGTGCAGCCTCCTTCAGGGGCCTGTTCAAAGTCGGTGGCACCAGAAGCTTTGACCTGTCGAGAGGGGTGATTCTGACAGCAGAGGGTCAGAGCTGTGCCAATCTGGTCCTTCTCCCTCAAAGTGTGGAAGATGTTGCTCCACAGTTTGACTTGGCCGAGCATCTCACTGTTCCCAATGCAGTAGAGGCCTTTCTTTGCACGTGACAGAGCCACACACACTCGATTGGGGATGTTCAAAAAGCCCACCCTACGCTGCATGTTGCTCCGGACCAAAGACAACAACACAATGTCATTTTCTTCTCCTTGATATTTGTCTACCACGTGCACTTTGACCCCTGAGAACTGACTAGCAGGCATGAGTTTGCGCAGACAGAACAGCTGGCCTGTGTAAGTGGTGAGGATGGTAATCTGCTCTGGTTTGTACTCCTGAAGAAGGAGGTACCGACACAGAGCAACAACAAACTGGGCTTCGTGCCTGTTCTGATGACTTCTTCCATCTTTGATTTCTTCTTCCAGGTATTTGTGTTCCACAAAGTACAGGTTGGTGTTCAGACCCTGTAAAACATGGAAAAACATGTGTTGTTGTAAATGCCTAATATCATCTTAAATGTCAAGCGTTCTGGAAAATTCATAGAAAGTCATAACAGGGACTGGTCACACACCTTGATGTTTTCATACTGTAACACTGAGGGATGGTTCTCCAGCTCTGAATAGATGTGTGGGGTCAGGAGACGGGCAATGTCAGGCCTCATGCGATGCTGAAAAACAAAAAAAAATTCTTAAATTAGACACCAAAATTACAATAAAAATAACACATACATAATAGGATTGGCACAATAATGCCACGATAGTACCTACCTGATAATTGAGTCTGACGAAGGGAAGTTTCATGTTCACTAGTCTCTCAAACATCGACATCTCCAAGTTGAAGTTCTTTGCAAGTTCATACACAGTGGCACTTGGACGCAGCTGCAAGAAACATTTTGAAGATTATGAAGTAGGTAGTAGGGTTAAGTAGGGTTATAGGTCCCTGGCACATTTGTCAACCACAGTTCATTGCACCCTCACCTCCAGAAAATTCCATGACCCTTATTACACATCAATTGTCCTTTTGTAGCCCTCCAAAAATACAATTTCCAAAAAAGACACAGACAGGGCAACAGAGCATAGTGTGTGCAATATAACTGATAGTAATCCAATTAGAGACATCAGACCAAACAGCCTCATCTAAGGCTCAAACCATCAGGGGCTGTGACAATATTACATATATTGTGTGTATGAATATAAAACTATGAAACCTCACCTGCTGATGATCTCCTATGAGTATGAGGTGTTGACAGGCGCTGCTCAAAGTGGTGATGGTGTGAGCCTCCAGAACCTCTGCTGCCTCCTCCACGATCACCAGAGACGGGCGCACCTGCTGCAGCGTGTGACGGAACTTGGCTGCACCTGTCGTTGTCATGCCGATCACCTGCACAGTTTCACAGAAATATATTTATATTTAGTGAGAATACCACATTTCTTAGTAGATGGTCTAAGATACTTTTTACAATACTCATACTTTACCGTTGCCTCTCTAAGAATATGACAGTCTTGTTGTCGTTTGACTTCAGCGAGTCTGTCCACTGAGTTTTGATATTCTTGTTCTAAATCCAAGGTTTTGGTGCGCAGTTCTATTCTATAACGGGAAAGCCACAAACTGCAAAAAAGTAAGACATCAATTAAAAACAAATACCATAAATGCTTTGCTGAACGATTCAAGACTGGGACTGTTTTTGGAAATAATCACTGATTTGCAGATGTCAGTATATTTATTTGATGACCTTTACTGGCTATTTTTGGCTTACCGATAAAGTCTCCATTTGTCAGCTACATTCAGTGTCCAGATATTAGTAATACGGCGCTCCTCTGTCTCAGTCATAGTAGAATTTTTCTGCAGCTCATGTTTGATTCTTTTCTTCAAGTTTTTCTTTTGTTTCTTTTGCAACTGAAACACAACAAGTAATAAATAATTCACTATGTTGTAAGTTTGATCATAGAATTTCACATATAATTTGGCCTATAAATATTTCTATTCCAATGGGACCTTTTAGGCTAGTGGAAAATTCTGAATAAGTTCCCATTGGGGACAGACAATATAGAAGCAGGCTTACTTTTTTTGAAAAATGAATGAATAAAACAAACAAACAAACAAGCAAGCAAACAAACAAATAAATAAATATATTTTGAGACAATGCTATATACTGTGGTTGACAGGATTACAAAATTTGGTAGAAATGATCCTGACATGATAACATTAGCATTAGCAGTTTGGATCTGATTTTTATTTTTGTAAAACAAAAACCTAAATAAAGTGTATATTATGTGTAAGGTATCTCAACATAAAATATGGGTGTCAACTCCTAAATTGGCATATATAGGTAAAAATTTCAGACAGGGACACTCCCTTCAAAGGAAATTAGAACAGTGCCTCTTTATGGTGATGTAGAAAAGTGCACAAAATAAGAACAGGTGTTGCATATTGCCCCTTTAACAGTGATGACTGATTCTTGGTTAATGTTGTACCTCCCAAATGTCATCACTCATTCCCGGAATTGGCTGAGGATTAGCCTGTGGCTCAGGTTCATCCAGAGACATGGCCAGCATCATGTCCTGCACTTCCCTGAGGGCCTGCTCCGTGTCCCCTTTTTTGTGTCCATTTCTTCCAGCTCTGGGATCAATGAAGTCATCGATAATGCGCTCAGCTGCCAACATATCTGCCTCCTCTTCAATATCAATGAGCAGATCTTCTGGCTCAATGAGGACATCTTCTGGCTCCTCCAAAGCAGCTTCGACGTCCATATCTGAAACACAGTCACTTTATATTATCTATCCCATGGGGACAAACAGTTAACCCCACCAGCCCCTGTTACAGGTCAGTTCTGTGGAGGAGCAACTCTGCTTACAGTAACACTGTATGTACTATGAGGAACTAGAGTAATAACATGACTGTTTGATCAGCTTTGTTGACACTTTAATGTCAAAATCAGTCCTTACCATTGACTGCATGTCCATATGAGAGACCGCCAAGACCCAGCCACTCCATGATCAGGTTTTTCTTGCCAAGCTTCCTTTGAAATCCATCCATCTATAGAAAAGGGGGGAAAAAAGTATATATATATATATATATATATGTGTGTGTGTCTGTGTGTGTGTGTGCGTGTGTGTGTGTGTGTGTATATATATATATATATATATATATATATATTATTATTTTTTTTTTTTCAGTCGTACATAAACCACATGTAGACTGTCCCAGTGCTTCGCTGATATATGTCGTTGCAGGACATTCTCTCGTAGGACTCCTTTGACTGAACATTCCAGTTGCATACTCTGAACCTGCAGCTCACGTTCAGCCTCACAAAGCTCTCGAAAAATCTGTCAAATAGTTAAATTCTAATTAAAATGTGAAATAATGCTTTACATTATAAATGAAATACTGCATTTGTACAGTATGAGTGAAGTAATGATACCATCCTCAAAATACTCACTGTGTTATAAGCAGCTGACAGGCCGTTGCGGCCATTCCGTTTGCCCTTCTCTTTGTGAGCCAATTCTCTCAGATTGAAGCGCTTCAGGATCTCACTGTTGCTGCGGCCTCCAACTCTCACTATTCCATCAGGGAGAAATTTATGGATACCTGAAAAGTAAAAGATTATATTAATTAACAACATATAAAACACAAACAGGGCAAGTATGACAATGCTACAGCTGAATAAGTTGTAGAACTTTTAGTTATTATCCATTTACTGAGTTGAGCTCAACAAATCATGGTTAAGAGTATAATGCCATACTATGGTGTATTTGTTACCTTCAAGAAACTGATCCAAAGCATGATTAGTGTAACACACAACCAGAACGGGAGTATTAATCCTCCAAAGTTTCTGGTTGGTCAGCAGAGCCTGAGCAATCTTTAATCCAACATACGTTTTTCCTAAAAAAAGAAAAAGGAAAAAAATAAAATAAAAAAAAAAAAAGTAATGGGTATGTATTTTTCATAGATAAGCCCTTCTTGCTGTGTCACATGTTTGTCTTACCCGTCCCTGGGGGCCCCTGTATAATGGCTAGCTCTTTAGTGAGGGCCAACTGAAAGGCTTTGAACTGAGACTCGTCCAGCCCCAGCTCCTCCATTGTGGGCCAGGCCTTTGCATCCAGGCAGTGAAATGGCTTGACTCTGGTCTTGAAGTCAGGGTGGGCCACAGACGACAGGTCATAAGTGTCAGCTCTGCGCAGATAAGCTGGAGGGTCCACATCTGGGCTGCAGTCTACAAGGTACCTAACGTAAAATACAACAAATTTAAAAAATATGTATTATTTTTTAATGACTTGTACGTGGGTTTGCTTTGTGCATAAAATTGTTATAATGAACAGCTGGTATGAGAGACTGCTTTGTTCTTGCACATACTACTAGTTCATGGAAACTTTCCAAGTTAGATAGAAGACATGACCTTGACAAACTCAAGCAGCACTCCTGTCTTCCCACACACTCAATACAGACACATACTGTATGTGTACCTCTGAAAGGGCAGCTCTCCCTCCTCCTGCTCTTGGAGGCCCTCCAGGACATAGCGATAAGCTTCAAAGTAAGCAGTGGTCTCTACCATCAAGAACACTTGGTTTTGCTGAAACAGAAGAGGACTTCAGCTTGACATGCTTTTTAAAAGTTTATTAATCATTATGTCTCACCTCAATCCTGACCAGCCTATGTCTGCTTTCCTCTGTAAAAGTGATTTGAACTCTTCCTTCTTGGAGATCTTTTGGGTCTCGATCTGACACAGTTGCAAAGAGGAAGCTCTCAAAGTTATCACATGACAAACAGACCAATGAACCAAAGATCAGCCTCTTGGAATTCTGCCAGCGCACAAACTGCGGGGTAACAATATAAATTATTGTATT
This sequence comes from Boleophthalmus pectinirostris, assembly GCF_026225935.1. NCBI lineage: Eukaryota > Metazoa > Chordata > Actinopteri > Gobiiformes > Gobiidae > Boleophthalmus > Boleophthalmus pectinirostris. The sequence continues at coordinate 16,917,220 of NW_026571299.1, forward strand.
TAGAAACACAAAATGTATATATATGTTTAATTTGCTTCAGGAAATTTTGTATTTGAGGCTAACCTTCAGTGGCTCCACATTAAACTGGACGACATATGCCAGGCCATTGATTGTGCACTTAGGGGCTATCACTTTTGTATCATGATACATTCTGATGTCGTCCAGTCGCTTTCCCTTTACTTGATGCCCCAGGTTGTCCATTCGTCCAAGGTTCATTTGCAGTAGCAGCAGCTCCTGGATCCCTTCTCTGAGCGGCCTCACAAAGTCCTCCCTGAGCAGCCGAAAGTGTGTGTCCAGATACACATGGGTGTTTTGGTAGCGCTGGGAGGTGAGGTTGGGTCTGAGATAGGGTCTGTCCTCGTGTCGAAGCTCCTCTGGGGTTGGGTAGATGGGAATAGTCCTGAAGTCCTGCTGGTCTTCATCTGCACAACAGCACATGCATTTGGTATGGAGGTAGCAAAATATAAATCTAGATAATGGTTTACCTTGGTTGTCACCATCAGTGGGCAGTAGGGCATATGTATCCTTGTCTGAACGTAACGTGCCCTCTCTGGACCTGATTTCGAGATGTCTGACCAGTTTTTCAAGATGCTCCATATTCGCCTCTATCTGAGCTGGAACGTCCACTCCTGAAGTCCTCAGGCTGCAGATGGCCACTGGCAGCAGCGCCAGAAGCAGACTCACAGGCTGGACTGAGCTGGCAGGGAAGGTGCTAAGCACCTAATATAGTATAAAAATACAGTGAATTAGGGCATGGATATACAGTACATGTTTCAGGTCTTGATTTAAAAGTGCACTACACTACTAACATTTTTGGTGGAGCATTTGCTACATAGTTGTCTCCAAGAAATTAGCAGGTGATGAACTTTAACCATTTTGCACTGTAATTTTGGCCTTTTAAAAGATTTTTTTGTAATCATAAGTGTATTGTCTCCTCTCTACCTGTGTGAGGATGGCCACGATGTTCTCAAGGTGCTGTGGATATTTCTCTCTGCGGGCATTGTCGGACTCAGAGCCTACACCTGCCAGGTACTGTGGCAGGACAGTGCGCAGAAAGCCTGAGTTTTTGATTCTCCCAGCCAGGTGCTGCAGGGTGCCCCTGTCTGCTCGGGATTTGAAGGCTTTACTCAGCACCTGACACAGCAGCTCCACCAGGTCCTTCCTCATTGTAAGACTCACTCAGCAGAGGTTTCAGACCCGGGTGGGAGGACACACAGACGGCCACTTCTGATGGCTCTTTTGTAGAAAGTTCTTCAAGCTTTTTAAAACCTAGCCCGCTTACTTTAGGAGCATCCGACTTGGGTCCATTTCTCCTGTCCCCCATATTTTCAGTTATCTCTGGTCTACTTGCCCTCCTTGCCCCGCTATTACTTCCCCTTCTGTCTCCATTGTCTTGCCATTGCATCCTCCATCCTTCGTTTCCATTTGCACCAAACTCACCAGCCCCTCTCTCTCCTCCAGGTCTACTATGACTCCTGCTCCCTCCTCTCCCTCTCCCCCCTCTGCCTCCATCTCTTCGGCCCCTGTCTTGGTTCCTCTCAGCTCCAGCAGTCCTTTGCCCTCTCCCCATGCCCCTCCCGCCTTGTCCTCCTGCACCTGCTGTAGCTCCTCCCCCAAGCCCATGATTTGGTTTCTTTTCAGTTTCACATTGACTAGGCTTGGGGCGGTTTGGGGGTGCTCTTCCTCGTGCCCCTCCATTTCCCCTACCTATTGGTCCATTAGCATTCCCAGTATGTCCATTGCCTGTAAGACATAATAACATAAAAAAAATTGATAAGACTAGCTGATATTAATAACAACAACAACAGGAATGCAAACTTTGCGAGTCACCATGTTTAGCTCCACTGTCTCGCCTTGGGTGTCCTGTTTTTTTCTCCATCACATCACCACATATAGACCTGTGGAATAAAGTATATCAGACAGTCATGTTTAAATAACTCCAACGTTTTGTTTACTAGCCAAAAACATATAAATAGACTCTTTACATGTTTTATTATTTAAATGTTGGATTTAGGCCTACTCATTTGGTAGTTTTCAGATCCTAGAAAGAATGTGATGATTGTACTTTGCCATGAAATATCCAATAGGTAAATGCACAACTGTTAAACCCTGATCATTCTGATTATTGACTAGACCCAAGAACCCACTGTATTACAACACAAATCTATATTATAACAACATTCATTTAAACTGCCCACATCTATACAGACTAATGTTGAAGCTGAAAAGCAGCAATTTTGGGCAGCTCTAGGATGACCTCTAGTGGATTCCTAAAGAACCTACTAAGTCTAGTTTCATTTGATCTAAAATAGTACTATCCTAGTTGTATCTAATGTTTACTGTAATGTCTTTATACGCCAAGGTTACACATGGAATGGCCCATAATAATCATGAGTACAAACAAATGAAATTAAGATTCCTCTCAGATTTAGACATTTATTTTAAAATGGGTCGACCGCCGTACGCTAATACTGTTAATTCCAGTTGAGAAGACAAATAATTTCCAAATATCCTAATCATTATGATCCTTACCTCCTCAGCTCTCGTCGTGCTGACCGGCGTCTCCCGGACGAGGAAGGCGAATGCGTCAGCTGATGGCAAAGCACTTTTTAAAAGCCTGGGCACTTTTCAGTTTCGTTTCATCATCAGGCTCCGCACCCAAGATGACAATCCGAAACACCGCGTAACTTTCTATTTACAGACAAATTGTCGGGCTTGGTGTACTAAACCTTAAACCTAAAGCAAACCTTAAACCTTAAACAATTTGCCTACATATTCTGTTCAACTACACCAAAACAGTGGAGAATAGCCCTTTTTTTATTATAGAGTATTTAGTTAGTTTATGTATTTATGTTCCATGAAAATGAAATATAAAACAGGAGAACTACTTATACGGATTGCATAATATGTACCTGTTTCCTAACATAATTTAAAAGGATTTGACAAATTTTGTGATTGTTTATAGGCCATTATGCACCTATTTGAGTTAGTAGTCTGTTAATGTATAAATTGGCTTCAGTCTACTCAGTCAGTTGGAATAAACGGGGTGTAGCCTTAGAGCCATAATGTAGCTTAGCACTTTTGCAATTAAAAATAGCAACTGACAAACTAATGCAAAATTGAGTTTCAGAATTCTCGGAGCTCTTAAATGCACCGCGACGTTTTTTCCGGCCTCCGTGGCCCCGCCCCTTGCGTTCTTACGTCATCATTCAGTCCGCTGTGCTGTGCTTTGGCTAGTGATCGCTGATTCCCATTCGTAGCTTAAATCAAAGTAAACATGTAGATTTTTTCATCTTTTATCCAATATTAAGCACCTCGCGAACTGTTACTCGTTGCATATTTGGCGAATGAGTTGTAATCGGAATGGTAGTTGCATTTGAAATGGCAGATGATGTCGCTTTCATTGGCTGTAAAGGGCTGTGTCTTGCTAGCGTGGCTAATCAAACAGCTTGTCGCTAGAAACGGGGTAAATTGAGGCTCTCCGAAAATAATGGAAGGCGAATTTATATGCGTTTGACTGCGTGAAAGAGGCGGAAAATGGAGAAATCTGGAAGTCCTGGTCCCTCGTCGCCCGTGAATGGGAGGCAGTGCAATGGTACGTGGATTGATAAACGTCACATCAGATCAGTGCTTTGTTTATTACATTTGAGATGCTAAATATGCCTTTTTAGTTGACATACATCGTTACAATCTAATCTGCAGCACGAGCCAACCCGTCATCTAAACATATCATGCTTAATTAAGGCTAACCCACTTTTGCTTTTGTGTTAGATTACGACAGCAAGCGGAAGAGGAAGATAGCGGACATCACCCAGGCTCTGAGCACCAGTCCCGTGGATGTAGCAGCTCTGAGGAGGATGGCCATCAGCGAAGGGGGGCTGCTGACCGATGAGATCCGCTGTCAGGTCTGGCCTCGGCTTCTCAACGTGCCGCCTCATGTGCTGGAGCAGGAGCCAGGTACTAGGCTAAAGTTTCAGAGTGAGGCAACTGTAACATATGTCTGTCAACATTTTGCTTTTAAATGCTCAAATTTGGTTTCTGGTGCTCTCTGTTGGCAACTGTATGAAGTGAAACATTTTGAATAGACCGATTAGCAGCACAGTTATTAATGATTAAATAAACATGCAACACTTTCACTTGCATGGTGAGTCAGTTCCTTCATCAGACCATGAAGTGGTCAAGCATTCATTCTTTGTGAAGTGCCAAACACAGTTGTTAATTTGTCTCATATGTGTACAATCTCTTCTCAAAAATGTCATTGTTTTTGTCTTATTTTTTTCCATTTCGTTTTTACACATAAAGGCCTCCATACACTACAGGAGAATTTCCTCATGTGTGTCTCTGTACATGCACACAGTTCATAGATCGAGGTGAAGCTGCAGATTAGCAACAGTGACTTAACTTCTTGTGTACTTTATCGCCAATTTTTTATGCTTTTATGCTTACCACATTTCACACATAATAATACAGTTTTGACTTGTGTCATGGAAAATTATCTTTTTAAATAACAGACATCCATTGAAACAACAAAAATAAAAGTTATATCTTTGCAAAGATAGGCAGAGGACAAGTCTGTTCAATGCAGGGTTGTAACTCTGTCTGAAATAGCGTCAGACTTCACAAAACATACCAACCAAGTATTATCAAAAGAAAGGGAACATCTGCGCCTGTGCTGGGTCATGATGCTCCCAAAACATATGTGAGGAGAGCAGCTCTCATTAAAACAGGATATGAAACGCACAATGAAAACTGTGAATAACTGCACGTAGTAGCAGAAACTGTTAAAAAAAAAACCTTCCCATTACATTTGTATCTAAACTAGAAGTGCTGTGTTCTGATCTTTTGAACACTTAAGAGTCTTAAAACGAGTGATTTTACTACAGAAAATGACGATCGTGCTCACAACTGTGTAGCCTGTGGTACTCAGCCATATCCCACTGCAGGCTTTGCGACTGGAGATTTTAAGTCTCGTAAGATTCTTTCTCTTCATGTCTGTAGTGTGTGCTTTTTGTCGCATATTTAAAAATCATTTAAGATTGAAAAATCCTGTAGTGTGTGGCGGCCTTAAACTGCCATTCTTATTTTCTCATCAGCCTGTCAATCACGGTCATCGGAAGTTGGCAAATGTCTTTGATAAATCCATTCTAAATGCATAGTTCATGTCAGAGACAAACTGCAGTCGATACAATATTACAGATGCAACTTCTCCCACCTGTGCGTTTATAATTTTGACTAATGGGAACACAACTTCCTAGAAACTGTGGATCGTGAAAACAACAAGGATTACAACCAGGTGCTTCTGGATGTACAGCGCTCACTGCGGAGGTTCCCCCCTGGTAAGTTAAACTTTAACATTTTAAAATTCCTTTAGTGTCTCTCCCTTTATACAACACTTAAAGCAGTACTATGTACTTTTTCTGGAGAAGGGTATGGCACCTGCTTGCCTCTTAGAAATTCCCGCAGTATGGCATTACACTTATCCATCCTGCATTTACTCAATTACAGATGTTAATTTTTAATAATGTATTTCTAATTGGAAAACATGCATTCTTATTGTAAGCTGTGTCTCTACACAAATCTGACTTACTTAACCTGGTTGTGTCACCTGCTTGTTTTATTGCCATACTGTAAAAAACAAAACAAAACATGTTGTCTCCATAGAGAGAAGCAGAGGGCAGGGCCTCCACCAGGAAACTTAGAAACATAGTGCTCCTTTAAAAACAGCTAATAAACTAAATCCTAATATTCTTCCTTTTACATTATGTATTCATTGTTATAATTAATTCATTAATTTCACATCTACACTAGTGTTAAATATTTACTGGGTTTGAGTGTATGTTCATAGTATCCACACACAGTAGATGATGCCCTGACTTGCTGGAGTTATGAGAAACTGGGTCATAAAGTTTTTAGAGAGAGTTTTGTGAAGCATTAATCATTGTCGTATCTTTTATCCAACTGCTTTTTAAATGTACCTCTGCAGTGATTTTCCTCTCATTCTTATTTCACTTTTTTACCAGTGCCTTGGCTTCATTGATGTTTCAACTATTTCATTATTGGAAGTTGTAATATTTGTCTTCCTTGTGATCCAGCAGTTTTACATGTGATCAAAGAGCTTACATGTTCTTGGTTTAGCTATGCAACCAACCAAAGCTGTATTGATTCTGTTTAAATTCTGTATTAAACTTGGATATTCCACAGTAAATCAATATTGTCTCAGTATTCAGGTCAGTAGTCAATATGGATAGAATATTTGGACCATAAAGTTTTATAACCATGATTGTTAAATATTATCCATTTATGAAAGACAGGGCGTAAGCTGTTCTTTCTGTATTTGTCATCTTAACATTGCACCTACCAAATATTCTATCTGTTGACATAGCATAGCCTCAACTCAATTTAAATAATAATAAGCTCTATGTGGCCAAACCAGCTTGCTAAAACCTGATCTTCTGATCTGATCTCAGAAGCTAAGCAGGGCCTGGGCAGTACTTGGATGGGAGACCGGTGGGAATTCCAGGTGTCAATGTGTGGAGCCAGTGGAAAAAAAAATGCCATTGTGTCCTTAGGCAAGAGACTTCACCCACGTTGCTTTGGATGAATGTGGTGTGTGTGAGCAGATTCGTAGCCTCGCTTCCATCAGTCTTCCACAGCACAGCTCTGGCTACATTAGTACTTTACCACCATCGAGTGTGGATTGAATGAATAGTGCACTGTAAAGAGAACATTTGTGTTGTCACTGCACCTTCAGAAATGATTTAGTTTTTCTCATTTTTGTGTCTGTCTGGGTTTCTTTTTTTTTGCAGGCATGCCCGATGAGCAGAGAGAGGGTTTGCAGGAAGAGCTGATTGACATCATCCTCCGAGTGCTCAAAAGAAACCCTCAGCTGCACTATTACCAGGGATACCATGACATCGTTGTCACCTTTTTATTAGTTGTTGGAGAGCAGCGAGCAACAGCTTTGGTGGAAAAGCTGTCCACTCATCACCTCAGGTACCTTGTGTTAGCAGTCTTAGTTTAGTCTAAAGCAGAGGTGGGCAATATTGACAGAAGTTTTAAAAATAGACAGACAGACAGACAGTATTCTAACAATGCATCAGGGATGCACTGAATGTGCCTGTAAATGTCTTGGTTCAACCAAGTCTAGTACATGAATGAACCATATAATTAACCACTGAAGCACATAATATGCCTTTATACTCTTGTTTGATGGATTTTTAAAATAGTGTTAATTATAGATTACTCAAACAACAATTGTAGTATTATATTTTTTCTATATCTACCACCCCTAGTCTAATCTGTTTGATCTCACCAATAATAACTGCATTTTCTTTCCTCCAGGGACTTTATGGACCCCACTATGGACAATACAAAACATATACTGAATTATTTGATGCCTATCATCGATAGGGTCAACCCCGAGGTTCATGATTTCATGCAGCAGTAAGTGTACTTCAAAACATTTTGCAACAAATTTGACATGAATTGATTACCACTAGAACCACTTTTAAATTAATTGGGCATATAAAGGTTTGTGCCTGATTTTAATTTATTCTTGTCATAATAAATGCTCTTTACATCATGCATTATATGGTAAAAGTTCCTAAATTGAGACGGCAAAATATAATCTAGTCGCTTTACATAGTATTTTCACAGGCAATAACTAACACAGAAGCTACTGACAGGGTCACTTTTTCTGTTTCATTGTTACCAAGGCTCATTGTTACCAAGAATCATGGAAAAAGAACAGTCTGACACTCTCCCAGTCACTTGATTCTCTATCACTGTGCCTTTTAAAGAGTAACAAAAAAGCAAACAGTAGGCAGAGATTGGAAAACCATAAGGAAAGCATTGCATGACACTTGTTTCTGTTGTGCAATGTCACAGTGGCAGAAATGACTAAGTGGGCGGGGCAAAAAATAGAAACTAATTACCTAACACACAAAAACTACATTTTAAACTAAATACTAACTAAACATACAGGCTCTTTCTAATTAATTTCTTCTTTCAGGTCAGAGGTGGGCACAGTCTTTGCCCTAAGCTGGTTGATAACCTGGTTTGGCCATGTCCTGTCAGACTTCAGACACGTTGTGCGGTTATATGACTTCTTCCTTGCGTGCCATCCTCTAATGCCCATCTATTTTGCTGCTGTAGTAAGTATTGCTCTGTGGAGATGTATGTAGTTTTTATTTATGTATAAACTAGAGCAGCATGATATATACTGCAATATCGACATTATTGCAATATTTTAATACTCTCTCAATCATTTAAGTTATATTAAACAAACAAAATATATGCTTTAATGTACTAATGAAACTGTCAAAATAAAAACATAACAGAGACAAAATCAGGACTAAGTCAAGACTCATTTTGAAATTAAGGAAACTCATTAATAGGGCTGCACAAAATATAACGAAAATGTTGATATTGCAGTACTAGCTGACACAGTAATCGATACTGTAAGAAAGTAAACGTACTGCAACAACTAAAAGCTCTCAAGTGACTCGAAGTGACTCTTTTTGGAAAGTAAAATGGACAAAAAGGCAGATATTATTGATAGTTTTCTTTATTAACATTAGACTTGGATTGGTCTTTGTTTTGTCATTATTGTTTTTAATTTAAGTGAATTTATTTTGCCAAGAAGTATATTAAAATATCTCAATAATATCGTTATCGTAATAAAAAAAAATAGTTACTGAATACTGACTTTTTTTTCTCATATTGTGCTGTTACGTCTCAACAGCTTCAAGTTACTCTTACTTGAGTAGTAAATCACAAATACTTTTTACTCTTCTTTGAGTAATTTATTGGGCCACAACTTTGTACTTCTACTTGAGTGTTATTATTTTGAAGCAGCGTTACTCTTACCTGAGCCCAATTTTTGGCTACTCTACCTACCTCCGCTGACCTGTTTTGTTCCTCTTTAGATTGTTCTGTACAGAGAAGAGGAAGTACTGGAGTGCGAGTGTGACATGGCCATGGTCCATCACCTGCTGTCCCAGATCCCCCAGGATCTTCCCTATGAGACTCTCATCAGTCAGGCTGGAGACCTGTTTGTTCAGTTCCCGCCCTCTGAACTGGCTAAAGAGGTGGTCTCCCACGACAGGTATTTGAACCTTTTTGTTTACTTATTTGCATGTTTATCCAAGTAAATACAAGACTTGGGGCCATTTTCCATTCATTAACAAAACAAACTAAACCACCATTTCTGAACAAGTAGACCCAAGCAAAAGGATTGAACCATGTCTAAACCAGAACTTTGATGACTTGATGATCACAATTGATAACAAAATCACATGGACTGACCCCAAAACACTGTAATACCATTGTAGTTCAAAGTGAGTGTTTCTAAATATATGTGATGAGTAACCTCAGTAATGTACACAACCAGTCAAAAGTTTGGACACACTTAATTTACTTTATTTATTTATTGATACTTTATTATGTTAAGTTTCACACAAAAGAAAACATATATATGCCTACTCTTGGTTGACACGTTACAGTTGACACAATATTTATGTTTTGTTTTATTTGTTTTATCCCCACTTTTACCCTGCCCTCGTGCTAAACAAACAGCTTAACAAACAAATATATCTAATGGTCATAAATGTAAGTAGCACACTGCCATATATCTGTCTGAAGGGCAGAGCTAACTACTCTGAAACATCCTACTTTTTTCATGGTTCACCAGTTTCACTGTTTACAGAAACTTAAACGTTTGTCCAGTAAACAAATTGATTTTCTCCTTTGCCAATAATAATAACACACACTTCATTTAATGCTTTTTTTTATATTATGATGATTATTTACTAGTAGATTTGACTGAAGGCATCGAAACTATGAATGAACAAATATGGAATTTAGAAAATAAAACAAAAAAAACCAAACATGTTTTATGTTTTAGATTCTTCTAAATAGCCACTCATTGCTTTGATCACTGCGTTGCACTCTTGGCATTTCACTAATGAACACTGACATGGCACACCTATGAAGTGAAAGCCATTAATCATGAAGACGAGAATGCCAAGGGTTTGCAGCACTGTCAACAAAACAAAGTGTGGTTACTTTGAGGAAGCAAAATCTAAAAAAATAAAACCTTTAAGTATTTTAAGGTGCCCAAGTATTAGGTGCATTGCTCAACATTTCTAGTGGATCGTCTGCCACCTGCTGGCCTCCATGGAGATGTTATTGCTTTCCCTTTCCCTACTTTATTTACGAATTGTACTATACAAATAAACTTGTCATACCATGGAGCACTAGGGAAGGTAAGATATTAAACATATCCATGTAGCATTTATTCATTGTTATAGAAGTTTTCAACTTGTCCAAGAAAGGGTGAAAGTAAAAGGCTGGAGACCAACTGGATGTCTTAAGCAGGTTAAGCAGTTGCACGAAAAAAAAAAACACCTTATGTGCACGTGTACTCGTATTAACAGATCCACTTAGACACGTTGCTTCACAACTGCTGTAAGTTGAGTTTTGGGATGTAAACTGCGTTAATAATCTGTTGTTGTGAATCTGTATGGGCACCGAATGCAGCTTCATCTGTCAGTGTGGCCCACGATAGAGGGGTGGGATTGTGCTTACATCTACCGCGGGCTGCACTGACATTATTCTTTGGAATTAAGTGGAGGGCCGCAAAAAATCCTTCCGAGGGCCGCAGTTGGCCCCCGGGCCGCGAGTCTGAGACCCCTGCCCTTTACTATGCTTGCAAAGGAGGTGGTTTATAAAGCCCGTGTGGTGAGACTATGAAGGCCAGTAGACACTGGTTAGACAGCAATATGCCACAGTTTAGATCATGGTATGCCAATGGTATGCCAAGGGAAGATGATGGTGTAGATATAGTTTTTGTGAGTCAGTGTTAAACTGAGATGTACTTGGAAGATAAATTACTTAAATTCTCTTACATTCATTACCTGATATTTTCATTGCTCAAAAATATAGTAATTCCTTCTGTGAATAGGGGCAACTCTCCACAGATCTGAACTGTAATGTAGCGAAGTGCTGTAGCCTGCTTGTCTCCTTTGTGATAGACAGGTTTAATTTATACTGTGGATCGTTCTGGACAAAGCAATACAATTTCCATGGAGGCGAGCAGGTGGCGGACCCTCGACTAGAAATCTTACTTAATTCCATATAACTTTCTTCATAAATTCGATACCGTGTGCCATAGGGATGTAATGATATCCAAATCTGTCGGTACGATATTTTCATGATAAACATCTCACGGCATGATATTTATTGCTATATTTTGTGGAGGCTAACATTGTGAATATGCTACTTTTTCTGTTGAAATGCATTGACAAGACTTTAGTTCTGTCATAAACCAAATAATTAAGATTTAAAAATGGTTATAACAGTTGTTTCAAAATATAATTGGCACTGAAACAGAGAAAAGGATCATGGTCTATGGAGTTCCCTCTGTTTTTGTAATTATATTGCTGCACTATAACTTTGACTTTGATATTCGATATATTGTGATGTTGTGAATGTAAAGAAAAATACACTGGATGAAAAGTGTGTCCAAATGTTTGACTGGTACTGTACCTATATTATACTATATATAGTCCTAGCATTGAATTAACAATGCTTACACAATGCATAATTATTCTTCTCACAAACAACATTCACATTTTATTTCATACTGTCTTTATCACTATTTTATTAACATGCACCCTTTCCCTCTTTTTCTTTGTCTGTCTTCTCAAGCATGGCTACCACAACTTTTAAAGACTTTGAGCTTGCGTCGACTCAAAGACCAGACTCGGTTCTTCGGCGACGTCGTAGACAGAGGGCGGCGGCAGTAGAAAGCCCCGCCCCCTCAACAGCAGTGGCGACGGTGGCTCAGCCTTCAGCAGCGCGGCGCTTTGTCCGATTGGCCGTCATGGGACTGACCGTGGCTTTAGGGGCAGCTGCTCTCACTCTGGTCAACACTGCCCTGGAGTGGGCTCCCAAGCTCGACCTGTTTCCTTGAACTTCTCCACTCTTAATCTTTTTACCCCAATGGAATCAGATTTGTGTCAAACTATGTACATTTTCAGCCCACAGTAGTTATACCTCCTTAAAGCTACCATCTGCAACTTTATTAGATTTTTTTTTTGTCAGCTGTGAAAGCTGCTCTCCCCTCTCCTCACCTGGCCTTTGTTCATGCTCTCCTGTGCTCTCTCTGGTCTTCTTCTGTCACACTATCAGACTGCAGTAATGTAGACAGCATCTAGTGGTGATAAGTAAAAATACAACAGGGGTCATCCAGTTTAATTCTAGATGGTAGCTTTAATGCTGTGGCAAAAATTTTTATTTAATTTTTTTCACACGGTCGTGTACTCGTGCTTCTTCCTAGTTTACAAATGACATTTTCCATTCCGTGCACCGTCGTACCAAAGACTCCAGTTCAGTTCCGTCCTTGCTGATATTTCTCTGTCGATAGTATTATGACAGGCGTTGTCTTGTAATAAAACCCTCTATATAAAAATGTTCCAGCCCAACTGACCTCTGTTTAATGTTGGTGACTTGGATGGACTTCGGTCACAATGCAAATGATGTTTTACCTATCAAATCCAAAACTTCTCTGCATAGCCTTGTTGTTAGAGCAAACAGAATTAAAAATACACACATAACATCATGTTGTACTTTATATAATTTGACCAAATCTGATTCCACCTCTCATCAACACAGCTTCTGGACTTCATATTGTCTAAATATTGACAGTTTTGTGAAGACTAAACACTAACAGACTTTCCCCCTTTAGGACATCTAAGGATCCCAAGCAAAAGTCTGCTGGAGAAAGAGATGGGGTTTTATGAAAAAGACTGTATTTATACTAAGTATCATGATCAAAGTTTATTTATGTAAGGTATAACACATGCTTATAGAGATTTATGCTGACTGCTTAGACTTGAAACTGCTGCCATTTCAGAGGTGTGAAAGGTGCATTGTGTAACTTTTCTGGCGGAGGGTCCGTCAAATGCTTGTCTTCATGGAGATGTTATTGCTTTGTCGACAATGTTTCACACTATGACATTAAACCTTTCGGTTTTCATGGAGACCAAACCAGACCAAGTTACAGGTCAGATCTGTGGAGAGCCAACCCCGCTCACGGTCAGAGTGCCTGTTTTTCTAGGTATTTTAAGCAATAAAAACTGTAATTGAATAAATGCAAAGTAGAGCTCCTCGATGTCATGCTGTGGAACTTTACAGGCAGAACAGTCACGTAACCATAGTAACAAGCAAGTGAGAGACCCTCAACCAAAAAGTCCCATAGTGCACCTTTAAGTATGAATGGTTTGTGTTTGTATAGTCCTACTTTGTTAGTTTTACTATAAGAGCCAAATGGAGGATTTTGTGAGTTCTGTCTTTGTTATATTTTTTGTTTACTTTTTGTTTTAAAGTTTGGTCATGACACACAGACACTACAGCTACTAATTGGGCAAATGCGTAATAACTACAAAATCATAAAGCTGTCATTTCATGTTTACTCAAGTCTTACTATTGAAATATATAATATTTACAGCTGTTATATTATGCTAAATTATATTTTATTGCACTTGCTTAAAAGGGTCTGTGTTTCATGACCTGAAAACTGAAAATTATGCTTCAACTTACAATTCTCCATTCTTTCTTTCTTGACATTAATGCCACATGTTGTAGTATTCTTGAAGACTTAAACCGCATACGTCTCGCTAAGCATTTCAAAGCACCATCTCTGCACTTTAGCATCTTGTTTACAGGAAACACATCAATAATTCACCATTTATCAGACTTTTTGAATTCAGTTCACGTGGAAAAATGCATTACTTTGAGAGTCAGTGAATGCAAACAAACTTTTTTTTTTTTTGACAAAGTAAAAAATTATGGTGTTATAGAACCCTTAAAGGAACTATATGTAAGATTTCAATGTTAAATTTCATAAACGTGACCTAAATCTGTCCCCACATGAGGTAAAACATGTTCAAATCAAGTATAGCGTCAACTGATTTAGTCTTTATTAAAAAAAAAAAAAAAGAAAAATATTGGATACTATTTACCATGCATTTGGTGTTTTGTTTCTTAGGACAATTGTATAATCAGAAAGCAGAATGAGTCTCTCACTTTCATTGCCAGTTTCAATGCTAAAATCCAGTTGTTTAAAATCTAAAATGGCTTTTTCTCATATGAATCCTCACTACTAAACCCCAGCGCCTGCACCTCTTTAATCAGTGCTCCTGCTCCTTAACCATTTGCTGTCCACATACTGAGAATGAAGAAACCCAACCCAAGTTCAGTTGTACTTGTAAAACCTTTTTTTGAAACAGTAAGAGCTCAGGCTGTATACAGTTCCTTAAAATGCTTTCATACTGTGAAGTCTACAACGCATCCACACAACACACAGCAGATTTAACTTTCATTCCAAATTGGGAGGCCATTTTGAAACATTTACGCCTTTGTTTCTTGGTTCTTACTATTCACGCATTTCATTTGCATTTAAGATTTTTAATATCCACCTGTCAGCTTTCACAATAGTTCAGTAGTTCAGAACACCTTAAATGATCAAATACACCGTACCATGGCAAATACAATAGTTTTAAAGTTCACTTGCGAGTTAATGTGTATTATTTTTGTTGACGTTGAAATGCTGAAGTTCATCTGTTTTGCCTTAGTCTCACACTGGTTTAAGCTGTAAGTATAATAGTCAATAGAATCTTTAATGAAGGTTGTTACATCTCACTTTTTTATTTTATTATTTGAATGCACTAAACTTGTATTGGCCTTTTATTTTGTTATATGTTTTATTGGTGTATAGTTGTACAGGGTATTAACAATTAAACCATTCAAAACTTGCTTAATGCTTTCATTTTATTTCAACAAGTTTCAGATTTCATTTTAAGACAAATTACATAACCCATAAGCACAAAAAATATATTAATCAGGAGTATGTTAAGTTGTATGTTTAATGTCTAACAAGAAATCCCATATATATACAGTATACTTTTACAAATTTTTTTGGTAACTGTATTCAAAGTTGAGTTCATAAACTCTTGAGAGAACAAGATGTGTGTTTTTTAAGATGCTGTAGCTTTATGGCGTTAAAACAACATTTTAATGACACACTATGCAGCTTTTTAAACATGCCCGTCTCCATGGTGACAAGCAGGTAATGCTACCAGGCCAAGTTACAGGAAGAGGTGAGCCCGCAAACTAGAGGAATGCACATTTTCAGGGTATTTTTTCTAACCACAAAAGCAGCTGCAGTTGTTTAGAGATTAGTTTAATGTTACACTGCGGAATATCACAGGCAAAGCATTAACATCTCAATAGAGACAAGCAGAAAATATAGCCTACACAGTGCACTTTTAAGTCTTAATCAAGCATTGCGCTTCATTGTAAACATCTTATACAGAATCCTTCACCATTTAGTGATTATCGTGAAAAAATAGTCATCGTATAAAACATTAACACTTTGTTCCATCATAGAGGCAATAGTCAGGCCTCTACATTTTCCTGATCTGTTAAAGCTCAAAACACAGTATGCTACATTATGTTACCATAGTTGCGATTCAGATTGCACTTAAACACCTTAAACACTTCGCTCAGAATACGCTAAACCTGTAAATCCTGTTATTTCCCAAGACTGCATAGAAATATTCAAAAGGGAATGTATAGTCTCCTGCACTGACATAATCATAAGAAGCCATCATTACTTCAGTGCTTTGACACAATTCACACTTGTCACCACTTAGTCCTAGTTTGATTTTAGTCCTGGTCTAGTTTTGATGTGGTCTATGTGCAAATGTGAACGCACCCCAAACTATGCTGTAATATAAAAAACAACAAAAGTGCAGTAGGCTGACTGTATTTATCAAAACTGAGTTAAAACCAAAAAAACACCTTGGTATCATCACGTTTTATGGCTCAGCTGTGCTTCGTTTTTGAGAAATCTTAACATTAAAATTTGAAGTAAATACAGATGAAGAGTTCAAGTGCAAAAACAGATAATTCAGTTTTGAAAATTTGTCAAAAAGTAGCCAAGTTTCTTTTTGTTACCATCTTCTACAGGTATTATCAGTGACAATAAAGTAAAGCGGATTTTATCAAGGAAAGGACTAATACTTAGATAAAAATAAATGTGATTTTTGAAAACATTTCTTAACAAAAAGATAAAAGCAAGCCTCAGATCACAATTTAAAATGGCATTTATCTGTTTTTTTTGCATATTAACTCTTATTTCAGGCATACAAAGGAAAAGAGCAGTAAGTGAAGCTCAAAATGTTGTGACGATACTGCACTTTTATTTTACTGGAGAGTTTCTTACAACTCAGATACCGCTACAGAATTGAAAGATTTGCAATTTCTTATTTAACACACAAACTAAAAAAAAACAAAACGTAATGCTTTTCGTGGTAAAATATCTCCCCAAATATGTCTTCTCTGGCTACCATATTTTCTGTATTTTAACTGTACATCCAGAGGTCAAAAGGTGATTCAGTGGTGATGGTTGTGAGTGACAAATATGAAAGAATCATACGGTAACACATACACATTATTAGTGTATCTTTGACATACACAGGATGGACGACTTAGCCATTTTTCCCAGTTTAAGTATCTGATGCTGCGTTTTTCCTCTGTACAGCGTTTGTGTGCATGTGTGTGTGTGTGTGTGTGTGTGTGTGTGTTTATGCATGTGTGTGTCAGTGGCAGTTCTGGCAGTTGGGATGACATGGCTGCTGGTTGACTCTGCATTTACAACCACCTGATGTATCACCACGACCCTGTAATAAAAACAAAACAAAAACATTGGTTAAGATTATGATTAATATAATATGGTAGCAATGTTTTATTTATGTGTGTCATGCACATAAGACATTATTACCCCAAATCATAAATATGCAAGTATCTTATATAACTGCTGTCACACTTTACTTTATGGCACATTTAAGGCCTTGTACACTTTTTTTTTTTTTCTTGTACCTGAGCACAATTTGTCTTGCCCCAGTCCAGTATGATGTATAAGCAGTTCTTAAAGGTGCACTTTTTCACTTTTTGGTTGGGAGTCTGTCACCTGCTTGTTTCTGTGGAGATGTCATTGCTCTGCCTGTAATGTTCCACAGTATGACATTGAGCTCTACCTTACATTTATTCAATTACAGGTGGTTTTATAGCTCAAAAATATCTAGAAAATCCTGACTGTGAGCAGATCTGACATGTAACGTGGCTTGGTTTGGTCTCTATGAAAGTAGAAATGTTTAATACCATAGTGTGAAGCATTCCAGACAAAGCAAAAACATCTCCATGGAGACAGACAAGAGACAGACCCTCCACCAGAAAAGTTGCGCAGTGCACCTTTAAAGTCAAAATATCTCAGCTGTGTACTGCATAATTGCATTGTATTGTCCACTTATCAGGAAACTCATTGTTATTAGCTTTACCAAGACAGCAAAACTCTGATCTAGTCTCGGGGAAGGTAAGTGAAGAATAATTTTGGACTAGTTTAAAATGAACTAATTCTGGTTTCAATAAAATCAGGTACAGTGCCTTTAGTTGCATGATTTAAAAAAAAAAATTATACTATGGGACATTTATAGTCTTCATACTGAAATAACGAGGAGAATTACAGAAATCCTGTCCATGTAATTATCATAAGTCATGTTACTGTGTTTTTTGTATTGAAAAGTCACTGAAAATAGACATCAGATAGATTATAAAATTATATTATTGAACTATTGTCTAACTATTATCAACAAAGCAGGCAATAATGGAATCAAAATCCACAACAGAAATGCAGTCTTCATTTTAACAAGAAATATTAGTTTAGCTTTGTCTTTGTCTTTATATCTAATTTACAGTTTTAGTCCAGATTTTGTCAGCTCATTATTTTTTGTTTCATTGAACAGAAATGCCATGCTAAATCCATAATAGTTTTAGTCAACCAGAACATATGCATTTTCTTAACGATAATACATTGTATAGTATTACTTCATGGGACATGTACAGGCTTGTTTCTGGGGTGTACTTTTTATGGTTTGGTTTGGAGCTCTGTGACTGAACAAATTCACTCAAATCTAGCTTTCAATCTTCCTTTTAGTCACTATGATGATTATGAAGATTTTTTTTTTTTAGCAAAATTCAACAGAAACTAGGTTGAAATAGTAGTAGCACTGTAGTAATACTTACCTTTGGTCCCCAGCGTGCTTGTTTTGTGACCCAGCAGATTTCGGTCTTGCACATCAAACAGCAGATCCAATCACAGCCATCTTTCTTCTGGACAATAATATCACATCTAGGACACTTCATGGCCTCTCCATTTTGCAGCATGGTCTGTAACATAAAACTTTATTAAAAATGTGTCACTGTTTCGTGCAATTTACTTTGAAGTAAAAACCTTCAACCTACATCCACCATTTGCTTGGTTTTCTGGGCCGCCTGGTCATTTTCTGCTCGGATACGGAGATCATCTTGGTAGTCTTTACAGTTCATGTCGTTGTGAATTGCCTAAAACAGAATTAATGTCATCAAAATGCTTTCATATTTGTAACATTGCATTATTGATACTTTGCAGCTGATATCATCAAAAATTCCCTGGGGGTGTGATGCTAACCGTAAGCACTGCTCTGTCAGAAGCTTGTTAAACTTTAATCTGAATTTTATTTTAACACAGTCTGACCAGAACTACATACTTCCTGGGAAGTACATACTTGCCTTGTAACATTACAGTTACAAGGAAACTAGTATTAGAACACTCCATTTTGTATTTTTTCTTGAATTTTCAGATCTTAAACTTTTTTGTCAGTGTTTGCTAATGTGTGCATAGGCCACGGTAACAAATTTTGAAGTATGATACACTGCTGAAGAAAATAAAAACTATAAATTATAATAGTGAAACTACTTTATGCCCGTGTGCCCCCCCAAAAAAAATATTCTAAATGTATAATACTGTTAAAAATACAAACAGAATTAAATAAATAACAGAATGAAACATTAATTTGTATCTATAATGAGACAATGAACTTATTTATTTATTCATTCATCCCTCTGCAACTTATCTTAGCCTGATTCATCAGCCACTTTCACTGCATAGAAACCCTTCTGAGACCTCGCAGCGTTAGAATTCGTTCGCTCGACGGTAGGCAGGTACTTTTTAAAATTTAACCAATTGCTGCTATTTGGTCATGACATATGTAATGCGCCGCCAGTGGGGCTAACTGGTATATTAAGCTTTTTCCCAAATCCCGTAGGAATAAGGGCAATAACGTCTCTCCCCTTGATAAAATTCACCAAACATTCTCTTTGTTCCGGCTTTAAATCCTCGATCTCAGGGATCATTGCCAACACAAAATGTATGTCTCTTCGCTGATTGACTTCCAGGGTTTTTGCAAACCGTCTATTGTATTCCAATTCCAATTTCTTGACCTAGTTGCTGGAGAGAAATTAAATGGAGCGCAGGCACTAGGTGGCGCCAGCCTGGCTACTCAAATCTAATCGTAGTACATAAAAATTCAAACTAAAACTCCCCCAACTAGTATAAAAAAGTCCCCACTGTAAATATTGACCCCCAAAAATGTATTAAACGATAACTTGATGTAGTAATTATCGTGACAGCCCTATGTCTGCATTGTGTCATCATGGAAATATTCAACCATGCACATACATGTAGAACACCCCCAGCGTGATGTATATTGCATAATTAAAATAGGTTATACCCGGCAGAGGATGCAGTTGGTCTCTTCACAAATGTTGCAAGGAAACTCATTGACTTCATCTTCATAAATGCACCAGCCGGGGCAGTTGGGCGTTTGGCAGTGGAAGCTGTGCTCAGAGCGGCTCTCTGCAATACTCAGACGTAACTCTAGGAAGCGCTGTAGCTGCTCTTCTGTGAGGAGCTGGGGCAGAGCATAGAAACGTGTCAGGCTCGAGAGTTATCCAGCGTTTTAAGATTCTGTTCAAAGTTCACATTTTAAACATGTAGAAGTAACAAGACTAAAATATGAACTGATAAACGTGATTCTTGTATAAGTTTGATATTTATGCAGATTAAGACTATTTGTTATTGCTATTTTGTTGTTTATGTAGGAAATTATGGTACTTCAAAACTTGTATCTGATTGTGTCCATTTGAATTGTGATTAATCTTACATCTGAAGTGTAGGTAATAATACATCAAATAATGTAACTTTTTTTTTTTTAAATGGTCCAATTAGATGTGGGCATATTGACAAAAATGTGTATCTTTATATTTATATCACAATAACAATAAAGTATATTTTGGCAATCCAGAAGTAATTTGCTAAATTAGCTGAGGTTTACAAATGTGTAAAATGTCACTTACTTAACTTAACTTTGTTTCATTTTGGTTTTAATGAGCTCTTTCTGCAACATTTTAAGATTTCTTACATAAATGCTATACCCCCAATATTCCAATGTTGCATATTTTTAGAACAACATTCACAATATTGTCAATTATTTTATATATTGGCCAACTTTAGTACCGATACAACATGACAATTAAATATAATGTCAAAGCAAAACATCACCCTTGATTAGGCCTGTCCCCATAACAAAGCTTTGAAGCACAGTATATTCTTCCAGAGACATGTTGCGATAAGCGATCATATTGAAACTACTTTATCCAACTGATTCACTCACAATAAACTAAAATAATCCCAGAAAACCATTTTTAAATAGACAGTATCATTAAGAGGCCTGAGCTGCAACAAATAAATAACAAAATGAAGCAATAATTAGCCATAGAATCACCTATTCAACTTTATACAGTTGATATCTTAGGGTTTCATATCAAAAATACCCCAAATCTCCCCATTTTTGCAAAGAAATTATACACATGATAAATATTGAGCTCCAAAATATATTGTTCCAGGTTTCATAAACTGAACGATAAGATGACATAGTAATTACTGTGACAGGCCTACCTTCTATTGCAACACTGTACTGAAAAAAATAAAATTTAATAATTCAGTGATATATCGCAATATTGATTCAAAATGCATCCGGATTTTATTATTTTTTTTTAAGTAATATTTTTTGGTCAAAATTCATAAGCTCCAGTTCCAATTCTCATGATTTAAAAATAAAATGAATTGTATTTCATCCAATTTTGTTCTGGTGAAAGTGTACTCAACCATAATTTTATATGTAATTATTGATAATCACAATATATTGTACTTTGTTTTAACATCGGGATATATCTTGATATACTGAATCATCACAGGCACATTATAAGTTGCGTAAAGCCAGAATCATGGCAAAGCACACTCCTAGTACTTACTGCTTTGATCTCTCTATCCAGCAGCTTACTGTCACATGTCGTATCCGCACAGGCCACCTCTGCATCCTGACTGTTCACGATTGTTCCTACGAGACACTCCCTGATACACAAAACAGATCAATAAATAATAAACCAGATAAAAACATTTAAAATCTAATATGTATTTTTGATTTACTGACTTGCAAAACGTGTGCAGACATTCTCGGAGCACAACGCCCTCTTCTGGTTCTAGTGTGGTAAAGCAGATAGGGCAGTCTACTTCCTCTTGGTTGGGGATGAGGTCTATATTGTCAGTTTCTATCAGGTCACGGTAGTTTTGTTCCCTTTCTTCAAGCTGCGCCTTCATTCAATTGAAAATAATTATATTTTTAAGTAAAACATGACAATCACTGTCTGTTGTGTAAATGCTACAAAGATATGAGGAGATGATGTTCTTAGTAACTGGTAGTGTATGTGGCAGGTCTGGTTTGACAACTAAGCTTGACTTGACAATCACAGTAGAAAACATCTTAAAGGCATCATCTTTTTTGTGTATGTATTATACCTCGAGAATCTCCTGCAGAGGCCAATATTTTATTGGACAAATCAGCAGCTTCCATATGTTTAAAGAATAAAAGCATCAATCTTTATTTGAACACTTTAGTCCAAAGAGGGTACTGCACAAAATATACAATAATGGTATCGATATCAATGCTGATACTGAGCATTTTCATGAATGGGGTATCTATAAACTGATGTAAAAAGACAAAATTGGAAAATTTTTACAAGGAAAGAAATCTTAATATTTTCAATCCCTTCCCTTGTATCCGTTGACATTGGTTATTGGTAGATATTTAATACCGAAGTCTTGACATCGGTATCAGAACAGAATAAGCTGGATCGGTGCATCTCTACACAAAATGTGACTACATTGCTCTTTTATCCAGTTTATAGTGAACCTAATTTAAATTACCTACATTTAAAATGGATTATTTGGAGAAAAAAAAACACGTGTCAACACAAAAAAAAATACAAAATACAAAAGAAGCATTTTTGCTAAGAGAAGGAGGAACTGTGCTGACATTGTACTGTATGTAATAAAGCCAGTAGGCAGTAGTTACCTGTTGATACAGCTGCAGAGCTATCTCCTCCTGTTGCATCCTCTTGATCTCCTCTGGGTCTGGGTTGTACACATTCGGCACCTCGTAATCCTCTGGTCTGGCCTGACTGCACATCTCACATCCTGGTCGGGTGGGTTTGTTCACAAAGGTGCACTGAGGACAGGTCCATCCATCCTACATACACACAAACATTTACGATAGATGTAAACATAATCATGAATCAACACCTTAAAGCTAGGGTATATTATACCGTTAATAGTAGGTATTAAAGTATGCAGTATTGGTTCTTTGGTACATCAGCTCTCAAAATGTTACATAATGGCACACGTAACTCTTGTTGTGAGTTTGCAATTGATCAAATGTTTTACAGTTAAATGCAGAAAGCACAAATAAGGTTTTGCAACAAAGTTTTACTTATACAATCAACTTTATGGGGGGACAACAAATTTACTAAAGCTAGACTGAAAAGGTTAACAGGTAAAATCTTCCAGTTATTTTAGTCTTTAAACTCAGGGTGTGTTCATGCTTGCACGTTCATTACATCAAAGTTAGGACTAGAGCGTGACTAAACTCGAAACTAAATCTGGACTAGAACAGGACCAAACCAAGTCCATATCTGATCTAAAATGGGCATAATGTAGAACCAAATAACAAGTTAATCACCTTAATCACCATGTAAATTGGCCACTTGATTCAGTATGGCAAAAAACTACCGGGTGCATGTATTCTTGCCCTTTTTTGGTCCTAGATTTAGTTTAGTTTGAGTCAAAATGTATTCTTACTTTGGTCTTGCTGTAGTCCTGGTTTAGTCATGGTCTAGTCCAGATTTAGTTCCAGTTTCCGTCCTAGTTCATGCTCAGTTTTATGTGGTGATTATGCAAGTGTAAACACACCTAAAGGTATCTTACAATTACAGCATATGATCTTCAGTAGTCAATCCATATTACAGATATATATAAATGAAATTGCCATAATGATATCATTGTCCAGTTTCAGTAATTATTTTAGTTTTGATTTAGTTCCACCTTTGTAAGTTTGGTTGCATGCCTGGCACTTCCCTCTTTTCCTAACTCAAAATTGTTTACAGTACTTCTTAATTGCATACATAGATTAGTAATAAGTAGGGAGCAGACAAGATCTCGTGCCACAAGATCTCACGAGACAAAATTGCCACAAGATTTTGCACACATGAGAAAAATTATCTCTTGAGATTGTTTCCCCCTGAATTTACCTTTGGCTTGGATAAAAAAAAAGAATTAAGAGCTGGTAAGTTATGCAATTTGAGAAGCTGTAGTTCCAAAAAGCAGTACTACAATGACATGAAGCCAACAAAAAATCTCATCTTGTCTCATTCTCGTGGACCCAAATTTATTGTGTGTCTCATCCCACCCCTAGTAACAGCATGTTTTAAATTATAGCTGCATAGAACTGTCCCTTATTTCTAACATTGTGCCCACCCCTGCTTATAAAGTCCCCTGTGTTCTAACCTCTGGCCTTGGAGGCAGAGGTCGTGCCAGGTTTGGAAGTTTTGGAGGTTTTGGAAGTAGAGGGGGACCTTTTTTCACTTCTGTAGGAGTTTTTTCTCCAAAACCGCCTCTGGGCAAAAGCTGCATGGCCTGCATTGTTTCCACTATGCCTGTAAAATCAAATCATATGAATCACATTTAGGTCTGTTACAATTATTCTTGCATTTTTACATCAAAGTTCACATTTTAAAAACATCTAGGAAAATTGGCAAATGTGACAAAGTAACACAAGAATCATTTCAGAAAATGTTTGTGCAGATCTATCAGTTTTTATGCAGAAAAAGACATGACATTTAGTTGTGTGTGAAAGAAATTTATGTTACTTAAAGGGCCCGTATTATTATTATTTTCTGATGTTTTTTTTTTACTCAGTAAAAAAACATACCTGGAGTTGTGTTTTCTTTCATTCACACATGTTTAACACACAAGTCCTGCATATTTAGTTCTTATCAAACAGAAAACAGATTTCACCTTGTGATACACTAAGTACTTCATTGTGTTTTTTAAATTCCACACACCTTCACTAGAATCATTTGGATAATTTCAGACCGGGATTTTCCAATCTTTACTGAACTAAAGGTAAAAGGTAAATGCCAACTTGAAAACTACCACCACATGACATCACAAGGTAGAACAGAGCATTTGAGCTTTGGAGGTGTAGACAGACTAATAAAGAGTTACTCAAACATGTGTGACTGAAACAAAACATGACTCTGGGTATGTTTTGGGGAGGTAACAACATTATAGCATGGCTTAAAACTCACAAGAAACAATTCTGCATAATAGAGGACCTTTAAAAAATGTTATAATAAAAGAGTGTGATTTGCTAATTACAACTTGATTGTGATTGTGTAGGGAACATTTGATATTTTTCTATATGATTAGCAGAACAAATCAATTATTTTCAATGACTCCTTATCTAACTGGTGTATGTTTAAGTGTTTCATTCTGCTGTTAACTTATCATGCCTGTTTTTTTGTTTTTTTTCTATGATTTGTACCATTAGTGTATCAGTGTTAAAAATTGGTTTGAGTATTATTGTTTCTTGTCCATATGTTTTCAGTAGTATATAACACAAAATTTGTTATTACAACTACAGCTTTAGGGGATTTTTTCTTAGTGAAAAATCTAAAACAGGTGTTCCTCAAGTATAAGGCTCAAAAGTAAAGCTTATACCATACTTGTGGCAGACAAAAAAGTGGGCAAAATATGACCTGATGAAAACACCACCTGTGTTGAAATGCGCTGGCCTGGACTAGTATTTCTAGCAGAGTACCTCAGACCTTTTTTGACCTCTTTTTTACTCTAACACAAGTACATTTTCATATTACAAGCACGGTCATCTTCACTGTTTGTTAACATTGAATAATTCTTTAAGGTAGAAGTCTGTGTTATACTGACCTTCCAAAACTTGCTGCTCGTGCTCCTGTTTGTGCTGGTGTTTGGTGAGGTGGGCGGCGCTGGCTGACTGAATAAAGAGGAAGGCCTGGTCTCCGCTCTGTCGGATACCGTGGCTGTACAGGGTCTCTGGGTCTTTAGCGAGTCGTTTACCAATCACCCAGCGCTGTAGCGTCGGGTGGAAGCCAAAGTCAGCGCTGATCTAAAATAAAAACAAGATACATGTGCAAAAATAGTGTGTGTGCTCTCTACATTTGACTCATTTCATTTCTCTATCCTGGGTCCCCAGGATCAGTGGTGAAAGAAGTACTACATTTTGCTACTTAAAGGTGCATTGTGTAAGTTTTCTGGTGGAGGGTCGGTCAAATTATTAATAGTTAGTTATTGTTTTGTCTGGAATGTTTCACAGTATGGTCTTAAACCTTTCTATCTTCATGGAGACCAAACCAGACCAAGTTACAGGTTAGTATGTTTGAGCTATAAAACCACCTGTAATTTAATAATTGTTAGGTAAAGCTACTTAATATCATATTGTGGAAAATTCCAAAATCCTTTAAAGTTATTCACATTCAACATCCAACATCTATACTATATTGATTTATAGATTTAGGGTAAAAGTGCACTTAAGTTGATCATTACTGATTTCAGACATACCTTATCTTTGAGTTGTGCAATTGTCATGTCGGTAGAAACATCAAGTATTACAGGGATGTAGGTGTCTGATTGTCCATCTTCTACTCCAACTTTGAGTCTGAAAAATAGTCTGCTTAATTACACCAATTTCTGATCTATGTTATAATGTTTTTTCCTCATTACAAACATACCTGAGTTGTGTTTTGTTTCATTCACACATGCTTAACACACAAACCCTACATATTTATAGACAGTGTTAGAAAGTCCCTTCGATGTATTGTATTGTTTAAACTCCACATGTAATATCCTGCTCAGGAAGGCCAACTGGAACACGTCTTGCCACACCTCAGTACGAGTCATCACCGTCTCACTTTGATGTCCTCCGCTCATCTCAACTTATATAAACTTAGTGCTTGTATCATTCGGGGTCTGACGTATGGGGGACATGCCGCTGGTTGTTCTGTTGGACCTATTTCTTGCAAGAAATAAACTCTTCGTCTTTGCTTCAACATTCATCAGTGTCTTCATCCACAACAACTCTATACAGCCCCGCTAGAATCATTTGGATGCAGCACTGAAATTGCCAGTCTCTACTGACCTAAAGGTAAAAGGTAGCTGATAACTTAAAATCTACCTTTTCATGACATCACAAATTGGAACAGAGCATTTGAGCTTTGGGGGATGTAGACAGGCTAATAATTAAGGTTTACTCAAACACGTGTCAGTGAAACAAAACACAACACCTCCTCCTCCTTGTGTAGCCTAATATAGGACTTTTAATTATCTCAATTAACAAATAATTACCACCATTAGACGCCACATATCATTACCTGATGGGGTCCTGTGGATACGCCTGTCTGCTGATGTTGACAGACACTGGCACAGAGAGCTCGCACAGTCTTTGGGACAGTCTGGTCGCTTCATTTCCATTCCCAGAGCTGAGAGCGTCACTTAGAGCCTTGGCGAGCTCCTCAGCTGTACAACCATAACAGGAAGAGCGTCAAGATTCACCTGATACAGACTTCTTTATTACTACGCGTGATTAAAGTTTGTGTCATTATGCAACAAAGTACGTTATAGGGTAATAGATCGTATATTGTCACCCCACTTGATATAATTCCTACATACGAGGGAATAAACTAATATGAAGCTGCTTTAGTGATAAGTCATCAACAGAAACAAAAGCGAAAGTAGTTACTTACCTTCTTTTAAAGTCTTGTCAACCTCAGAGGTCATCTTTTACATAAAACTACATATATTATATTCAATGGTGAAGGCTACAAATGTGAATAAAGTAGAGACAGCCTATTAATCCTGACAATATGCCAAGAGTCCGAAGTGCACACCTACTGTACAAGTTGGTTGTCGCTGCGGATCCTTACACTTTTACGCAATGTACAAACGCACGATAACTAGGATCAAGTTGTACTTTGTGCTAAACTATTTGGTTCTTTGCTGAGACGGGAGCTCGCTTTCATTGCTGTCGGTTGTTATGTCGAAAACGAAACTCACGCCAATTTCAGGAAGAGCGCGCCAGTGAAGGGATATTGGTTGGATTTTGGTTATTGCCCCGCCCCCTGCTGGATGTTGAAATGTTTCTATTTTTCGCTGTGTGAAAAAAATCAGAAGAAAGAATCGATCTCAACAAGCATTCTTACTTAACAAAAATAAATCATACTTTTAGAAAGTTTAAAGCGTGTGTTGTATTAAGCTGTTATTCCACCAGGATCCACCAGATGGTAATGTTCAATCAAAATTGCTTGTCTTGTAGTTTTTTTTTTTATTCACTAGTTATAGGATGAAACAATTGGCAATTAAATAATTAACTATTAATAGTAGTAAAGTAGTAAAGACATTTTGAAAATAAATCTACAACTTACTCCTAATACAAGTTATAGGCCATATAAAGTATGTAAAAGTATGTAAGAAATAGTCAGTAGGCCTATAATTTGTATGTTTAGTGGTAGTTTAGAGGTAAATATATAGACAACTTGGGTGTCAATTTGCCTAATAATCTTTAAGAAGAAAAAGTCGATGAAGTGATGCCACAAACTGGTTTAAATTAGCAATATTTTAAAATAATTTTAAGTTAATTCTTCAAAGCACTATTCCCTGCACTCTCTTCAGTAGGAAAGTGTATGGTAGCCAGGCAATATTTTTATCAATTGTAATAATAGGGACATAAAAATGTTAAAGAACAGAGTGTGTAGTTACTTAGAGCCTTCAGCAGGTGGCGCTGCACATCTCCTCAGACGCACACACAGAGCCACACACGGCGCGCAAAGTTGCTCCACTGCACTGGTTGGTTCCTCCCGCTCTCACTTGGCGTCTGCCCTCGCACCTGCACCTCCGGCACTCCGTCACTATTTGTCTATTTGTATTCTGCGGTTTTTGTTCACGTTTTGGGGCATTTTGCGTAAAGATGCTGGCTTGTACAGAGATAATCACCATGTGTTTGCAGTCCGCCAAACACAAGCATCTCCGGGAGCAGCAGCAGCAGCAGCAGCAGCAGCCGCCGCAGCAGCACATGCCCGGACAGGGACTCACCATCTTCCACGATGTGAGTGACTCTTAACTACAGTGAACTCCTCCTGTTTGTGTCGCCTGCGTCCTGTTTGTGTCCTCGTGGGCGCGTACCAAAGCACACGCTGTTACTTTGCATAGAGGACTTTATTCAGCACGTTTGCCAGTGTTAACAGAGGCAGGATGCAAAAACAGTAGACTACTGTTTTTCAAGACATGGAAAAGCTTTACATTTCTATTCAGATTTATTTCTATTCTACTTTTTATCTTACTTTTTTAAGCAACACCTTTTTATACAAGTCTATATTATTAAAAGTGAATTGGTTAATCTTAAATCTCTAATGATAGTTCCAGATCATGAACATTTAAGGAGAACCATGTATCTGTTTATTTATTTATTTATTTATCTCCATGCATTTTTCTTTGCCTGGGAGGTTCTATTGTGTAACACTAAACACATTTCTCTTGTGTTAATCAGATGTTTTTCTATGAATACCTAGAAAAAAATTACATTCTTCTGACCTGTAAATAAACCTGGTGATATTACCTGCTTGTCTCAAAATAAATAATGCCATACTGTGGGACTTTCCAGGCAAATTAACAATATATCCCTGGATCCAAGCAGGTGACAGACCTGCCATTAGAGCTCCTTTAAACTGTTTACATCTCAAAAAAACAACAACAACAAAAAAAAAACTCAAAATGCTCTGTTCCACCTTGTGATCTCATGTGGTAGTTCTCAAGTTACATCTACATTTTGCTTTACATTCAGTAGAGATGGGCAATTCCAGGGCTGAAATCATGTATTGAAGGAGTATGGAGTTTAAAAATACAGTGGAGCACTGACATCACAAGGTGGAACAGAGTGTTTCAGTTTGGGAGAAGAACTACATTTGCAAGATGTGTGTGTTCAGTGTGTGAATGAAACAACTCTAGGTATGTGTTTGATGATGTATTTCTTTGCTTTATCTTTTTGAACCAGACTGCTGTCAGTCCAAACACATGGTCCTGGTCTATAACGCTGGTACACTCTTAGTCTTCTCATTTGAAGCCCATGTCATGTGTGACAGAGCTGTATTTAGTGTGGGTTGTTGAACATGTGGAGGGCACCCAACTGTCCCTAAACCCTTCCCACTGTGAGGGCTTCATTTATCATGCAGAGGCAGCAGCTGCAGCCTCCTCCTGCTCCTCTGCTTTCTCTCACACTAAACTGTACATGCAAGCACCAACATTATTCTTAAATCAGGCTTCACGGCAATTAGGGAACATTTATCATCTTAGGAAGCATACAGAAGTCTACCACTCTATGCTTTCTTCATTATACCTCATAGTGCTGCAATGATTAATCAAATAATTGTGATTAGTAGACTATAAAAAATAATCTAGGTTGTATTTTCAAGGTGCACTTATAGACTATATGTAATGGCCTCTATGTTCGGAAGTTAGCACGAAAGCACTTCCAGTTCCTTCTGACCCTGGCTTCAATTGACTTAACATTGGAATATTGTCATCTCTCTCTCTGTGACTGCTGCAGTGAGCCTCATCATTTTGGTCATAAAATGTTCATATTAACCCGCTTTACATGATTCTGATGTTTTATTTAGCAATTTTTTTTATGGGACTGCTTAGAATGTTCCACAGATCTGACCTGTAACTTGATCTTATTTGATCTCCATGAAGATAGAAAGATAGATATCCAACACTCTCGGTACGATATTATCACGATATGCATCTCACGGTACGATCAGAGGCATCCTGTTTAGACTACTGCTTTTCAAGACATGGAAAAGCTTTACATTTCTATTCAGATTTATTTTTTATTCTACTTTTTATTTTACTTTTTTAAGCAACACCTTTTTATACAAGTTTATCGGATTAAAAGTGAATTGGTTAATCTTAAAACTCTAATAATAGCTCCAAATCTTAACATTTAAGGTGAACCATGTATTTATTTATTTATTTATTTATTTATATTATCACGATATGCATCTCACGGTATGACATTTATTGCAATATTTTGGAGAGGCTAATATAATTGCAGATAGGAGACTTTTTTTGGTGTGAATTATTTCCATCATAATCCCAAGAATTCAAGTAAAAAACATTTCTTCATGTTGTCTGCACTGAAATGAATCATGGGATATGTAGTTCCTAGGGATGTAACAATAACCAAAATATTGTGATATCATATTGTCAAAGTTCTCACAATAATATCGTGGACCATCACAATATATCGAATTATAAGTCTAAATTAAGACAGTTTTTTATTTCAATGCAGACTACAAGAAGAAATAACAGTTCTAAGCTTTTTTAAGTCTTAGTTGTTTGGATTAAGTCTTGTCAAGACATTTTAAGAGGAAAAAGTAGCATATTAACAGTTTTAGTTGTTTAGCCTCCACAAAGTATCACAATAAATATTGTACCGTGAGATGTATATCGCGAAAATATCGTACCGAGAGATTTTGATATTGTTACATCCCTAAACGTGAACCTCCCAACCATATCATGAGCTTTCCCAAGATATCGCAATAAATATCGTACAGTGAGGTTTTACCATGATAATATCGTATTGTGAAACTTGCACTCCTAGTAGTTCCCAATGTTTACTGGCTGTTGCTACTCTAAAACAAGGAATTTAAGCAAAGGAACTCGTAATTCGATAAATTGTGACATTCCGCGATATTATTGTGAGACTTGATGATACGATATCATGATTTTGGTTATTGTTACATCCCTATACCATACTGTGAAACGTTCCATACAACGCTATTAACATCTCCATGAAGAAAAGCATTTGACAAACCCTGCACCAAAAAAGCACCTTTAACAATTACAGTTGTTATCTGGATTATAACGACTCTATAACACATTCCAAAAGACCTTTTATGACAAAGACAGGATTGTTAAAGGTGCTGTACTCTCTGTACTCTGTCTCAAAATCAGGAAAAACAGAACTAGTGCATTATGAGGTCTGCAGTGCTCCAAAGTTATTCCTCACTCACCTTCTACATTCTGAGCATCGTAATTATTCACTGCAGTGAGTTTATAAGCTTTTTAACAATTCTTGGAGTTTTGCTGTGACAGGAAAGCTAACGACAACTAGCATGTTAACACACACTCCTGATGATCTAACACTAAAATGCTTTCTAGATGCAGATAGTACACAGTGGACTTATTTTAACCTTTTGAGCTACAGTAAATCTGTGCTCAGGCAAGACAAATTTTGAAAAATATCGTGTACTGAGCTTTTAAACTAGAATGTCAAAAAAAGATATTTCAGACAATTTCAGATTTGTATTAATATTGCAATTGTAAGTATTTCCTATGTCTTATTTAGAAGTGTATTTTTAACCATCTCGATGTACTAGAAATAATAATTTGACTACTTGACTAATTAAAAAAAAAAAAAAATCTGACTACCACGGTTACCTAAATCAGCAGCCCTATTATGTGTGGTTTGTTATCATTGTTTTGCGATCCCTCTAGGCTGGCTCTGGTCCAAACTTCAAGGATTTTATTTTCTCTCTGAAGAAGAAAAAAAATGTCACTTTCGGCAAAAATGTCACACTCTTGGTGCGAGCTGTCCCTGAAGAGAGCGCCACATCACTGGGCTCTCCTGTTCATGATTTTGCTAACAGAGCACAGGCTGGGAGGCAGATTTGAATGAATAAAAAGAATGAAAAGAAAAGGAAATGCTGTTAGTAAATAAAACAAAATCTGTAAATAGGTGCCATGTGAGATGTAACATGATGGGGTGTCAAATGCAGTCAGTGAAAACAAAGGCGCCTAGTTAGTTTTGCTTCTATTCCTATATTGGTGATGCATTCTGTAGTAATTGCATTTAATATTACTTTGAAAACCATAGTATGTATCATTGCTAGGAAAGTTTTCAAAAGTAGCCATCTGGACAGTGTTTTTTTTTTTTTTTTTTTTTTTTCAAATTGAGTTTTGACTGCCATCCAGAAGTAATTTCCAATCTGTTTATGATGGATTGCACTAAATTAAGAGCCACTTATCAATTGCAACAAGATATTTCGCCCACATGTCGTGAACGAGCGAGTGATTACTGTGCCAAAGAGGCAGTTCAACTTCAGAGCACTTGAACTTGCACATTATTATGATTAGGGATGATCCTGTATGGATTTTAAATGTATTTATTTATTTTCGAACCAATATCAGGTGCCATAATAGGCTGCCTGTGACAAAACTGTTGTTGTGTCTTAAGGCAAAGCACTTCACCCACACTGCCCAGTCAGTGCCAGAGTTAGGAATTTGGGGGCCAGAAGTGAACTTGAATTATTTTTTTTTATATTTTTTATATATATATATATATATATTATTGTCTGATGGTCCCCATTTTTCTTGAGACCTGCACATCTCTATTTATTTGAATTGCAGTGGATTGGAAACTTGTCTTATTAGTTCGGTCGCCTACTAGATAACCAGAACTGAAAGTAGTTACATTTTTTTGCTAGTACAATTTTATTTTTGTTTACATCCATTACATATGTTTATTATTATTATTCTTATGATAATTGTTTAAAAGTAAACTACTCTCATTTAATGTCATATTGAGAGAAAATCATTCTGAGAAAAGTGCTGTGAGGGCTCGGCCGCAGAGCGTAATTGGTTGGGGGCCCTCCAGGTTTTGGGGCCCTAAGCAGGTGCCTACTTTTGCCTAATGGTAGCGCCGCCTCTGTGGCCAGTATGCATGTGGTGTGTGTCAGTGTTTTTGGTGGTTGAAAGGGCTGATGGTGCAGATTGACAGCCTCTCTTCTGTCAGTTTGTCCCAGGGCAGCTGGCATCACAGATTATGGAATGAACGAATAAAGCAACTTCGTGCATCTGAAATGTGCTATAGAAGACTAATGCATATTTTTATTAGTGTAATTGCTCTTCCATTTCCATTTTTACTCATTAGTCAGTTGGATTAAGACTTTATGGATCCACAAGGGAAATTACTTGGACACAGTAGCCCACACATCACAATATAATGTTCAAAAAGGCAATAGATGCACTGAGGAATACTGCATGGACACACAGAAACTGGGGAAGTTCTTTAAAAAAATGTGCAAATTATCAGCTAAATTGTCAATAACTGAGTAATACTGATTACTGATATCTGAGAAACCTGCTCCAATATCAGTAATGTCAGAAACCCATACACTGACCATCCCTAACAAGGACATATACTAGTACTTTCTCACATTATAGTCACACAAAACCTATATAAGTGACAAAAACCAATAACATTTTCCTTGCAGAGAACTCCCCAAAGGTGATAAATGTGGAGGTCAGTGCAGTCCAATTACTGTAGGATCTTACACACATCTGAAGACTGGAGCTCTGAGTCTTAGCACCTGGTTCCATGACACCAGGACGACAGCACGATGGGAAGCTGCTCTGACCTTTGTGGGCCTGCTGTAAATGATGCATTATGCTCTGCTCACACACACAGCCCAAATATGCAGTGTGACAGCTGCCAAAGACCTCGTCATAAGAAAAACACTGTCTATCTATAGGTTACAGAGGCTAACAGGATTATATAATAGTAATGTAAAGTTGTATTTTACACTTAATCTCTTCAAGTACAATGTTATACTGTGTAACTTCATGTCATTAGGCAGTAGCACATTTTAAAGCACAATATATATTCTACAGAGATATACTGCCATAAATGATAATTCTGAAAGTATTTTATGCTTTTGACACACTGACAATAAAGCAAAATAACCATAGAAAAACATTTAAAAAATAGACAGTATGACCTGAAAGATTTATGCAATAATTAGCCACAGAAATTACTTTTTCTTAGCCATGCGGCACTGCCTAGTGCCTCTGTTCACTTTAATTTCTCTCCAGCGACTAGGTCAGGAATCGAAACACACTAGATGGTTCACAAAAACCCCAGAAGTGCGAGTTTGGGCACTAGCCAATCAACGAAGAGACGGACATTCTGTGTTGGCAACGATTCTCAAGATCAAGGATTTAAAGCCAGAACAAAGAGAATGTTTGTTGAAGTTTATCAAGGGGAAAGACTGCCCTTCTTTTTGGGAAAAGCTTAACACCAGTTAGTCCTGTTAGTGGCGCATTACATACATCACGATCAAATAGCAGCAATTGGTTAAATGAAAAAAGTACCCACCTACCGTCGAGCGAATGATTTCTAACATTGCATCAGACGGTTTCCACGAAGCGAAACAGGCTGACGAACAGGCTAACTTTTTCTACCTTCTACATTTGCAAATCTGCTCATTATTGCTAAGAAACTGTAGATAGGATTTTATAATACATATTAATATTGAGTCTCAAAATACATACATAATGCTTTCATGTACTGAACGTCAATATAATTATCGTGCCGAGCCTACCTTTCGTAACATAGTAATATATATTATATTTACACTGCAGGGTTGGCGGTTCCTGAATCCTGTTATGTTTGGGTTTTATGTTAAGGTTTGGTAAGTTAAGTTGAATTAAAGTGTAAATAAATCTTACCAATAGTTGTTTTGGGATTTGTTTTGTGTTATGATACCAAGAGTTTCTGTAAGCCTTATAGCAGAGAATATGTGGTTCCCAAATAGAATAGTCATGTGCACTAAGACTTGGTGACATCTGCAATAAATATAGAAGTGAATTTTGCTTGTGTACAGATAATATCGCTTTCCCTGGAGTGTTCCACATTCAGAATATTGTATCTGGCTTTTTATTGCAGGTGGTTTTATAGCTAAAGAAATACTTTGGGGAAAAAAATACTTTCTTCTGTGATTAGTCTTGCCTCTCCACAGAGCTGACCTGCAACTTGTCTCCATGGAGAGTAGGTAGATGGTTTAATGCCATATAGTGGAACAATCGAGACTGGTGTTAGAGTCGATTGCCATTACGATTGCGATTCAAGTTGTGATTTTAGGATTCTGTTTAAAATTCACATTTAAGCAGAAGAATAGATAATTTGCAAAATACTGAAATATGAACAAGAAAAATACAAGAATCACATTTCAGAACAACTACAGATTTTGCATTTTTTGCAGAGTAAGACTGGTTATTTTGTTGTTTGTGGAGAAAATAATAGTACTAGTAATAGTAGTAGTAAAATTGTAGTCTTTACAATTTGCTAAATGCATCCATTCTAATTGCGATTTTGATTTGATGGTGATTAATCTTGCAGTCCTGGTTATATACGTGACCTTATAAGGAGGCACTGCAGACTGCACTGGCCAGATCTGTAGTTACTCAGTGTTGTGTTGTGGAAAAACATACTTTGTTGTGTTTAATTGTCTGTGGCGGCGCTTGTGTGGGAGGCGGGTGAATGAGTTGTATTGATGATTTTTTAAAGTCAAGTGTAATTATGGAATCTCTTACTGAACACAAGAGACTTTCATAGTTCCAGTAGTTGTATTTGAAGTAGTTTTTCCATCATTGAAGTGGTGAAATCATTGTTTGATCTGTGCTTTGCCCAATTTAAAACTGCCTAAAAGGTCAATATGCCTTGTGCTTGCGTGTTGGGCTATTTCTGTGGTTAAAGTGGTTTATTTTGTTCACATTTTTACACAGCAAATAAGTATGTTCAATTATGCAAAACTGGTTTGTAAGAGTTAAGTCATGTTAAATTGCTGTTACCTCATCAAAAACATATCCAGAGTAGGGATGGGCATTCGACGAAATTTTCTTAATCGATCGTCGGAAGAATTAACGATCGATTATCGATTAATCATTAACGTTTTTATATTAAAATGATCATCATTATTATTACTATCTACACAACTAATCTGCATAAATAAATTCAACTTTACGACATATAAACCGTAACGACTCTAGAGCCACATCAATCCGTTTTAGATTATATTGTGTTTAATTCAGTTTTGCGCAACTCTCACAGAAACGAAACTTAAAACCGCATCGCTAATTTGCATAAACTAAGAGAAGATAAAACTACAGCTCTTGTGCGCAGATGTGGTCAATTTCTGTCGGATTAAAAGACACAACTCAGGTGAATACAGGTTAGTGTGACCATATTTGCATTTGTCAAAACCAGGACACTGTATGGGGGTGGGAGGTGGGGACTCGTCATCGACATTGCGCGACTCTCACCTGGCAAAGCTTTTTCCCACTGGACACCGAAACATGTGCTGCTTTATACACTGTGCACATGGACTCCCACTTGTCCCGAACGGAAAGCGTGGAATTTTTTTGTACAAGTCATCGTTGCACATCGTTCGCATTTGCACTTCAGTAAGTTGCAGACTGACCGACTGTTTGTGTCTCGATCCTTCTGATGCAGAGAGCTACATGTACGGACTCATGTTTGGGCACGCTACGCTACGCACATTCGGTTTGTCGATTAAAATGAACGTAATCGATGAAATTCTTAATGATCAATTATCGATTAATCGACTAATCATGCCCATCCCTAATCCAGAGTTATGTTTTGTTTCATACACCTATGTTTGAGTAATCCAGCAGGATTAGTCTGACTACATATTCAAAGCCCATATGTTCTGTTCTACCTTGTGATGTCATGAGCAGTAGTTTTCAGGTTAATAGATACCTTTTACAGCGGAGCACTTCTTGTATTACCACATGACATCACAAGGTGGAACAGAGTGTTTTCTGTTTGAGAAGAACTCAGTCTAAATATGCAGGGTTTGTGTTAATGAAACAAAAATACAACTCCAGGTATGTTTGTGATGTGGAAAAACAACATTATAACGTAGATCAGAAAATATTGTAATATGGGCCCTTTAAGTAGACTATATTTTTCAGACTTAAATTTAGGGTAGAAGATGGACAATCAGACACCTACATCCCTGTAATACTTGAGGTTTCTACATGACAACACAACTTGCACAACTCAAAAAGATAAAGAATATGGGCCCTTTAAATATGTTAAAATGACTTCAATTCATCATACTTCATAGCTAATTGAGTATTAAAATAAATATGTAGATCCTTGTTATGGGACTACACAAAATCTAAAATGCATGGTAAGATCTTTTATAAGACAATGACATTGTTAAATCAAAATGCCCAAAAAGAAATAATCCATACTACATACTCGTAAATATTCTCTATGTAGAAGTCTTCAGTCAGCAGTTGCCCAGTTGGTGCTCATCCTCTGATCTGAAGGTTGGCAGTTTGAATCCCGTTCATTGGTTGCGTGATCATTGGTGGTCCACTGATGCAGAAGTTGGCAGTGCGATCCCAGAACTCACAGATGAATACTGTTGTTGTTTCTTTGGGCAAGACACTTAACACACCTCGCCCCCAGTGTCTGCGTACATTGTGTGTGGATGGGTGAGTGGTTATTCTATGTGAAGTGCTTTAAGTGCCTTGAATCTAGAAAAATTGCAGTATAAATATCACCATTTTACCATGTTAACCATATTTCAACTGTTATTTGGTTAAAAAAATATTTACGCACACATGATGCTGGCTTAAAGGTGCACTGCGTAACATTTCTAGTGGGGGTCTGCAGGTCACAGCACTAAGCTACATTACAATTCAGATCTGTGGAGAGTCGCCCATATTCACAGGAATTATTGTATTTTTGAGCAATAGAAACACCCCGAATGAATAAATGCTAGATGGATATGTTTAATTCTACAGTAGTGTGCTACATAGCGGAACCGTCCACCAGAAAAGTTCCACAGTGCACCTTTAACTCTGGCAATGACAAATATTTACTAAACACATTTTCAAACTAAAAACGTAACTGTAAAAAAAAAAACAAAAAAAACATCTTGAATTGTTGTCTCCTTTTTTTTCCAGATATTCCGACGCGCAGACAAGAACGGTGAGTCAACAGCACATCTTTATCATAAACATGTCTACCTGTGTCGTCAGTATGCATGACTTTTTTCCTTATTTCTTTTTCTGCTGCTTCTTGTTATCTTGTTTCGTCCAATCACAATGCAGTATAAATCAGATGTGCATGGCTGACTCTTGACGCTTCACTAACTCCGCGCTCTCTGTTAAAGTGAAGATCTTGGATTATAGCTCGTCTTCTACTCTGTGTCAGAAATAGGATTGTAATGTTGTCTGTGGGCGGCCATTTCAAGAAAAAATTTACATCTGAGTCATGACAGCCAACGATAATAAGATTCTGTTATTGATTTAGGGGTTATAGAGGTCTATCATATATTATTACTGGTCTTTTGTTTGTATTATGCCATAACATGCAGTGTTTTTACCTTACAGTAGTCAGTACTTATATCTGGTGGTTATATCTGTTTGTAATATTAAGCTTAAATTTGTTTTAGCACAAGTGTGGGGGATAAAAACAGAAACAAAGCATAAATATTGTGTCAACCAAGAATATTTTGTTTGTGAAACTTTGACACAAAAAAGTAGCGAAAGCGATAGTACTAGTAGTATTTAGTAAAAGTAGTAGTAGATGCAGATACACCATAACTGTTATCAGGACTGTAGTGTTATAGCTATAGTAATAGAAGTTAGTGTTGTCACAATCATAACATTTCATACTTAATTTCGGTATAAGGAATAGACTCAATACTCAATATCGATTCTGATACCAGAAAAAACTTTCTTTAGACAATAGAATGATTTTCAACATTAAATCATCAATACTTTCTTTTATATTACCATATGGCCTATATACCGTAAATTCCGGACTATAAGCCACTACTTTTTTCTCACACTTTGAACCCTAGAGTTAATAAAATGATGTAGCTAATATGTGGATGGATTCGTTGTTTGGCACATTGTCCATTCATATATACGCTCTATGGTTTGGCAACACTGTGGATACACGCAGCCTGAGTGCAGAAAACGCCGCTGTCTGTGCGGTTCACACATGGATCTAGGGTTCACAGGAAGTTGCTACACTAGCTAGCAATATTGTCAGTGCACTCAAGTAGTTTATCTCCATGTGATAAAATAATTTATGATGCTAAATGAACATTAGTGAGGGGGATATGTGTTACCTGTATGCGTAAATGATGGGAAGAAACGTCTCAAACTTCAGTAGCCGAGCATCCACTCATACCTGAGAGAACTAGCCCTGCCGTCGAGTGAGTCTGAAATCTGCTGAAATCCTACAAGAGACTGATATGAAGACAAGACAGGACAGTGGCTCTTTCTGTAGGAGACATGCGCCGTAGAGTACGGGGAGAGACGGGGATGATCCTTTTTTGATTGTGCTTTGAACAGTTATTTTGTGCTTCATACACACACCTTCGATCCTCCTGATGGAAAACACACAAAGAAATGCAGATGATACAGCTTTTAAGTTAATGGCAATTTATGTAGAAGAAGGAAACAGAGCTGCTGCATGTGAGCTCAGCATCAGTGAGTCGATGGTGAGGTGTTGGCGACAGCAGCATGACGAATTGATGCAAAAAGACAACAAAAGTTTTCAGAGGTGATAAAAGCA
Source organism: Boleophthalmus pectinirostris (assembly GCF_026225935.1). Lineage (NCBI taxonomy): Eukaryota > Metazoa > Chordata > Actinopteri > Gobiiformes > Gobiidae > Boleophthalmus > Boleophthalmus pectinirostris. The sequence continues at coordinate 16,957,047 of NW_026571299.1, forward strand.
GATGGTCCGAATTTGAAAATGTTCTTGAAGATGTGGACACCTGTGGCTTATATTCAGGTTTGGACTATATATGTACATATGTGGCTTATATTCTGGTGCGCTCAGTAGTCCAGAAAATGCATTATGTGTCCATGTAGGTTCCATAGGTGTTTAATAGTCTGTGTGGTCTTTTCTTATACAGCTCTAGATCATCTAAACCTATTCAGGAAAGATCCATTTCTGTCTTTTTTAGTATATGGACACTTGCTCAAATGAGTATATAGTTTTGATAGTAATTTTGGTATTGATTAGTTTCTGATTTTCAATACTTTTGACAACCTTAAAAGTAGTAATAGCAGATACAATAATAGTCATCCTGAGAGTAGTAATAGAAGTATTTACGTTTGTTTAGAAGAACAGGAAGAAGAAGTGTGTACTAGAAATACCAATTCAAGTCTATTCAAGGATTCACAACAATGTTAAGGAAATGCAGTTATGTTGTGGTAAAGAATAATACCTGTTTACTGTAGTAATAGTAGTACCTGTAAGATGACTTTTTTGAGTAATTTCTCTAGGTGTAATCATTATGTTTTTTATGTTCATTTTTTGATAGTGAAAAAATAGAATAGCTGATTTTTCACTTTAGATTTTTTTTTTTCCACAATTTTTTCACTCGAGATTTTTATTTAATTTTTTTTAACTTTTTTAAAAATTATTATTATGGCCCCTGCTGTTTTTTGCGCACTGTTGAAATTCAAGCATTCATTTGTTTCCCTGCAAGGTGCCTTTGCAAATTAAACCATCCCATGGGCCCCAGTATAATCAGATCCTCTTTCTGCTCCTCTTAACCTTTGGCATGACATATTTACATGATTAATTGTTCTGGAGCTCATAGCTAATATATACCCACCATTGTTTTCTTATGAGAATGAGCTCAGGGAAATGCTGTCATGCTTATTGGGAGGAGGAGGAGGACGAGGAGGAGGAGATGAAGAGAAATATTACAGACTCTATTTTCAAACAAGAACCTAACCAGCTGTGACAGTGTTATGTAAACTTGTGCCTAATAGCCTTGGGTCACTGGGCCATTATAAACACTAGGGTTTGCAGTATAGAGAAGCACAGATGAGCTCTAAAATGAAATACTGAATAACAGAGTATTATTGTGTGTGTTTTGCCTCATAAAAGCGTCAGCAAATACTGTTATACTATTAGGTTAACACTAAAGAATACTGTAACTCCCAACTCTAACCCTTTAATTAAGTAGTGACTACGCCTGAGTCATTTATAATCACCAATTTTTTGATAATGACTTATTAAGTTTGATTAAAGGCGCTGTACCAGATTTTTTATTTTTGGATCTATAACAAGCGCAATCAGAGAGATAGTTACCTGGTCTCCCATGAGGCATCGATGGGGGCAGTTCAACACCACGGAAGCCCGCTTATGAGGAGCCCAGCCCATACCCCGGTTATGTGTGTGCTAACTTGTGTGATGACTGGGTGAATATTTTGGCCCGCAGATGGTTCAGAAATTGCTGAAATTGCCTATCCTTTATAATGGCGTGACCTTTCAATTGGCCCGTGTGACCGCAAATGACCTCAGATCATCACCAAACCTTTTTTGCGCCATTGGGCACTTGGGCTTGACTTGACGCACCAAATTTGGTGACATTCGATCCATAAATGGCATAATTATCGCGGTTGGACAGACACACAGACACACAGGGTGAATACAAAACCTGGTCAACCCTTCGGGGACCAGGTAATAATACATTATTTTGTGTATTTTGGCACACAGAATTGCAACATCAGCATTAATAAAACTGAATACATCTTTGAGATTAGGATTAATTTGGGATGTAACAATAACCGAAATATCGTGATTAGGGATGGGCATGATTAATCGATAATTGATCATTAAGAATTTCATCGATTATGTTAATTTTAATCGACAAACCGAATGTAGGTTGCTGTGCGTAGCGTAGGGACCAAACAGGGGTCCGTACATGTGTCTCTCTGCACTCAGAAGGAGCGAAGACACAAACTTTCGGTCAGTCTGCAATGTACCGAAGCACAAATGTGTATTTAACAATGATTTGTACAAGAAATTCCACGCTTTCCGTTGCGTTCGGGACAAGTGGGAGTCCTTGTGCACAGTGTACAAAGCAGCACATGTTTCGGTGTCCAGTGGGAAAAAGCTTTACCAGGTGAGAGTCGCGCAATGTCGATGACGAGTCCCCACCTCCCACCCCCCCGTACGGTGTCCTGGTTTTGACAAACGCAAATATGGTCACACTAACCTGTATTCCACTGAGTCATGTCTTTTAATCCAACAGAAATTGACCGCATCAGCGCGACAAGAGCTGTAGTTTTATCTTCGCTTAATTTATGCAAATTAGAGATGTGGTTTTAAGTTTAGTTTCTGTGAGAGTTGCGCAAAACTGAATTATAAAACATTATAATGTCAAACGGATTGAAGTGGCTCTAGAGTCGTTACGGTTTATATGTCGTAAAGTTAAATTTATTTATACAGATTAGTAGTGCAGATAGTAATAATAATGATGATCATTTTAATATAAAAACGTTAATGATTAATCGATAATCGATCGTTAATTCTTCCGACAATCGATTAAGAAAATTTCATCGAATGCCCATCCCTAATCGTGATATCGTATCGTCAAAGTTCTCACAATAATATCGTACACACAATATACAATACCACACACACAGTATATCAAATTACAAGTCTCTTTGCTTATGTGAGTTATGGTGCAGCAATAGCTAAAAAAAAAAAAAAGACAGAGGGAACTACATAGACCATGATCCTTTGCTCCATTTCAGTGTAGATTACAAGAAGAAATAACAGTTCTAAGCACTTTCAGGTCTTAGTTCTTTGGATTAAGTCTTGTCAAGGCTATTATTATTATTGTTGTTGTTGTATTATTGGATATTGTTACATCTCTAATTGTGAGCTTTCCCACGATATCGCAATAAATATCGTACCGTGATATTCATACCATGACAAAATTGTATTGTTAGACTTGGATATCGTACAATTAACTGAATCTGGGTTGTCAGTGCCTTAACATGCAGATTAGAGATGCACAGATCCAGCTTTTTTAGTTCAGATACTGACTTTTATGAAGTGTCTGCCTTCCCTATATCAACCGGGACCAGAAGCTGTTATTTATTTCTGAGCTAACGTCAGAACAGCTTTGTAGGAATACAAGTTCAGCGATTCTGAGACATTCTGAGCCGACTGCGACCAGTAAATATCTTATTACATCAATTTATATCTCCAACTAGGATAGGATTTTGAGAGCCAACATTCGATCCTGCAAATTTTTCAGTACCGGTATCAATCTCAGGTACCAGTATCAGATACATCGGGTGCATTCCTAGTGCAGATAGGACACATGGATACAAGTATTTCTCATTCTCATTTGTACAGGCCTCATGTGAAAGCTCAGAACCTCCAGAATTCATTCACTGAGCTGCAGAAGCTGCACTAGCACTGGTTAATGACTGGCTGAAGTTTTAGTTGATAGTCGATACTTGTATATTTTGAATATGCAGAGAGTTTGTTTTCCCTTATACAAAGGTTTCTTTACCCTCTGTGGTGCTGGTCAGATAGAACTGCCTCATGTTTTTTGTATGTTCTAAAGATAAATTGAATGTCATCCTGTCTCAAAGCATTACTTTTACCAGGCTTTTTATTTACTGTGTCGGTCACTCCTCTTCAAGGTTAACTGATGGAAAGGGAACTAAATATCTTCTGGTAACACTTTGTAATAAGTACCCTCTCTTACTTACCTTATAAAGCATGAACAAATACTATTATGCTAGGGTAATACTAATGAATACTAAACTTCTTACTCTAATACTTAATTAAGTAGCCACAAAGCCTGAATCATTCACAATTTGCTCATTATGAATTATTACAGGTGCTGTACCTTATTGATAAAATCATACATTCTGTGTGTTATAGTTTAAGTACTTTTCACAACTCTCACAGACCAGAGCTGATGCCATGACAGTAAAGCTAACAACTACAGTAGCATGGGCCCTTTAAGGCGTAGTTAAAGGGCCCTGATTTATGTCATACTGTTGTTTCCTCATCACAAACATACCTGGAGTTGTGTTTTGTTTCACATTTCCTACAAACAGGAAGTGCTCCACTGTGTTTTTAAACTCTGTACACCTTCAATGTAATCATCTGGATCATTTCAGCCCTGGAATTTCCAAAATGGAGCTGTTAACTTAAAAACTACTGCTTCATGACATCACAAGGTTGAACGGAGCATTTTGAGCTTTGGAGTTGTAGACAGACTAATAATAAAGGGTTACTCAAACATTGGGAATGAAACAAAACACAACTCAAGGTATTTTTGTGGAGGTGACAACATTATAACATGACTTAAAGCTCACAAAATCATCATTTATATATCTTTCACCGACGCATTATGTTTCCTAGCGCTCTTATAATCATTAAGTGGCGTTTGTAATGAAGATGTAGTGGCAGTTGCAGCGATAATTTGCCTGTTATAATGAGTCTTGCTCCTGACGTGTGCCCAATGGCCTTTCCACCATTACCACAAGAACTGTTAGACTGATAGAAAGCATGCCCAAGCTTAAATTAGGATATGCCTTTTATCTCTTGCACAGATGGCTTGGTAGAGAGCCCCCATCTGAAGTAGGCCAACCAGGAATATCAGTAATGGCTGTCTATAGATGTTATCAAATGGAAACCAACTGTCCGTGATGTATTCGAGGGAATTTATAAACCACTTAGGAGCAGCGGCGGTGGGACCAACCTTTGGGGAGAGGAGAGGGCGCCCTACTTTCTGCCCTACTTTTGGACTCTGGTTTGTCTGGCTGCTCCTCTGGTCTCTGGTTTTTAAGAGATTGTGAAATCTCCTGTGTAAATGCTGACCTCCTGACCTGCATATAATTCAAGAATATTATGACATATATAGTTCTTAACAGGATAGAATTACAGTGTGAAAATGTGGTTAGTCAATTGCATAATATTCTTCAGGTAACAACCAGGTGTTTTAGGTTTTAAAGGGCCTATATTGCTCTATTTTTTGAGCTATGTTATCATGTTTCAACATCATCACAAACATAACTTGTGTTTTGTTTCATTCACACGTTTAACACACAAATCCTGCATATTTAGGCTGAGTTATTTTCTCAAACTGAAAACACTCTGTTGCAATTTGTGATGTCATGTGGTAATACAGGAAGGGCTCCACTGAGCTTTTAAACTCCATACACTTTCACTCGAAGCAGTTTGATTGTTTCAGCACTGGATTTGCCAATCTCTACTGAACTAAAGGTAAAAGGAGCTGTTAACTTAAACTACCATTTCATGACATCTCAAGGTGGAACGGAGCATTTTCATCTTTGGAGATGTAGACAGACTAAGAAAAAATGGTTGCTCAAAGGTGTGAATGAAACAAAACACAACTCAAGGTATGTTTGTGATGAAGTAATTACATTATAACATGGCCTAATGTCTATAAGTCAATTTTGTGTAATATAGGACGCTTAAGTTTTTGTTGTATGCCACTATATTAACTAACTGCTTAAAGGCCTTTTACTTGGTTGTGATTGATCAATAGTATTTTCTGGCAATTTTGGCAAAACAAATGACAACTAAACAGTAGCACTGCCAGATATGTTGTATACTGCAATACAATTTTTATTGTAATTTTAATTATCACAATTAGCAAATCGCTAAGACTGCTATTTATTTCCCATTCTTATTATGATCAAAACTTGCTAATTCTGTAGTTTAGACTTTGATTAACAGTTCTGCCATGCATGTGATTCTTGTAGATTAGCAGTTCATATTTCAGTCTACTCTCAAATGTTAATGGTCCTGGTCCTTTGAATTGAATCCAACGATTACCACATAAATTTCAAATCTATTCGCAATCACAGTGCTTGTCAGAAAAATTTAAATTAAATTTTTTTCAGCCCGTCTGAAAAGCCATTTAGTAAAGAAAAAGTAGTTCATATCCTTTTTGCATAATACTACTGCAATTATAAGAAGAAATAAGAAGAAAATATAATTTTTACCAAGAGTTAGAAGATGTACAGTTTGCCAATATATACAATATAATATGCTCTATAATTTTTTAATTTTTTCCTTGCTATTTCACCAACCTCTCCAATCGCAACCACAACTAATACACTTGGATTCTGGTTTTGTCCCATAGACAGTATAAAGAAATGAACTTGGGGAGTGTGATATCACCCATAGTGTTTGGCTCAAATGAAGCACACGATGTTTGAGGTCACAGGGGCGAATTTGGAGCCAGGTCCATATTAGGAATAGGTATTTATTTAGGGACAAAATAAAAACACATCAATACATTTTAAGACCAAACTGATGAGGCTCATAGCATCAGTTACAGAGAAAGAGGTGATCGTTTTTTTCAACGTAAAGTCAATTGGAAAAAGTCCATGGAGCTGAAATCTTATGGGTTACTAATGTCCATTTTTATATACAGTCTATGTTAAGTCTTGATGTAGATTTGGTTTAGTCCTGTTACTGCCATGGTTTAGTCCTGGTCCAGTTCAGTTTAGCCTTGTTTTAGTCCAGGTTAAAGGTGCACTGTGTAACTTTTCTGGTGTAGGGTCAATCACCAGCTTCTCACCATGGAGATATTGCCCGGAATGTTCCAGAGTATGGCATTTCACTTATTTATCTCTACAGAAGCAGCAGGTGACACTGCAGGGCCAAGTTACATGTCAAATCTATGGAGAGGCGAGCCCACTCACAGTAAGAAGTCAAGAATTGAAATCAATAAAAAAAAAACATGTTATTGAGTAAATGGAAAATAGATACGTTTAATGCCGTACCGAGACACTCTAGATATCTATGGAGACAAGAAGATGGTGGTCTCTTCACCAGAAAAGTTACGCAATGCACCTTTAAGTCCCAATTTGTGTGCAAACTTGAACGCAGTCTAACACCACTATGCAACAGAGATCCTCTTTATTTTCCTTATTGCAAAATGCATTCTAATTTTGTCTGTTTTGTTGAACATATTTGTGACCTTATTTGACAAAACCCCTTGAAAATCTCGGTCGGGACATTTTAATAATATGCTTTTGATTAATTTGCACATTATTACTGCGTTATCCTCTTCTCCTCTGTGCAGATTCCAGGAACAGTCTTTTATCTCTGCACCAGGCTTGTCTGGAGCTGTGATAGCTTTACTGTTTATTTTAGTCAAATAGGCCTGGATGTATATTTGTGTGTTCTGAATGTTTTGAGGCCAGGCAATCTGTTTAGAAAACCCACTTATGTTCCTTTTCAGTAATTCATTTGGGCTGTGCATAAAAAGCATGCAGCTGCAGTGGTGTATGTATGATATATTGTGCAGAATCTCCTATACACTACTGGGATAAAAGCATACATTAGCACAAGAATATTAAAGGTGCATTATGTACAGGGGTGTCAAAATTATTTGGTGAATCGATAGTTGTGATTATTCCAGTCACAATAATAATAAGTACCAAAATATTATAATTGTGAGGATTGTTTGAAAGTTGAAAAATGCTGAAAAGTAAAAAATGAAATTTCAGTTCAATCTGTGATCGAAAAAAATTAAACCTGAATGCAGTGTGTGTTTTTATATTGCTGTTTATGCCACATTATTGCCGTAATACTTGAGACCGGCCTTGAGACCATTTTTTTTACAGTCTTGAGCTTGTCTCGGACTCTACCACATTTGTCTTGAAGGTGTTTGGACTCGGTCTCTTCTCGATCTCGAGAGCTGACACTCGACGAGAGATAAAATGGAGATAGATTTATAAAACATTGAGATATATGTGCCAAAATAATTGTAAAATACAAATAAATGTTTGAAAATTACAAAGATGGTCTCAGTTTGGTCTTGGTGGGCCGTGGTCTCGGTCTTATTTTGGTCTCGGCCTTTAAAAATCTTGGTCTTGTCTCAGTCTTGACCCTCAAAGGTCTTGGTCTTGCCCTGGTCTCGGGACCCTGTGGTCTCGGACTGGTCTTGGATTAGTGCTGTCTTGACTACAGCACTATGCCACAGTATCATAAATTTTTTCTTTCTGTAAGTTTGAAATCATAAAGCCAGTGAGTGAATTAAAAGAGGAATTGTGATATATTGGACATGTGAGATGTGAAAGTAAATAAGAACTTTACTTATGGTGTCAGTTGTGAATAATAGCATAAAATTGTGATGTTTCTTGTCACAATATCAAGTGTTGGTGATACGATTATTGTGAGATCTTTCTGCATGTCCATGGTGATATTTACTGTATGTTTTGTTTATGTTCGGCATGTTCAGCAGTGTGGCATTAATCTCAGACCCCACACATTTGACGCCACTCAATGTTACAGCGTCCCAGAATTATACGGTTCTATTTGCCATTTTATCAAAATGTATTAATTCATATATTCTTGTTCATGAATGGGTCGGTATTTCTGTTTTTGTTTTTTGTTTTTTCTCAACTCCATTATGATCTATGTGTGGTCAGAACCTCCAGAAAGCAGATACTTAGAGCCTTAAAGAGATTACAGGTCAGATCTGTGGACACTCGAGGTCACTCACAGTAAAAACTCAGTAAAGTAAAAATTCAGTAAAAACTCATGTTTGTTCACACCTGTAATCAAATACTCATACATTGACCTACTCCAGACAAAGCAATAACATCTCCATGGAGACAAGAAGCTGGACTCCCTATTAGAAAAGTTACATAGTCCATCTTTAGCAACAAGTTATTGGTTAGACATGGTACAGATTGCGTGGCTTATAGTGTAATAATAATATCTATACATTAAAAATTCCTTTTAACTGGCCGTGACATTTTGCCTGATAATTCCTGTCCTTCATTCATAATGTTACAGCTAGCTTTTTTTTTTCGGTGGGAACTTTCAGGTCTAGTACAGTTAATATCTTTTTCACCCTTATTCTTCCCATTGGAGACACAGAAAAGAAAATCAGCTCACATTTAATATAGAACACATAAACCTAAACTAGAAATCTGACTCCTCCACATGCAAATTCAGATTACTGGTTAGTATCAAATCATGTTCATTAGTACCTGACAAGATCTTTGGATAATGTCTTCCCTCATATGTAGAAGTAGCCATGATACTCGACTCTATGCATAATTGATCTAAAGCATTTCCCGTTTTAATAAGCTTATTTCATACCAGTGCATATGACGGTTGTGAGAATGCATACATTAAACTGGAAGAAGAGCGTGTACAGTAGGTTTGGTCTTCCACTAATGAACACATAATAAGCAGATATCCATACTGTGGTGCCATCGCCAGTGAAGCCTACACAGCCACAGAGAGGTGCGTAGATGAGGCGGATGAGGCAAGCTTTGAGGCTGTTTGATCATAATGTTACAGCTTCTGGATATGTGCTGGACCCTGGACATAACTTATATATATATATATACTGTACATATAATGAGTTTTTCCCTGTGTGAGATGGTGAGTTTAAGTCACACAAGCTTGAATAAGATTAATTGTTGTGTTACTTTATTTGATTTCAGTTGAAACTCATTTGTTTTTTTAATCATGTTGGACTTTTCATGCTGTTGATCTATAGTGGTGTGTTTACATTGAGCGTGACTGTAATACAAGCGCACGAGTTTGGAATTAGTGTTGTTATGGAAGATAATTTGTTCCATCGAATTGTGAATTTTAAATACCGCTGAATTTTTTTTTTACTCTGCAAAAAGAATTGAATTATTTGTATTCTGAATTTTAGTTGCTTTTTCAATATATTTCAAATTTAAACTAAAAATTTCACCTTTCTTTCAAGCCCTCAAATTCAGAAGTTAAAATTCAGAGTGTAAAATTTGCAGTGAAAAATTCACAACAAAGACCAAAGAGGCCAAGAAGCAATCGATCATGTGTGAGCGAAGAGGTCAGAGGCTGTTTCCTATTGGCTGTTCTCATCTGTGGGCGGTGTTTACATTTAAGAAATCAAAGATATGAGGTTTTGATGAGACTTGTTCTGACCAATCAGTTTGGTTCACTGCACCAGTTACTAAGTTAGATCAGATCACTTTGGATCGATTGCTTTTGCCTTGGCATCTTGGATCTCTGCTGCAGATTTTTTTCACTGCGAATTTTACACTCTGAATTTTGACTGCTGAATTTGAGGGCTTGAAAATATTTGTGTTGAATTTTTAAAAGTTAATTTTTTTAATTTTAAACACTTTGAAAGTGTACACTTAAAATTTCAGCAACTAAAATTTTGAATAAAACTAATTCAAACATGTTTTTTTCAGAGTTAAAACATTCAAAGTGAGAAATTCAAAAGTGTTTAAAATTCTAAACCTCATGAAACTAATTATCTTCCATATGTTGTCATACTTGATACACTGATTTTGATGCCACAATAAAAAATAAAATAAAAAACATACTTGATTTAGACAATAAAAAGTGATTTTCAACATTCAGTCGTGGGATCTGTGTAATCTATCAATCGTGCAGGTAGGTTCTTCCACAGTAGTCTGTGGGTGTATACTATGTGGTTTTATACTTGTTCTGAGCTCAAGATTATTCAAAATATATTCAGAAAACGTTCATATCTGTCCTGTGAATGTGGCTTTTTAGTATTAATATTCAATTTAATAGTTTTACCATCATGATATCTGATTTCTAGTATGTTTGACAACCCACCATGGCATTCTAGAAACTACTGATATGTTGTATTGAAAATCTAGTATATACTTTTTTGTGCATGTGTGGCAGTCAGTAATGAGTATCAAATTGTTTTCCTAGTATAGAAATCAATTTAAGTTTTTGTATCAGCAACAACACTATTTTGAGATATTCTTGCAGTTGGACATTTTATTTTCACAGAAATCAAGTTTCTATTACCTTTCTTTCTAACACTTTGCTGAACTGTTGATTAAACACAACTGTGAAAATTATATTTATGAAAACATTTCTTGGATAACTACACATTTTATTCTTAGAAATATTTTTTAAAGTTCCACACAGCTCTTCCAGCAGCTTAATGCAAGAAAGAGGATACCACACTGTGAGTTATTGCATTGATATTTGGATATTGCTTTACACTGAATACGGATCAGCTAAAAATGTATTACACTTTTCTACTAAAAATTTATAACAGCTTTGCTCTACTAAGGCTGTGGAGATGAGAAGTAACTACCCCACTGTCAAACTGACGCCTACTTAAGGGCCTTTAAGTGGACTCATCCTATTATATTACCCTTAGTGCCCATTGACTTCCATTTAAATCCTTCTCACTTACATGAAAAGCAGCATGCATATAGAGCAATAGTTTAAAGGGCCTATATTATGAAACATTGACTCTTGTGAGCTTTAAGACATGTTAGAATGTTGTTACCTCCTCAAAAACATGCCTGGAGTTATGTTTTGTTTCATTCACACATTTGAATCATCTTTTTTTAATAGTTTGTCTACATTTCTAAAGCTCAAAATGCTCTGTTCCACCTTGTGATGTCATGAAAAGGTAGTTTTCAAGTTAACAGCTGGAGTTTAAAAACAAAATGGACCTCTTGCTGCATCTCTGTACTGTTTTCAGTTTGAAGAACTCAACCTAAATATGCAGGATTAAACATGTGTGAATGAAGAAAACACACTGGATATGTTTTGATAAGGAAATAATATTATAACATGTATGTACGAAGCAGAATTTTGTACAGAGTGGACATTGTAAACAACTCCATGAGAGTTATTTGAGAGAAGACTGAAATGAGAAAATATAAGAGCATCGCATGAATTTTCAGAACAAGATCCTCCTAAAAAAGAAACATTTTGTTCTTTGCAGAGCACATTCTATCATAGCCCGGATCCTACTTGCAAGTTATTTCACAAATAACTCTATTATCTAAAAAAAATCTGCCTTTCCTGTTTGATAATAGTTCCAATTCAGATTGCAATTTTATTTTGATTCCAATATGTTGTGCAGCCTTAGCTTTTTTATTTACTCAAAAAAAAGAAAACACAAATTGTACTTAACCCAATTTGACTTTCAAAACTTAAAGTTATGTACACATGAATAATTGAAGAGCTGAAGAAAGCACATGCTCTGACATGTGAAGAAGGACAGAGGTTTCTGAGATAGATCCAGAAGCCCAGACGTGTCAGAGGAAGGCAGAGTGCTGACAGTGGCCATCATTAGAACATCAGCCAAATCCAGAGTGACACTTGGGACAGGAGGGGATCTGTGGTCTGGGAAGATGTACTCACAAGTTTTGAATTTAGTGACTAAAATATACATATATATGTAATCAAAACATATATATATTTTTCGAGTGTGAGAAGGGTGACTGCAATGTTTTGGATTTAATAGATGACGTACTACGTGTGATACAAAAATTTAAAACTGAATTTTGATGCTAAGGGAGAGGTTTGATACAAATTTAAAAAATTAAAAAGATTTAACTTTTTATACAATAGAATGCAGTTATTAACATAAAAATAATAGTAATATAGTGTTATAATGTGGTCTTATCGGCCATGTCTGGAAACAGGGCAGCTGTGTGTATATTGGTTTCCCATTTGTAAGTGTTCAGAGTGAATAAAAATAAGCATTGCGCATGTGAAAATTGAACACAGATACAGTAGATGTGATGTGCATCACGGAAATGGTACAATGTCTGAATTATTCAAATGACTTCATGCAAGATTCAAAGTGTCACTTTTAGCCAAGTGAGCTGCTTTTAATTAAGTCCATGTTCTGCAGAGGCTGGATTTAACCACATTCATTAAAATTAACTGTTCCCACAATGGTGGACAGAAGGGCATTGGAGATTTATGTTTAAGAAGGTGAGTGAAGGGCCACATAGGCAGGCTTTAGTTACATTCTTGTATATTGGATTCTACTCAGATCTACAAGATGAATAATGAATATAAATCATCACAATTGCAAAGGCAGCTCTGTTTAGGTTACATCTTTATAAACATGTTCTGAAATGCATCATGGGCACGACACGCAGGAGGCGACGTCATCTGAAAATGTCACTCTCGTGCATGTCATACTGAAACACTCCAGAATAGTAGAAAAAACTTTTGTCTTTATCGCCTTTTACAACCAATTTGAAGAGTTTCTGACTGGAGAACTACATAGTCCAATCCAGAATCAACATAAATGAAAAGCAAATGTGTTTCCAATGTCCCCAAATGTACAGCACAACATCCTCTTTTTCTTCTGTTGTGAAGCAGAGTCTACATTCATTCAAAGACCTTGGGACACTTCATCCTTTCAGCTTTTCACCCTCGAAAGACAGTACTAAAAATACACCTCATAATTCCTTCAAAATCAGATCTAACTCAAAATAGATTGCGTCTCATTATGCTGCTGCTGACTACAGATCACTGCTGACCGTGTGGATTTTAAATCTGCTGAGATTAGTTTTTATGATCTGTCATTTGTCTCTTTTATACCTCCCAAATATTATTGTAATTCATGTTTAAAATTAGCTTTGTGTAATTTGCTCTTCTAATTACAATTGCAAAACCAGCTCGAAAAATGGTCACTGTGTTCCAAAACCATACAGCCCCACTCAGGAACCAGTATATTCTTATTTTTGTTGTCTTGTTTTAGTTGAGGCTCACATTTTCAATTCTAACCATTCACTGTACTATAATTAGACCCTAGTATATATTTCTTTTTGTTTTAACCTTATTTTTTGACCTAGTTTAATCCAGCGATCAGCCTAGTTTAGTCCTTAATTAGAACATTGCCTCTTTTTTTATGTATGTTCTGGCGGTGTCAACCCAGATTTGTATGCAGGTACTGTTGTTATCCATTTCCCCTGTAGTGTAAGACGCAGAGCTGGCCGAACAGTTAAATAAATAAGAGAAATATACTGTCATCTCTTGCATCTATAAACCCTGCTTGCTTTGTATCTATGGCTGCAGTTGACTAAATATTTTTATTGTCAACTATACATGCCCTGTGCATCTATTATGAACAGATGTGGCACTAGAATCTCTCAAACTACTCAACTTTATTAGGTCCCCGAGGGGCAATTGTTTTGCAGTCAGTGGCAACAAACAGCCCGTACAGCCTCACAGTTCATGGCAATGGACAAGGGCATAAGAATAAAAACAACATGGTAAAAAAAGATCATTTAAAGGTGCACTGTGTAACATTTCTACTGCCACCTGCTTGTCTCCACGGAGATGTTATTTCTTTGTCTAGAATGTTCGGCAGCATTGTATAAACCGGTTACAGATACAGCACTACGCCACATTACAACTCAGATCTGTGGAGAGTCGTCCCTATTCACAGAAGGAGTTATTGTAATTTTGAGCAATTGAAACACCGAAATGAATAAATACTAGATGGATATGTTTAAAGTCAGACCATGGAACATCCAGGCAAAAAAAATACATCTCCATGGAGACAAGTTGGTAGCAGAGCGTCCAGAAAAGTTGCGCAGTGCACCTTTAAGTAAGGCAAGGCAAGGCAAGGCAAGGCAAGTTTATTTGTATAGCACAATTCGTACACAAAGTAATTCAAAGTGCTTTACAGAATAAGAAATACATTAAAATCATAATAAAAACAAATCAAAACATAAATAATCATGAAGATTAAAATTTAAAAAGAGAGACATAAATTGGAGAGAAGACCAGAATGAAAACCTTTCAGTTATATGCACAGTTAAACAGAAATGTTTTGAGCCTGGATTTAAACAGCGTCACAGAAGAGTCTGTCTCACATGTTCAGACTGTTCCAGGTTTTAGCTGCATAAACCTGAAACGCTGACTCCCCTTGTTTAGTCCTGACTCTGGGCACCAGCAGGAGGCCGGTCCCTGAGGTCCTCAGAGTGCGAGATGGTTCATATGACACTAACATGTCACAGATGTACTTTGGTGCTCGGCCATGGAGAGACTTGTACACAAGCAGAGCTGCTTTAAAGTCTATTCTCTGAGGCACAGGAAGCCAGTGCAGAGACCTGAGCACAGGACTTATGTGCTCGTACTTCCTAGTTCGAGTAAGGACCCGAGCTGCAGCGTAAGTAAAAAGTTAAATAAGTTAAATAAGTTAAATAAGTGGGATGGGACAGTATATAGTGCAGCACGATGGCTCTCCCTTTACAGTTTATTTAAAAGACCAATAACCAAGAATAAACGATCTCTCCAGTTTCTCTGTTGTGTTGTATAGTATCAGTTTAAACTCACAATGTATTCTCAAAAGTCAAGCTCACTCACTTTATGTCTTGCCAATTTGCTGTAGTCTCAATAAATTCTTATTCATCCCAATTGTGGCTGCACTATATACCAAAATCAAATCAAAATTTGACAGCATAATTACAACACAACACAATTGCAAGTAACTGAATATAATGTCTTTTTTGTTTAAAAGGTTTGTCATTTCATATTTCTTTCACATGTTAAAGATGCACGATGTAACTTTTTGGTTGGGGGTCCGTCACCTGCTTGTTTCTATGGATATGTCAATGCTCTATCTGAAATGTTACACAGTGTGACATTTAACACCTGTACCTTACATGTATCAACTTATAGGTGGTTTTATAGCTCAAAAATACCTAAAGAAACAGGAATTCTGACTGTGAGCGGAGATTGCCTCTCCACAGATCTGACCTGTGATCTGGTTTGGTCTCTTTGAAGATAGAAAGGCTTAATACTACACTGTCAAACATTCCAGACTAAGCAATAACATCTCCACGGAGGAAAGCATTTTACATATCCTCCACCAGAAAAGTTACACAATGCACCTTTAGTGTTCCTGGAGTTGTTTACAATGTGCAGAACAGAATCCTACTTTTTAAACTTTAATTACAAATCTAAGCGCAGTTAGAATACTTACAAAATTGCAGTTTGACTATTTTTGACTAATAAAAACAGTGGTCGACTAAAGCACCATCAGAAAACTCATTGACTAAATGACTAAATGAGTACAGCCCTTCTTGTATCACATAATCCTGCATGTGTAAATGTTGAGAATCCTCATTAAACTGCTTCATTAAACTGTATAAGCACACACGCTGCGGTGGGTTTAGCACACGTGACACTTTGTGGTGGGAGATAATAAGATGTCAAACAGCCCAGTCCAAACAGATGGTCCTCAGCCTGCCCTTCAGTCTCTGCTGAATCAGCCAGCTGGAACCGCCATATTCATCTGCCCCATGTACCTTATCTGTGAAGAGATGGGGGCTATTGTTAGGAATAAGGAAAAGGTGCAATGTGTAACTTTTCTGCTGGAGGGTCTGCCACTTGCTTGTCTCCATGGAGATGTTACTGCTTTGCCTTTATTATATCACGGTATGGAAATAAACTTGGAAATGTCAATGGAGACAGAATGATGGTCATATCTATGGAGAAGGAAACCTGCACATGGGGAGACTTCATGTTTTTAAGGTATTTTTGATCTATAAAACATCTGTAATTGAAATAATCCAAGAGAAACATGTTTAATGCCCTGATGTGAAACATTCAAGATAAAGAAATGACATCTGGAGACAAACAATTAGCGGACCCTGTAGCTTAGAAGTTACGTAGTGCACCTTTAAAACTACACTGTGTGAATCTCAGGTGTTAAATTTTTATATCAACAAAAATGAAGCACAGATTGCAATGAATGAGGAATAAAGTAAGAACAAAAGAATAACAAAGTTAAAGTATCTCGGGGTCTTGTTCACCAGTGAGGGGAGGATGGAGCGTGAGATTGACAGGCGGATCGGTGCAGCGTCTGCAGTGATGCGGTCGCTGTATCGGACTGTTGTGGTGAAGACGGAGCTGAGTCGAAAGGCGAAGCTCTCGATTTACCGGTCAGTCTTCGTTCCTACTCTCACCTATGGTCATGAGCTCTGGGTAATGACTGAAAGGACGAGATCACAGATACAAGCGCTCAAAATGAGTTTCTTCCGCAGGGTGGCTGGGCACTCCCTTAGAGAAAGGGTGAGGAGCTCAGTCACACGGGAGGAGCTCGGAATAGAGCCGCTGCTCCTCCACGTCGAGAGGAGCCAGTTGAGGTGGCTCGGGCATCTGTTCCGGATGCCTCCTGGGCGCATCCCTCGGAGGTGTTCCGGGCATGTCCCACTGGGAGGAGGCCCCGGGGAAGACCCAGGACACACTGGAGGGACTATGTCTCAGCTGGTCTGGGAACGCCTCGGGGTCCCCCCGGAGGAGCTGGAGGACGTGTCTGGGTTGAAGGAAGTCTGGGAGTCCCTGCTTAGACTGCTGCCCCCGCGACCCTTCCCCGGATAAGTGGAAGGAAATGGATGGATGGATGGAACAACAAAATTTTCATTGCAGACTTTTTTTTTTGATACTTTGCAGTAACATCAAGCTGGGGTTGTTCTACGTGTATCTGTATGGTGGAATGTTCAGCAGTTACCATGGTGACACAATGCATATCAAACACAGTCTGATAAGTGATAGTCTTAGTCTGAAAACTCAAGAAAAAATGCAAAATGGATTTACAGCACTTTTTCAGGAGCCTGTAATCAACATGTCTATGTCCATATTCCCTTTTAGGTGTTTTAGGTGATTTTCAACAAAAAGGTGAGAGTGATTAACTGAAAAATTGTTGGCTAATTCTAGCTAGCTTGGGACTGTAATATTATTTGAGAGGGACTTGTTTAATAGCACAAATCAGCTCACCTGTTGTAGTTCCAACTGAGTCAGCACTCTCTGGTCAAATTGTGTTAAAATTAGTGCCGTCCATCAATTAAATATTTATCGTGACTAATCTCATGAATGTCATAGTTAACTTGCGATTAATCACAAAATAATCACACATTTTTGTTCCTTGAATCTTCATTTTAGTACTCATAATACTCAACACAGAAAAATGGATAGGCCTGCTTTGTGCAAATGTATTTTTTATTGCAAACCATAATAATTGTCAGTGAGACGACTTTGTGTTTGATGTTCCACTCACCGGCTACTTTCATGAAGAGCCCTGCAACAGTGGCAGCAAAGTGCATCCCTTCTGTCTTCATAACAGTCAAAGTATGAGACTGAATTTCCAACTGTGGGTGAAATAATGTGCTGTACCCCGAGGTAGATCTCACTACTGAGGGACGTCCAGTAAACTCCAGTTACCGCGACTGTGTTTGTCTGCCCCAACACCTGCTGTACTAGGGGCGCACTCAAACTAGGACTGTAGAACCGTGCTTTTCTCAAGTATGATTGCCTAGGGTTCTGTGGCCCGTTTTACGCCTGCACAACTAAAGCGCTCCACGGTCCAAAGACGCCATCACATTCACATGACACTGTTTGTTTACATGTCACTGTCCACAGTCCTTTAAGCGCGAATTATATAAACAAAGTAGGTGGCAGACCCTCTTTTAGGCAGCTGGTTGGCACAAAATATCAACCTCTCTTGGAAATCGCAGGTCAAATGATATATATTAGTTGATAAATAATGACACACTGGCTAAAACAATGACATAAGATGTTTTGATATTTGACTCATTCAGCCCCATGAAACTCTGCCTTTCCTTACTCTATTTTAAGCTCCACATATAACCCGTGTGAGCTTTTTATTTCATTACCGATATCTGATGCCTTGTCTCAAACTGAGTAACGGTGGAGTTTGTATTTATAGTGCACACACAGGGATGGCTCTGCAGCTCTGGACTCTATTAGGAGGATTAAATCGTCTTGAGTAGTTTGGTTGTGGCAGTCTCAGCGCATGCAGACTGATGGCTCAAGTCTATGCCAGGAGACAGATTGATGATAGGCTGTTGCTAGGACGCTTCTTCACACACGGCAACGCGGCGATTTATCCTGTGCTATTGATTTTTCCATCCACGTCTGTCACAACACGCGGAGCTCAAAGTTAACTGAGCAGCTGTTAGGTTTACTCAAATGGTATGGGGGTTTTAACGCAGATGTCATCAAGGATATTTTGCATAATAAATTGTCAATGTTGTGTGAAATTAATAAGAGGGGATGTTAGATTATTCCATTGAATGTTTTTGTAATTATGTTGCTTTGTTGATTCACTTGATCAGGGCCCAGTCTGTAGCTTTTATCAAGGTGTTACCATCTATTTAAAAAAATAAAAAGTTTTACCATACAACATACAGTATATATTTGATATTCTAAATGTTCATACCGCCGATAACAATTACAACACTATCCATTATTTATATAAATGTCTATTTGTTATATACTAACCTGATTCATCAGCTGGTTTCACTTCGTGGTAACCATCTAACCTTGCAGCATTAGAATTTGTTTGCTCGACAGTGGGCGGGTGCTTTTTTTATTTAACCAATCGCTGCTATTGGTTGTGACGTATGTAATGCACCAAATCCCGTAGGAAGAAGGGCAATAACGTCTTTCCCCTTGGTAAAATTCAGTAAACATTCTCTTTGTTCCGGCTTTAAATCCTTGATCTTGGGAATCGTTGCCAACACAGAATGTATGGCTTCGTCTACATCCATCTCAGTGGTGTGTGGTCTACAACTTCTGGGGTTCTTGCAAACCGTTTAGTGTATTCCTATTCCTGACCTAGTTGCTGGAGAGAAATGAAATTGAGCGGAGGCATTAGGTGGCGCAAGCCTGGCTAGCAGTTGATGTTCACCTCCAGAAAGTGACATACTGTACCTTTAAATCTCAGTCAAGTTTAATGCAATGTTAGCGTTTAAGCACATATCTGTCTGTCAGCAAAATGAATTCACGTCAATATATTTAGTGTACAGTATCGAATATATAGTTTTTGGAAACGAGATGGTGTACGGAGCCAAAACGTCTTGACAACAGTGTCTGATGAGCACCGCTGAAGCTTTCTATACATTGAATATAGATTTTGGTAATTTATTTTTGACATACTTGCTGACCAGTGTATCTTTCAAGTGTCCAAGTCTTTGTGATTGTTTGGTCTGAAATATCGAGTCTCCGTTCCAAGCTGAGTCATCAGTCCTGGTACTGTATGCTAGAAGAGACTGGTCCAGCTTTGACATGTGTGCAGGCTTTGCGTCCAAGATGAGTAATGAAAGACTAAACTAGCATGTTGTCTCTTTTTAAAGTTTATCTCTTTTTAAGTACGATATCACTGGAGAAACTCAAAAACAAAAGGCATTGAGCTGCTGGTATAACAATTGGAAAATTCATTTAAAAAAAGAAACACATATCAGGCATGCACTTGGTTAGATTTATTTTTAAGCTTTTATCTGTTGAGGACAGGACAATATTAGGGGATGTCATTTGCTTGTGTGAATGTTGGTTAATCTGCTTGTCTGTTATTGACCCATGAAGGTTTCACTGTTGGATTTTCTAACTTTCTGTTGGTTTAATCAATGATCTTGGTAAGACCTGAGAGGCCTAGACTTTACAAAAGTAAATCAAATTGAACTGGATCTTCTTCAGGGTGTGAAGAACATTGATCTCTGTTTTTGAACGTACAGTGCTGGGTAAATGGGTGAAAATCAAATCACCTGCTGATCCCTATGACAAAATACAATTTGTCTGATATCATCATATTCTGTGCATTATTCTAAGCAGCTTTACCTCACCCATCCTTCTTATTGGTCAATGACTCATGTGGATTCAACCAATCAAAGAGAAGTAGTTGATCAAAAAATTCAAATGTCCATACTCAATACCAATGATAATACAACACTGGAACATTCTTTAGACAATAGAATGTGATTTTTAACATTAAATAATTGTACTTTTATACTTCTTTTACCATGTGGTGTTATCTATGTAATCCCTCAATTGTCCATGTAGGTATTATAGTGGTCCTTGGATGTATACTAGTCTCTGTGCTCTTATACTTCATTCTCAAGCTCATCATTCTAAAGCTATTCAGAAAAGGTTCATTTCTATCCGGTTGATGTGACTTCTTTAGTATCTATACCTGCTCAAATGAGTATCCAGTTTTCATATTAGTTTTAATAGTTACTAGTTATTCCATGGCATCATCCCACATTGAGAAAAAGTGGATGTACACAGATATAAAATGCATAGAAATCATAAACATGTTGTCTTATTTTTTATTATGATTTCCTTTTTTTGCAGATGATGGGAAGCTGTCGTTCGATGAGTTCAATGCTTACTTCGCAGACGGCATCCTGACCACTGAGGAGCTGCAGGAGCTCTTTTACTCCATCGACGGACGTCAGAACAAGTGAGGCCCTCTCTGCTCTTCTCTCTGTCTCGTCGCTATAATGGAACATGACTGCAGGCTCATTTCATATTAATCTACACTAAGCCTCTACTTAAATCTTCATAAATGCCTCTGCTGTCTTGAATTTCTGTGGTTAGTCTGTTAATAAAGTCAGAGAATGCTTAGACACTGCATTCCGAGTCACTGAAAGATCATTTTAAGTCATTCATTACAGGTTAAAGGGCCAGTATGTAAGATTTTGATTTCAAATTCAAAACATGGCCTATCTGTATTCGCACACATGAGGTAGACATGTTCAAATATGACTTTTACTGTTAACAACTGTGATGTTTTTTGTTTTTTTTTATTAATTACAAAAACATTGGCCATTGTCCGTTGCTTATGTTATGATTTGTTGATTTAGTTCTCAAGACAATCATCTAACCAGAAAGCAGAATAAGCAGTTTCAATGGTGAAATCCATTTTGTTTAAACCTGAAAGGGCTCTCTCTGATCTGAATCTACCTGAAGCACCGCTAGCCAATCATGAATCAGTGCTAGTGCAGCCTCTGCAGCTCAGTGAGTGAATTCTGGAGGCTCTGAGCTTTCACATGAGCCATGGCCTGTCCATATACTGAGACTGAGAAAAACTAGTATGTGTCCTCCATTTGCACGATAAGGATGTGGCAACCTAGTCAGGCTGGCGCCACCTAGTGCCTCCACTCAATTTCATTTCTCTAAAGCAACTAGTTCAGGAATTGCAATACACTAGACGGTTTGCAAAAACCCCGGAAGTTGTAGACCGCCCACCGGCCAATCAGCAAAGAGGTGTGAAGCCATGGCTGGGTCCCTTTTTGTGATACAGCACAACAGTAAACAAAGCGGTCGAGGTGGATACAGATGAAGCCATACATTCTGTGTTGGCAACGATTCTCGAGATCGAGGACTTAAAGCTGGAACAAAGAGAATGTTTGGTTTTATCAAGGGGAAAGAG
This sequence comes from Boleophthalmus pectinirostris, assembly GCF_026225935.1. Lineage (NCBI taxonomy): Eukaryota > Metazoa > Chordata > Actinopteri > Gobiiformes > Gobiidae > Boleophthalmus > Boleophthalmus pectinirostris. The sequence continues at coordinate 16,979,116 of NW_026571299.1, forward strand.
ATTATTGCTCTTCTTCCTATGGGATGTGGAAAGAGCTTAATATACCAGTTATCCCCGTTAGCGGTGCATTACATACGTCACAATCAAATAGCAGCGATTGGTTAAATTAAAAAGTACCCGTGTACTGTTGAGCGAAAAAATCCTAATGCTGCGAGGTCAGACTAGCTGATGAATCAGGCTAGTGGCAACAATAGACTACTGTATATAAAGAAGTGTACAAGGGGAATGTGACATCCCCCATAGCAAGCTCACAATGCTAGCGGTTATAGGGGCCAATTCCATATTAGAAATAGGAATTTATTTACAAAGTAGCTAAATAAAAACACTAGGATTATGTAGAGTGGGTTAATACGAACATTTTAAGGCTAAAACCATGAGGCTCACAGCAGCAGTTACAGAGAGAGAGACTGTCCTTTTAAATGTCACGAATATGTAACAAGCTTAGGAAAAATAGACTTCCCAATCAATCAGGCTGCTAAAATTAAGCCTCATGTTTTAGTGTGGGAAACTTGGCCAACGCAGCCACTTGAAAACACACTGCTTTGAAACTGCAATCAAAGAGCTCCGCCTCGGGGTGGGCTATAGCGGTCAGCTCAAAGGAAAGTCTCTATTTTTGATGTTTGATTTGAACTTTTATAGTCTTTCAATCCAGAAGGCTACTTTGTCCTTGGCTCTGTTATCACATACTGACAACACAACATTTTAGAACAACAACAGTTTTAATGACCATAACAAAGCATGAACAAAGATTTAAAGAGAGAACTACATAGACCATGATCCTTTGCTCCATTTCAGTGTAGACTACATGAAGAAATAGCAGTTCTAAGCACTTTGGCTCTTTCGATTAAGTCTTGTCAAGGCATTTTAAGAGGAAAAAGTAGCATATTAACAGTTTTGTTCACAGCCTCCACAAAATTTCGCAATAAATATTGTATCGTCAGATGTATATTGTGAAAATTTTGCGTAAATATCATACTAAGAGATTTGGATATTGTTACATTCCTAATCGTGAGCCTCCCCGTCATATCGTAAGCTTTCCCACGATATTGCAATAAATATCATACCATGAGGTTCATACCGTGACGATAGTTTTTCTAAGAATGATTCAGGCTTAAAACTACTTAAATTAATACTCCTAACCCTAAAACTTTAATTAAACTTGCTGAACATGATTGTTACTGTCTTAAAAATGTGGAAACACAACTAGTTCATTTTCAACAGTTTTCAGTGGTTCAAAGTTATGCCTCACTTATGCATTCCTAGTATTCATGAGTTTAGAAGCACATTTTACACTGTGTACGATAACGCCTTGAGGTACCAAGCCTGACTCATTCTTCATAAACGATTTATTTACTTTCATTATATCATACCTTAGGCAATGAATGGGCCCATATTACGCTATTTTCAGTTCTATGTTATATAATTTTTTCCTCATCAAACCATAGCTGGAGTTGTGTTTTGTTTCATTCACACATGTTTAACACACAAATCCTACATATTTAGACAGAATTCTTCTCAAGAACAGAAAACATGCTGTTTCAACTTGTGATGTCATGTGGCAATACAGGAAATGCTCCATACACCTTCACTAGAATCATTTGAATGATTTGATGACATAACTTACAACATTATAACATGGCTAAAAGCTCACAAGAGTCAGTTTTGTGTAATATAGGACCTTTAGGGTGTAGTTATTATTAAATGGTACCCACTATCCAATCATATTACCCTGAAAAGACACATTACTGTGAGAGCATGTATAGAAACACAGATCAATTAATTATGCAAGTTCAATTTGTTTTATTTTTATTTTGTTTTATATATTTTTCTAATGGTATTTCCATTTGGGCTGTTGTTTGGGCTGTTATATCAACACTAATGAGACTGTTGATTAGCCCTGCAAACTGGACACTGTGCCATCTGGCGTTAACTGAAGCCTTCATTTCGCTGATTTGTATTATGATAAATTATATGAAATTGAGTTTTTATCCACTCTGTCACAGAATGTTAAATGGACACTGGCTGGTCCACAGTGAGCTTATGTGAAAATGTGGTGAAACTACTATATGTGCTTTACTACTTTAAGTATGAAATGTTCTCTCAGGATTAGTATGTGAGAAAAAAAATATTGAATTCATTGTGAGTAATAAAGTATGGTAGCCTGATTCATCAGCCAGTTTCTATGAAGTGAACCAAAGTCTGACCTCGCAGCATTTAGAATTCGTTCGCTCAACGGTAGACGGGTAGTTTTTGTCATTTAACAAATCGCTGCTATTTGGTCATGACGTATGTAATGCGCCGCTATCGGGGCTAACTGTTATATTAAGCTTTTCCCAAATCCCGTAGGAAGAAGGGCAATAACGTCTTTCCCCCTTGATAAAATCCACCAAACATTCTCTTTATTCCTGCTTTAAATCCTCGATCTCAGGAATCGTTGACAACACAGAATGTATGGCTCTTTGTTGATTGGCTGGTGCCCAAACTTGCACTTCCAAGGTTTTTACGAACCATCTAGTGCAGGCATGTCCAAACTATGGCCCTGGGGCCAAATGCGGCCCTCAGACAAGTTTTTCTTGACCCTCAGACTTCCAGGTGAATTGGCCCAAATTACCTTGCATCAATTGAAAAAATATTTTTCAAGTTTTTTGAAAATCTACCTTGATAAAGCAAATATTTAATATTTAGTGTGTGGTTTTAAGGATCTTAGCATGAATAAAGACTGATGGCTCATTCTAACATGTTAAACATTTACATATTTCAATTATTCCCTGTAGTGAGCATCAGTCTACAACCCTCAATCTGCCCTCTGCTTCACCTGTGTTTAGCTATGTGGCCCTTGATGAAAAAAGTTTGGACACCGCTGGTCTAGTGTATTCTGATTCCTGACCTAGTCGCTGGAGAGAAATGAAATTGAGCGGTGACACTAGGTGGCACCAGTCTGTCTAAAAGTATGGGCCCTGTCCTTCACAATTCAAAGCTACCCAAAAAAAATCACAACACACATATTTCACACATTTATTTTTCAAATGACATGTAACTAATTAAAGATGCACTGTGCCACTGATCTCAGCTCCAACTGTACACTGTTGTTGTGTCCTTTGGCAAGACACTTCACCTGTACCTTGATCAATATACTGTAATTATTGTTTAAGTGAATTACAGAATTTTGCCAGACGATGTTTGACTGTAGCTTGAAATACTTTAAAAAGGGAACCCCTATGTTTACACTGGATCTGATTACAAAACAGTTTAATTATTGCAATGCCTTTTTTTCTAGTATTTATTATTAACTATAGCGTGCAACAATTATTATTTACATTGTGCCCCTTTTCTAGAGGAGGGTCCATTTTCTTCTTGCTTCCTTGCAGGTGTTATAACATCATAACACAGTATGACATTGATCCTATCCATCTCTATGTACACAAGCAGGTGATGCTAACAGGTCAAGTTCCAGGTCAGATCTGTGGAGAGTTTTTTTTAAGGTACATTGGAGGTAATGTAACATCTCCATGGGGACAAGCACATAGTGGACTCTAAACCAGAACAGTGCATCTTAAAGTGCTGAAGGACATTTAAAGATACTATTATATGCCATGAAATTGACTCTTGTGGGGTTTTAAGCCATGTTATAATGTTACCACATCAAAAACACACCCGGAGTTGTGTTTTGTTTGATTCACACATGTTTAGATAACCCTATATTAAAGCTCAAACTGCTCTGCTCCACCTTGTGATCTCATGTAATGGTACTTTTCAACTTAACAGCTAGATTTTACCTTTTGTTGAGTAAAGCTTAGCAATTACAGGTCTAAAAATCACCAAAATAATTCTAATTAAGGTGTATGAAGTTAAAAAACACAGTGGAGCGTTTCCTGCATTCCATTTGAGCGAAGAACTCAGCCAAAATGTGCAAGCTTTGTGTGTTAAACATGTGTGAATGAAACAAAACACAACTCCAGGTTTGTTTGCGATGAGGAAACATTATAACATAGATCAGAGAATAGTCACTTTAACTAGAAGGATCATGTCTTGTCCCTTTCTTGTGAGTAATATTTGAGTATTCTTGTCCCCATGGTGGAAAAATAAACTTATGTATCTAATTAAATGTCCCGTTTTCTCTTGTGCTTTCCCTTGCAGCAATTTGGACACGGACAAGCTCTCAGGTGGGTCGTGGTAATTTATTTTCTAACACGTTGCATTCATATTTGGCACGAAAACATCTCCAGGTTTTATTTTTTATCACTGAATTTATTTACTTCTACAAAAAAAATAAAAAATAGTGTTGTTGCCAAGACCAGAAGCTATGCAAGCTTCAAATGTTGTAGTGTAGAAGTAACTAAAATATTCTGAAAAGTATAAAGAATTGTAATTTTGAGTAGCTGTATTCTGGTACAGTTACGCTTTAATTTGGTGTTGTGTTTGCAATACAGCCGATTTTGGCTGCGGTTTTCTTACAGGGAGGCTTGACCCGACTTTGTGTCTTCATATGCGATTTTGAAGTCGCCGCGCTCCTCGTGTGTGTCGTGTCAGTGTGACTCTGAGCTGCTCTGTCAGATCATAACCACCAAACATCAGCAACGCTATGGTAACAATAAAACAGAGTGTCAGGGGCAGAGGAGTGATGGATACAGAGATGTAAATTACAAACTCGGGATATTACAAGAAGACTTTATTGCTCACCTCTCGTAAAGTGGTCAGTTTAAAGTGCAACATCTCATCCACATTATCCATAGAAATTGTCGTCTGCAAATAATGACATCCAGTCCACAAAACATTGCTGTTAATCCAGTTTGACTCATTCTTTGAAAGTAAAAAGGCAAGAGTAGTTCCTCACATGTGTCTGTTTACATCCACACAGAGTACAGATTGTCGTGAAGCTGCAGATGAGCGACACTGACTCTACTTCATGTGTACTTTATCACCAATCTTTCCTGCTTTAAAATCATGTATTTGAAGTATTGCATCACATTTCACAAGTAATAATAACACAGTTTTGACTTGTGTCTAAACTAGAAGTGCTTTGATCTTTTGAACACTTAAGAGTCTCAAAGTGAGTCGTTTTACTGTAGACAGGAAACAGCAGATGCAATCGCACTCACAACTTAATAGCTTGTGGTACGCGAATCATATTCCGCAACAGTCTTTGCGATCGGAGGATTTAAGTTTCATAAGATTCTCCTTGTGTCTGTGGTGTGTGCTTTTTATCGCACGTTTAAAAATTGCTTACATCCAAAAAATCCTGTTGTCTGTGGCGGCCTTTATGCTTCAAACTTCACAGAGTTGGATTTTCCTTCTTTTATTAATCATAATAGTGGATTACCAAGGACGCAACAGAGATATAGTTTTTGAATCTTTGCTGTGTTACATTATAATATAAAGCAACTCAAAGTAAAAGTATTCTAAGTATTCAGAATGCAGTACTCTGTGATTGGACTGTGTATCAAAATATGTACAAAATATATTTTAATGCAGATATTCAGTACTGTTCTCTTCACTGTCTATAGATTATCATATATTTAAGTTACAGTTTTACCACATTGTAAGCACACCACAAATATAACTGCCTCTCTTGCATTATTACAAAATTAAAAATAGTCATTTATTTTGACAATTGATTATCAAGGTGCTACTTTTGTATTGCCTTTTAGTACATTAGCAACAGACTCAGTTTATTAATAAGAAAATATATTGGGCAACAGTTGTTTGATGAGGATCATCAAAAGGTTGGAGGTTTGATCTCAGCTCCAGCTCAGCTCTGTACACTGTTGTTGTGTCCTTTGGCAAGACACTTCACCTATATCTTGACCAATATACTGTAATTATTATTTAAGAGAGTTACAGAGTTTTGTCAGAGCATGTTTGGATGTAGCTTGAAATACTTTAAAAAGGGAACACCTATGTTTACATGGGACCTGATTACAAACCAGTTCAATTATTGCAATGCTTATTTATTTATTTATTTATTTATTTTTCTGGTGTTTAGTATTAACTATAACATGAGACAATTATTATTTTACATTGTGTTCATTATAAAACCACATTATAGATATAAAATGCTTTAATTAATGGGTCCACTGACTTTTGGTTCAACACTGCAAAACTGACAGACTCTGCCTCTTTGTAGTGGCATTTTTTCAAACATTTTTCTATTGTTGTAAAATAAGATCTTTGACATTTTTAACGCTGAATATGTGCCCCATAGTCAGAATATATCTGAGGATCTGATTTTAAAGCATCTGTCAATCTAAATACAACTCTGAGCAAGCTAAAGATGACAGAACACTGTGTAGCGGCCAAAATGCACCTTCGGCCACTGTGTGGCACTATGTCTTTGTTTTTGTGGTTTGCGACCTATTTAAGACCATTAATTAGCAATGCCAGGTGTTGCAAATTGATGAGGAACAGTCTTTTGACTAATGTAGGGGCAGTGTGGCCCTATGCCACACAAGCCACTAGGATGCAAAATTTAAAAGGTAGACACACACTGTACACACTGTTTTGACAAGGTTAAAAGCTCATAAAAGTCTGTTTCACGTAGTATATTTTACTATTACTACATGCCAATAATAACAAATATAATATATCTGAGTGGGCTAGTAAAGTCTGCAGCCCTTTCTACCAGATCCATTGGCCTAGTTTTGTGTCTGTACTTGTGCATGTGTGAAGCGTGTCAGATGGACTGTGAAAAGTGGAGAAATAGGGCAGAGACCTGTAAATACCAGTCGTACCCAGAATAAAACTGCACTGCATAATTTATCGAATGGGAATGCCATCTCCTCCATTTGACGTCAAAGTTCTCATAGCACAGTGTTCTTTTGTCCAGGCATGTGGAGGGCAGTGAGGTCTGCTATGGGTTTGCCCCTGATCAACTAGTCTCATTTAAAAAGTAAATTTAAAAGTTCACTGTGTAACTTTTCACTATCTGCTTGTCTCCATAGAAATGTTATTACTTTGCCTGAAAGAATCCCATGTGAAAAGCAGTGAGGTCTTCTGTTATGTGTGCCTGGCAGACGGGTTTGTTCCAGTATAGCATTAAACCTATTTATCTCCATGGAGACAAGTGGGTGAGGGCACTAGCGGGCCAAGTTACAGGTCAGATCTCTGGTGGAGCCACAGTAAGCATGTTTTGTATTTAGAAATAAAACGACACCTTTAATTGAATAAATGAAAGATAGGAATATCGGCTCGAATGTGTCCCTGGCTTCTCTCAGACGGCACAGGGTAACTGCTGTGCCCGGGAGAAGGGGGATATTCTCGTCGGCCGCATCATGCACTGTGATTGAATTAGAAAATCAGCAATCTATATCTTAACAAACAAACAGCGACAGTGCCTAACTTGCCATCTGACCACAGAGAACCAGCATTTTATTTTCTAAAGACCCACTGCCCATGTTCTGCAGATGGACTGAGGAGAGTATTGGCAATTAATAATTATAATGTAATTAATTAAAAATATATATTCTTTTTTTATCTATATGTATATAGATTAACTAACTTAGTTTCATAAAGGGTACAATTCAGAGGGACTTTCCAGCCAGGGGGACTTTCCAGCTGATTCCCAAAGAAAGTTACATTGTGGAACATTCCTGGCAAAGCAATTATCACACGTAAACAAGCAGGTAGCAGATTCCCCATCAGAAAAGCTGCATAGTGTATCTTTAAGTTAATGCATTATTATCTTTTAACAGTGCCCCAGCTCTTGTGAATCTTTTCAGCATTAGTCATCCAAACTGTCTAGATGTAATATTATTCAAATGAAGCACTATATAAACAGATAACTGTGATTAACAAATAAGATATACTTTATTATTGTAGATGTAAAAAGTGTAAATGGAGATCAGTAAAAATAACAAAAACAGCCCATCTCTTAGCACATCTTGTTTTGATATGACACATAGAAAATTGCCAATCCTTCTAGTTTTGCCTAAAATTTTACTGCTCTTAATGTGTGCAAACTGTTTTAAGCAAATACTGTCATTAGCTGTGACTATGTTTAGTTAAAATAGGGCTGTGTCATCGTGCGCCAACAAAAACTAGAAATGAGGCATTTTAGAATTTTCCAGCACTTATATGTACACCATAACATCCATAACACTATGACATCCAAGGAAATACAACTTTTTGAAATAAATATTAGAAAGAAACATTAATGCAATACTGTGGAATAGCATCTACATGGAGCCAGTAGCGTATCCTCCACCAGTAAAGTTACACAATGAACCTTTAAGGCAAGAAATGAATAATGATTTATTGTCAGTGTGGATTTCTGGTGGGGCTGCAACAGTTAATTGGAATAATTATGACATGCAAATGTGTGTCATTATCCAAGCATAGAATATGACAAGCACCAAATTGTTATGGATAGATGGCTGGTATGGGGACAACAGCTTTTCTGGGCTGTTTCTTGACAATGGTGTACCAATATGCACCAATTCAATATTCTACGATATCCTGGTTGGACATGTAAACATATAAAGTGATGTAAAAAGACTTTTTACTGATGGTACTTGGACCAGAAAATCTTATAAATCTGTTCTGTCATTTGTAGTGGGATAAATAACAGCTACATAACACATTTGGATCAGTTTAGATTTATTTTATCTTTCTTAGCTGTTTTCAGTCGTTTGTTACAGATACGTATACATAGATAGTCTTGAAATCGGTACCTGAATAAGCTTCATCAGTGCATCTCTAGTTACATGCTGCATTTATCGGAATTGTTTGTTTGTGTTTTTGCCCTCTACCAGATTATTTTTCCCAACACCTGGGCGAATATCTCAACGTGCTTTCATCGCTGGAGAGTCTGAACATCGCTATACTTAAGGCCATGGATAAAACCAAAGAGGTACGTTTCAAGACAGCCCAATGCATCAAACCTTTTATTCTTTTATATTGCCCACTGTTGAACTGGAGATGACCTTGCCTTTGTACAAATGAATAAAAACTGAGTAGGCGTCCAAACACAGAGGGTTTTGTGCTAAAATGTGCTGAGTTGTGCTGATTCAAGTCTTTCCCAGAAAACCCTGTTGGAGCTCTGCTGGTGCCAGTGCTGCAGCCAGACTTACAAAATGGATGACTGCACAAAAGAACTGCAATAAGTAGTGTTGACTAATTAGGACAAAACGCTTGTGTGGTCCCAGTTTAGGCCAGTTGATGGGCTAATTTATGGGAGCACTTGGAAGAGACAGAAGAAAATAATAAAAATAGCTTCTTACAAAGAAACTTCCCAGTCAAAACAAATCTCAGTAGTTTTTTTGTTTGTTTGTTTGTTTCGTAACATAACAAAGTTTAAACACGACTAAAAAGTATACATGTTGAAGACATTCTGTTCTGTACCACTGATTATTTGATCAAACTAAGCTTTTGTTGACTGTAATATTGGTTGTAACATTGCCCCAATTTAGAAGTGTAAGAATAACAAGTTGAAATGTTTAGAGCAATTGAGTTCTACACATTATCAGTTTGGAAAGGGCTCTCGCTGAAAGTGACTGGGAAAAGGCAGAATGTCATGATGAATATTTGAAGCTGGTGAGGGTGAAGCTTCACAACAGCAGAATGAGACGAAAAGTTAACTTTTGTCACTTCCTTTTGAGAAAAAAAGCACAAACATCTTTCCCCTGCACAAATGCACGAAGAGCTTTGGTCTGTTTATCCACTAAAATAGGCTGAAGGACGTCTGTCTGCGTCGCCATGTTTGTTTTGGTTTTTGTTTGAGCATTCATCCTTTTATTTGTCCATAAATAAATTCCTCTCCCTAATCTGGAACTCAGCTCCAGATTCACTCCTATAACTGCTTAGCCAGATTCATCAGCTGGTTTCACGTCGTAGAAACCATCTGACCTCGCAGCATTAGAATTCGTTCGCTCAACAGTAGGTGGGTTCTTTTTTTAATTTAACCAATCGCTGCTATTTGGTCGTGACATATGTAATGCGCTGCCAACACCCCTGGTCTAGTCTATTCTGATTGCTGATCTAGTTGCTGGAGAGAAATGAAATTGAGCGGAGGTACTAGGTGGTGCCAGCCTGGCTTGGTGAACAGCAGAACAATACAAAAACTAACTAACTAAAACTTCTGTTACTTCCTTTGAGAAAAACTTTCCCTTACACAAATGCTCAAAGAGCTTTGGTCTGTTTTCCATTAAAATAGACTGAACTACGTCTGTCTGCATTGCCATGTTTGTTTTGGTTTTTGTTTGAGCATTCATCCTTTCATTTGTCCATAAATAAATTCCTCTTCCTAATCTGGAACTCCTTATAACTGCTAGCCTCGTGAGAACCATTTGACTGGAGCTCTCTATGAGTGATTTCACTTTATACACTTCACTTTTTTCACTTTATACGGTATATGCTTCCAATCTAAACCACTACGCTGCCCTGTGATTGGTCTGTACCACTGGTTAACTGGCCGTTCACAGCAGTGGGAGCCGGGCCAGATGGATTCTCATGACTTTCTAAACTCGCAAATATCTCGAGAACTCATCTGGCTGACCTGAAAACTCTGCACTTAAAGTTCAGTTTCAGTTTGAGTTTATTTATTCAGACATTTCACAGAGGTTAAAGTAAGACAAACACAGAAATGTACAGAAGGTGTACATTATGTTTGGTACTACAAGAAATTAACAACATCCTTTCCTTAGTCAGTGCCCTCCCAGCTACTTTCTTTTATTGTGTTTTTTAACAGTGCCACAGTATTATGCAAAGTACCCTGCCTGTTTAAAGTTTTCATGTAGCTTCATTTAGCAGCAAAGTCAAGTTTTATTCTCCACTAAAGCACCATCTACTTACCATGAAATTTCCAAGTCAAAACACTGCTTTAATTGCTACCGACTACTAATTTTGTGAACAGAGGAAGCGTCCATAAATTGAGGCTTTGAGTAGTAACAGCCTTTCTTGTTAAATGGGGAAGCAAATGCGTGTTGTGAATATTTAAGCGTTATAGTCTTAATGAGTCCACCTTGCCTCTGTATGCCTCTTTATACTGTCAGAGAGAGGAGGGGTTAGTGGTCCGTTACCCGTGGAGCTTTCAGAGTCTAGTTAGCATATGTCGTCTGCTCCACGGCGCTGTGGTTTGGCTAATCCCATGATGCATTTGCAGAAGTAGCTTTATTCAGAGTTAGATAATAATAAGGTACTTTTACACAGACACATACCTTTTTTTAATTAATTGCACATGCTCAGATTTTTTTGTTATAGGCTCCATGAATCATATCGAGTTTATTTTTACTCTTCCCAAAGTACCATTCTTTTTTGATGACATTATGAGAAGAGTCAGTGTGTGCGTTACTTGAAGCCCTTTATAAAGAAACTTTATGTGTCTGCAAAAGGTATAATCAAAACTGAACCTAGGCTGGTGTTTTAACCCACATATACTGTAGAGAACAGATGCACTCACTGAGCTGCAGGGGCTGCACTAGTACTGATTAATGATGCTGGTGCTGGGGTTTGAGCAGTGAGGATTCAGATGATGTCTCTCAGCTGGCCTGGGAGCGCCTTGGGATCCCCTGGAGGAGCTGGAGGAAGTGTTCAACGTGAAGGAAGTCTGGGAGTCCCTGCTTAGACTGCTGCCTCGCGGATAAAGTGGATGAATGGATGGATTCAAATGAGAATTTTAGGTTTAAACAACCTGAAACATTCAAACTGGCTGGTGCTCATGCTTCACAACAAGAAGTTTCCAGATTCAGTTGGGTCTTTTGGTGCAGAGTTTGCATGTTCTCCCTGTGCCAGTGTGGGTTTCCCCTATCAACCCAACACATGTACAAAAGGTCACTTCCTCCAGCGAAGGAAGTCCTGACTAATGTAGCTCAAGATCTGGGGATGGGTCTCCAGGCACTCCTCTGTGGAACACATCGCTCCCTAGGAGATGTCCCTGCAGTATATCTTCAATGTAATTTTCAATACATACACAATATAGTACCGTATTTTTCGGGCTATAAGTCACTCCGGAGTATAAGTTGAACCAGCCAAAAATTGCATAATGAAGAAGAAAAAAACATATATAAATTGCACCGGACTATCAGTCTCACTTTTTGGGGGAAATTTATTTTAGAAAAACAGAGACCAGGAACTGACATTTCATCTTGAAAGGCAAGTTATAGTAACAACAATAGAACAGAGAACAACAGGCTGTTAACGTCACATATGAACAGTTATTCAGATAACTATAACATAAACAACAGAACAGAAGAAGTTTACCAAACCCTCGATTTCACTCCAGATCAATAAATCCATTGAATTCTTCATCCCCTGTGTCACTGAGTAACTCCATGACCTGGAGTTAAATGGAGGTAAATGGAGGTAAATGGAGCGCTGCTTCCTCTTCTGTGTATCTGTCGTCAGACTCAGCATCAGTTCCAGTTAGAATTATTACGGCCTTTCTGAATCCCGACAGGATAGTTTTGGTTGTCACTGATGTCCAGACTTTGTCAATCCATCCAATAACTTCCAGGAAAATTGCACGGCACTCCCTCACAAGTTTCTTGCTCACTCCAAACTTTCTTTCTGCTGCTCGATTACTGTTTTTGGCTGAATATGTACAACATACTGTACTTGCACGGTACACATTTTCTATTCTGATATAGAACAAGATCATTGATTTTTATCATATTGATGTGGCAAAGGAGAAATTCAATTTGTCAACTGGACAAACATTTATTTAGGTCGAAAAGGTTTCGCAGCTCATCCAAGCTGCTTCTTCAGTTCTGATCAGACACTGGAGGACACTTACTTATATCTGTCTGCAGGGAGGAGCTAACTACACTGAAACTCCTCTGAAACTAACACCCTACTTGTTTGCAGTTTGTTTCTTAGCTAGGCCTGTTCATCTGTACTGAGTGTGGGGTCATATTCGCATAATCATTCAGGCCCATAATAAGTGTTTTCACACCTCTTTGTTTTTGAGGATGGAATTGTAGATGGGAGATCATATTGATGCGTTTGTTTTTCACTTTATGAGTATTTACTTTCTAATAATAGTTTTAGTGTCCATTAGTATCACAATATCATCATCAACCAATCAATGCACAGTGCATGTTTGGAGTTCACTACTTTCGCTTGCTAACTACTTTTTACTCAACTTTTTACTGGATTTTCCTCCCCCTCTGTCTGCATGGTCTTCTGCTGCGTTGTATTTTCCTTTCAGATGGAAACTCCACTGACTATCCATAATCATATTTGTGTTTTGGGGCTCTTGCCTCAATTTCAGCACAATTAGATTCCCTTCACCTTGCCTTCCAAACCATCTGTATTGAGTAATGTAATTTGGGATGAATTCATTTAGCCTGTTTAGCTGTCACATCTGCAGTAGACAATGAGACAGAGATGGTTGGAAATTGCTTAGGGGCATTGTGGATTTCAGGTGCCTTGTCTATTCTTGTTTTTTGTTTGCAGGAGTACCAGGGCTCAAGTGTTCTGGGCCAGTTCGTCACACGCTTCATGCTCCGGGAGACATCGAGCCAGCTGTCGTCTCTACAGAGGTCACTTCAATGCGCCATGGAGGCTGTGGAGGAGCAAAGCAGCCCAGCCCCGTGAGTAAAACCACCACCACAACAGAACTGTCAACAGCTCAAATACAAACACAGACCACAGCTTTTATGGAGTGAGCAAGTCTATTACCGCTAATACCTCGAGGTAAATAGAGATGTGGCCTTTTTGAACTCCTGCCCGCCGTTATCGATTTGAGACGCTATTTAAAAAGTAGTCTGTTTTCAAGACACTTTGTAAACATGAAAGGTAGCTCTTCAGTGACTCGATCTGGAGGTGTTAGAAGAAGATGGAACCATGGGTGTAAACTTAGACTTAGACTTAGACAAACTTTATTGATCCATAAGGGAAATTACTTCAACACTGTAGCTCACACATTATAGGGAAAAAATGTAAACGATAATTCTAAATTCTAAATAAGTAGCAAGAGATTGGTGTCTGTTTATGTACAAGTAAAAATAAAATAGAAAAATAAGTAATAAAAACATCTCAGCTTCATACAAGAGGTCATAAGTAAAACAGTGATGACTGACAGGACATAGGGTTATCTATTACATAAAGGTGTATGCCTTTCAAGCCATTGTTGAGTCATTGTAGAAAGGGTAGACAATCGTCTTTCTTGGGACATTTTATATAATTGTGATAATCAGAAACAAAGATTATTTATCACCAGAATGTGCAGAAAAATAACTTCTTAGCCTTCATAGTCTCTTCCAGATCATTGTTGTTTTCACTTATAACAAAGTACAAAACATTAACAGCTGTTTAAAGGTGCAATGTGAAAACTTTCAGGTAGAGAGTCTGCCACCTAATCGTCACCGTGTGCCATAAGTGTGCCATAAAATGTTTTGAAACGTGTTTGGAAATGGATGCATTTAATGCCATGCTGTAGAAAATTTCAGCCAAAGCAAAGATGTCTCCATGGAAACAAGCAGCTTGCGTTCCCTCCACCAGAAAAAAGTTATACATTGGACCTTTAAATATGAAACTTGTTCATAATATTAAAATTCTAATTATTCCTATCAATAAAACGTTTAAACTGTCAGCAACTTTAATGATTATAATTATGTTAGTGTTACTTGCAATTATTTTGGCCATGATAATGATAATCATGACACCAAATTTCAATATTGTCCCATGTCTTTTGTCCAAATGTTGTAATACTCAGATCTGGATTCAAGTTGGGGAGTCCTAACCTGGCACTAGACTGATATGTGTAACATCGAGTTCAATTACTGTCCAAGAAAGCAGAAAACACTTACCCTCTGCATGATACATACTTTGTATTTCCACTAAAATAGGCAGAAGTACGTCCATCCACGTCACCATGTTTGTTTTGGATGGTTTAGGCTCAGCCTGTCACGATAATTAGTATATCGATTTATTGTTCAATATATGACAAATGGAACAAAACTTTTTGAGGGTCCATATTTAATGTGGTACTTTTTTCTTGCTCTAGTGGGAAAATATTGGTTATTTTTCTGTTCTTCCATAAGATTTGAGCAGTAGAGTGTTGCATTATTAATTTTTATCACTCATTACAGATGCAAATTAACTAGTGTTGCATTCTGCAAATGTAGATGATAAATTTCCCTGTAGAACTAAGTAAAGTATACCTTATAAGCAATTATTGATAATTGATTTTATTGACCCTTTGAGACTTAGAGGTAGTATCTTCTTTGATTAGATCTCTCATACAGAATATTCTTTATCTACAACACATTTTCTTTATTGACATTTTAATACATACAGTGCATACATTAAGATTTTATACATTTCTAATTAAAACTACTGTAAAGAGAACCTCCCTCAACATATATTCTCCAAACATTAGAAATATAGTGTAAAGTCTGTTAGATGTTTTATGATCTTCTTTACACAAACATTTCCATTTAAGTGTACTAGTTTACTCATTCTTTTTAGAAAATACTTTTTTGATTATTTTGGCTGTTCTTTAAATAGATAGACAGATACTTTAGATAAATTTGTATTTTTCTTTACCTACAGCCGTCAACAATAAACATAGTATACTTTCTTTCATTTTGACTACATTCGAGTGGAGCATTGCAGCAGTGGGAGAGGTAACAGCAAGGACACAGGTGTAGAATAAGAGACACACACAGCACAGCAGCAGTGGTGTGAGCCACTATTGAATTGTGATGTTCTACACACTGTCAAACAAGCCTCTTTTCAATCCGAAAATTGAAAGGGAACAAGCTCGAGAACTGCAGCATTCTCTCTGGACAAAAAGAAAACATGTCGACAAAACACAGCACTAGTGTAGAGACTGTTGCATAAACCAAAGCCTCGCAATAGCCCCTCTATGGAAAATTACAGCTATAATCAGTATAATCAGTATGGTGCTTTCTTCAGCTAATAACTGTTATGAAAAAGACTCTTATGTACTAAAGCTAACACTATTACAATTTTCTCAAGCTCTCTCTTTTGCACTGTCAAATTACAGTTCAAATAAGGGGTGGACTATATATTGTCACCAAAATAATATCTGTATACTTGTTTTCACAGTCATGCTAAATAAGAATATGAAGAATATCGTAGTAAAGCAACAAACATCAAAAAGTTGTAACCACATCTGCTATAGATAAAAGTAAACATACTATAAATGCTATTTCTGCATATTGCCATCCTTTTGTATCACAGATTTTGAACCAAAAATGTAATATTTGGGAAAGGACTTGACACAGTACCTAGTTCGATATCACAATGGTAGTAAAAATAATACTAAAACAATCAACTTACAATCAACAAGTTTGTTTTTTTTGTCCATTCACATATTTTTCATTTGTGAACCTCAACCAAGACCTTTAAAGATCATATACTAGTACAAAATAAACTCTTGAGATCTTAAAAACATACCTGGAGTTGTGTTTGTGTCATTCACACATGTTTATTATTAGTCTGGATACATCTCCAAAGCTCAAAATGCTTTGTTCCACCTTGTGATGTCATGAAGCAGTGGTTTACAGGGACAATTTACCGTTTACTGAGTAGAGATTGGTAATTCCAGGGCTGAAATTATCCAAATGATTCTACTGACGGTGTATGGAGTTGAAAAACACAGTGAAGCACTTTCTGTAATACTACACGATATCACAAAGAGGAACAGAGTATTTTCAGTTTGAGAGAAGAAGACAGCCTGCAGGGTTTGTGTGTTAAACATGCGTGAATAGAAAAAAAAAGCACAACTCAGGGTATGTTTTCGATGAGGAAACAACATTATAACACAGATCAGAAAACAGCATAATGTGTTCACTGTAAAGATGGATTGTGAATGTATAATCAGACTATCCTACCAAATTTCATTATGTAAATTTTTGTCTATATCGCCCACCCCTGTTTCAGACATATTTTAGTGAGGCGGGCTGCTTAAAATTCCTAATTGAACTACTATGCTAATGAAGCTAACAATAATTGATCTGCGCTGTCATCTGGCTAATTGTTGCTTGAGAAAACTTGTTAGGGGAACGATTAAAAGTTTCTCCTTGGCACTGATAATAGTTAGAGCTGCCATACATCTTCACAAAAATACCCCTTTCTTCCTTGTACTATGTATTTTTAGCTTGTATCCGGCAGGCTGGTGCTGTGTCAGGACTCTGCTCTCCTCTCCTCTGTCTGTACCTCCCTCGTGTGCTATCGGAAAGAAAGGAGTGATTATTTCCAAGGTGAATTATTGAAATGGAGGACTGAGGGAGGTGGTATTGAAACACAGCGAGTGTGTGACTCAGACAGAACCAGGAAGTGGATAAAATAAAGGTTCATTCATATGTCTGCACGGCACAGTTTGAGAGAGAGATTTGACGCAAGAACTTTTGAAATATTTTTATAAGTAAACGGTACTAGCTCACTCAAGTTTGATTTCGCATGTAGTTTGTGGAAGAGTATTAAAACAAGTTTGAGTGCGGTCAAATGTCAAAATTGCTACACCCACATATCAAATCGCTAGGGGTTTTTTTTTGCATATAAACAAGACTGTGACACATGCCCTTTGCATAAAAACAGATTTTATTATAAAGATGATGCTATTATTAAATCAAAATGAGACCAGGAAAGCAAAGATTTTGTTATTTTATAGGTCCTATATTATACAAAATTGACTCTTGTGAGATTTAAGCCATGTTTTAATGTTGTTACCTCCTGAAAAACATACCCAGAGTTTTGTTTTGTTTCATTCTCACATTTTTGAGTAATTCTGCAATGCTTTGTTCCACCTTGTGATGTCATGAAGTGGTAGTTTTCAAGTTAATAGCTACCTTTTTGTCTTTTGTTAAGTGGAGATTGGCATTTCCAGGGATGAAATGATCCAAATGATTCTAAGTGAAGGTGTATGGAGTTTTAAAACACAGTGCAGCACTTCCTGTATTACCACATGACATCACAAGGTGGAACAGTTTTTTCTTTTTCTGTGTTTTCTGTTTGAGACAAGAACTCATTGTAAATATGCAGGATTTGTGTGTTAACATGTGTGAATGAAACAAAAAACAACTCCAGGTATGTTTCTGATGAGGAAACAGCCCTTTAAATTAAATATTATGAATGTTATGTGTAAATATTCTCTTTCAATTAGCCTCTATGTTAATTTAATTGGTAAAATTGTAAACGAACAAATCAAAATCTTGAAGTACATTACAAATAGAGTAGAGTTAGTTGTGCTAGTCAACTAAACCTACAAGTTAATTACTAATATAATATTTAGTTAAAGCTCAATATACTATGGTAATTTTTTTTATTATTGTGGGGAAAAAAATTAAACATTATATATGCCTTTATAGCAAGTTGTGTTTTCATTTTTCTCTTTTTTCTCTCTATAGCTTATCAGTATATGATAATAATAAATGATAGCTTTATAGGTAGACAAAACAGAAAACAAACCCACCATAAAATGATATGCATCATATTGCAGTGTTATTGGCAGATATTGTGAGCCAGACTCAGACAGCCTGTTTCCTTCTCACTTTCATTTGAATAAAATACATGGTTCAAAAGATAGCCAATTTATTCGTAAAATTCATGCAATCCTTCTTTTCTTTCTTTTTCCCTGAGTGTGGCTTGAGAGCACCTTAAATGAAACCTTGAGCAAACACATCACTAGGGCTGCACAACTTTTTCAAAAAATATTTGTTTAAAAGTATGTTTAAAACAGCTCAATTGAGAGAAGAATGAAATATGAATGGATAAA
The DNA here is from genome assembly GCF_026225935.1 of Boleophthalmus pectinirostris. Taxonomy (NCBI): domain Eukaryota; kingdom Metazoa; phylum Chordata; class Actinopteri; order Gobiiformes; family Gobiidae; genus Boleophthalmus; species Boleophthalmus pectinirostris. The sequence continues at coordinate 16,997,792 of NW_026571299.1, forward strand.
CATTCTTCAGTTAAAAATACATTATTTTATTCTTTGCAGAGAACATTCTAATATCTATGTATATTGCATCCTTGTGCCAACTCAATTTGATCTTTCGATTCAGTTGCGATTTAATGTGGAGCCCTAGAAAAAAGACTTGGAAGACTGAAATACAACCTTTAAACAGAGACACTGGGACCTGACTTGTGTTTTGATTGTTTAAGCTGTCAAAAGAATGGAAAATCAGATACTAATACTAAATAATACTAAAACTAGTGTTGAAACTAGATACTTATTTGAGCAGGTATAGATACAAAAAAAATCATTTTCACAGGACAGAAATGAACCTTTTCTGAATAGTTTTAGAATGATCTTGAGCTGTTTCAGAACAAGTATAAGAGCACAGAGACAAGAGTACGCCCATGGACCACTAAGGAACCTACGTGGATGACTGAAATATTACACAGATATAAGACCAGATGGTAAAATAAAGTACTACGATTTAATGTTAAAAATCATTATCTATTGTCTATTGGAATTACACAGTATGACATTAAACAGACATTTATTCAATAGACCTTTTTCACATCGGCCAGAAGTGCTGCGATGTAATGTAACGTCACTTACATTAAAGCTTTTCTATGGCAAAATATTTGTGGAAATGTCTTGCGTATTTTCCACCAGCTTAATAAATCTGCCCCATCACCAAATCTTCATCCAACAAGGCTGACAAAGGACATATTCTGTCCATGAAGAATTTATCCACAACTATCAAAGTACGAAAGATGAAAACGTAAAGGCGAACAACGATGACACATTAGTGAACTACTCATGAGCAAAAGTAACATTATGGTCATGAATAAAACGTAAGTAACTTGTCAACTCAGACTGATTCTACAATTAAAACTAAAAATCGATTTCATGATGTAGATGTTGGCATAGACAGAGATTTGTGCAGTTTAAATGCTAAACATGTAATCTGTGAACATCTGTAGCATTCGAATCAAATCTATCTGTCTCTGCTGATATCTACATCGTGAAACAGATTTGTAATTTTAATTGTTGAGTCAGTCTGAGGTAACCTAAAAATTAAAAAAAAGTTAAAAAAGTTAAAGTTACCTATTAATGAATTACATTTATTATGGTTTATTCATGACCATGAGGTTAGTTTTGCTCATGAGTTGTTCGCCTTTACGTTTTCATCTTTCTTACCTTGATAGTTGTGGATAAATTCTTCATGGACAGAATATGTTCTTTCTGGACCTTGTTGGATGAAGATTTGGTGATGCAGAGGTGGATTTATGAAGCTGGTGGAAAACATGCGAGAGATATTTTGCCATAGAAAAGCATTATCCAGGAGTTACGTTTACTCTACATCACAGCACTTCTGGCCATTGTGAAAAAAGTCTGTCACAGTTTTATGGCTCAAATATCCCTAGAAAACAAGACATTCTGACTGTGAGCGGGATTGCCTCTCCACATATCTGAATTGTAACATGGTCTGGTTTGGTCTCTATGAAGATAGAAAGGTTTAATACCATACTGTGACAACCATTTGACACCTCCTCCACCACAAAAAAGCTGCACAGTGCACCTTTAACTGTCATTGTGCTATTGACATCAGTATTGAGTATTTTTCCTGAGTAACAAAATCGAGCTTGAAATGTCAGTATCATGACAAAACTAATACACAGACTTTGTGAGTGCTGCTGGGGCTAAAGTCATATTGAACAAACATTTATTTCTTTATCTCCCTGCCTGCCTTGCCTAGATTGTATTTGAGCTTTTCCTTTGGCCTTTGGGGCTGCAGGCTGTTCTCAGCATGAGTAGCTCCTAGCATCTCTCTCCCCCTGTGCTGCCAGTGTGACGCAGCACACATATGACAACGCTCATGCTCAAAGGCACAATATAAAAGAGATGGAGAAAAAACTAGCCCTGTCACAACAGATTTTGAAGTGCGATATATGGCTGAAGAAAATATAGACGATAAACGAAATTATATTGGAAGCTAAAGGCAAACTCTAAAGCAGAATTATCCTCGAGAAAGTAGTGCAAAGGAGAAATTGAATTTGTGAACTGGACTAAAGTTTGCTTGGTTGAATACATTACGAATAAGAGTGACAAAACGTATTCAACCAAATAAACTTTTGTCCAGTTGACAAATCAAATCTCTCCTTTGCCATGGATTCTACTGGACGACTGAGGGATTGTACACAGATCCAAAAATATTCTAAATTTACAATATTCGTAAAACAAATAAAAACATGAGCTGCGATAAATAAATGCCAGAATACAACAGTTAAGGGTCCTATATTACAGAAAATGGATTCTTGTGAGCTTTAAATCATCCTCGAAAACATGCCTGGAGTTGTGTTTTGTTTTATTCACACGTGTTTGAGTAATCCTGGTTTATTAGTCTGTCTACATCTCTAAACCTCAACAGACTGTTCCACCTTATGATGTCATGTAGTGGTAGTTTTCAAGTCAGTAACTACCTTTTGCCCTTAGTTCAGTAGAGATTGGCAATTCCAATCTGAAATCCTCCAAATGATTCTAGTGAAGGTGTATGAAGCACTTCTTGTTTTATCACATGGCATCACAAGGTGGAGCAGTATGTTTTCTACTTGAAAGAAGAACTAAATATACAGGGTTTATGTGTTGAACATGTGAATGAAACAAAACACAACTCCTCTGTCTGTTTTTGATGAGGAAACAACATTATAACATAGATCAGAAAACATAAAAATCTAATCTGGGTCCTTTAAATCATTAACTTGTGTCTATAAGTTTATAATTCAACCTTCTACAGTTCATTTCTTATAATACAGAAACATATTTTTTTAAAAATGTATGATTAGTACATAGAAAAAGAACTCATAATAATTATTGACCCCCAGAAATGATCATTCCATCTTTCATATACTGAACAGTAAGTCAATATAGTAATTATTGTGACAGACCTAAAGAAAGTCAACATGTAATATACTAGTCGGCTTTGGACTGAAGGACACACTTTTCCCTTGGCATAGTTCCCTTGACTCTTTGCGTTTACTTCAAAGCGCAATTTCTATTACTGTTATTCAAGGATGGAGCGAGCTATAGCAATCCGTACATATACTGCAGATATGTACACAGTATATTGGATGCCTTTCAAACTAAATGTCTAAGCATTTTATAAAGAGGTCATGTAATGGAATAGATTGGCTTAATTAAAAAAAGAAGAAATGTGTGTACATCGATTTAAAGGAACTGAATGTAGCCTGTGATCGTACAGTTTTTAAAAAAGCATTACAGGTCCTGTTTATGGACTTTAAAATCAAAATATTGCATACATTTTCTTTAATTCAAGCAATGAATATTACATAAGCATATTTGTAATTTGTGATTAATAATAAGTACAAAATTGTGGCATTTGAGTCAAAGTATATTCTGCATCTTGATATGTGGCTAAATGTATTGCGATATTAGTTTTAGTATTGATTAGTGTCTGATTTTCTATACTTCTGACTAGGGATGCATCAATACTGGTATCACATATCAGCACCAATATTAAACATTTTGGAGGATTGGATATCAGCTTTCAAGATATTGGTTCCCATTTTGGTTCATGAAGTGGTGTAATAAAGTAATTTACGGACCAGCGTTGATCCAAAATGTCTCATAATATTAAAGTCATATTTTTACAAAGCTGTTCTCTAGTTCAGGGGTCACCAACACCCGGGACATGGACCAGTACCGGGCCATGGGTCGTTTGGTACCGGGCCGCGAAAGCGCAAATACCCCCTTCCATGGGCCTCCTGTGTTTCCCGCGCCTCTGAACCAGAACCCAGACTAAAAGACTAAACCAGAACTAAAACCAGGACCAGAACTAAACCAGAACTAAAACCAGATGAAACCAGAACTAAAACCAGAACTAAAAACCAGGACTAAAACCAGAAACTAAAACCAGGACTAAACCAGACTAAACCAGAACTAAAACCAGGAAAACCAGAACTAAAACCAGAAACTAAAACAGAACTAAACCAGAACTAAAACCAGGAAAACCAGAACTAAACCAGAACTAAAACAGGACTAACCAGAACTAAAACCAGATGAAACCAGAACTAAACCAGAACTAAAACCAGGACTAAACTAAAAAACCAGGAACTAAACCAGAACTAAAACCAGGACTAAACCAGAACTAAAACCAGGATGAAACCAAAACTAAACCAGAACTAAAACCAGGACTAAACCAGAACTAAAACCAGGACTAAAACAGAACTAAAACCAGGAAAACCAGAACTAAACCAGAACTAAACAGGACTAAACCAGAACTAAAACCAGAACTAAAACAGACTAAACCAGAACTAAAACCAGGACTAAACCAGAACTAAACCAGACTAAACTAAAACCAGGACTAAACCAGAACTAAAACCAGGACTAAACCAGACTAAACCACTAAAACCAGGACTAAACCAGAACTAAAACCAGGACTAAACCAGAACTAAAACTAAACAGGAAACTAAAACCAGGACTAAACCAGAACTAAAACCAGGACTAAACTAGAACTAAAACCAGGACTAAACTAGAACTAAATCAGAACTAAAACAGGATAAACCAGAACTAAAACTAGGACTAAACCAGAACTAAAACCAGGACTAAACCAGGTCTAAATCCAGGACTAAACCAGAACTAAAACCAGGACTAAATCAGAACCTAAACCAGAACTAAAACCAGGACTAAACCAGAACTAAACCGGAACTAAAACAGGACTAAATCAGAACTAAAACCAGAACTAAAACCAGAACTAAAGCCAGGACTAAACCAGAACTAAAACGAGACGAAACCAGAACTAAACCAAAACTAAAACCAGTACTAAACCAGAACTAAAACTAGGACTAAACCAGAACTAAAACCAGGACTAAACCAGTTCTAAATCAGGTCTAAACCAGGTCTAAAACAGGATTTAACCAGGAATAAACATGGTTCACGAAATATTGTCTGATATAAAACCAGTCCGTGGCGCAAACAAGGCTGGGGACCAGTGCTCTGCTATTTGTGTTTAAAAAAAGTGAATTACATCTGCAGTCTCTGTCCTAGTATTGGTTAATATCGAGCAAATACTTACAGCCACTGTATCTACATCAGTATCAGAACAGAGTAAAACGGTGCATCGATGCATCTCTCCTTTGACAAACAGGACTGCATATTTTTACTTCACTCTTCTCACTGCATCACTTGAATTGTTGAGTGCGATATTCTACCTCTCCACTCTGAAGCATTAACCTATATCTCATTCTGATCCAATTCAATTATTAATGCGTCACGCCTCAATTTAGTATTCTACTGCTCCGTATACCTCAATTCTATAATGTTTCTATACACCCTCTTACGTATTCAGATCTGGATCGGATTCCCACGTGGATAACTCTGCCTGTCATATCCTCTTCTCTTGTTGCTATTTTATTCCCTGACAGCGTTCTTGTCCATTTTCTTCCCTGCCAGAAGAGAAGCAAAGACCACTGACCTGACAACGGCACCGAGAAACACCAGACGCTGCGGTCAGAAGATCCATAACAATCTATGCCTGTCCCCGTCTGACCCCCGCTCTGTCCTGACCAATGGTAAACACATATTTATTAGTCTGCACTGCTGGTTCTTTGGCCGCTCCGTCTCTTCTAGCTTCTGCTGAAATGGCGTGGAGTCTGGAATACACTGTCATATACTGTAAACAACTCCGAGCAAAGAAGGTTGCCTGTTTGTCTATCGATCTGAGGGTTAGCGGTTCAAATCCCACTCTCGACATAACTGTTGGTTGAGTGGTCACCTTGCCCCTAGTATCTTTATAGACTGGGGTATGTATGTGTGAATGGGAGAGTGGTTCCTTAATGTAAAGCGCTTTGAGTGACTTGAAAGTGAGAAGTCCTATATAAAAATGTGACCATTGACCATTTCCCATGTATCTGAGCTAAATAGTTCTTGACTCTGTACAGATATATTGTATATCTTCTGGCTGCATCTAATACATGCATCATGAATTTCAGACTTCCAGTCATTGCTCAATGCATACTGGGAAGGATTTTCTGAAAAAGTGAGCATCAAACCGTCATGTTTGTTTTCTCAGTGGGATGCATCTGTTGTCAAAGCCAGTCTTTTCTAGTCTTTTGAACCATATCACTTTTGTTTCTGGTACTGATATTGTCATATTTTAGTTTTTGGATTCGGACATTGTAATTGTGTGGTTGTTGTATGTCCTAACACCGGAAAACAGCTTGAGAAATGGGCTGAACTCCATAACTGCAAAAGGGAATCAGATCTGTGTGACTGCAAACCTCCGTTCACACTGTTTCCCTTCCCAATGGAATGCATTGTGCAATGACCAGAAGTCCAAAATTCGTGATGCATGTATTCTAATGCTGATAATCAGGAAGTGTGTGTTGACATGCTAGTTGTTGTTAGCTTTACCGTCACAGCAAAAACTGTGCTCTGGTCTCTAATAGGGGTGTGCAAAAATATCGAAATATAATTTAATGTGATGATATAGTATCAATATCATGGGCTGCTGTATTGATATATCACCAGGAGTATTTTTTGGTATATTTTACTAAATTATTTTGTTACAGTGCTACAGTTTTATTACTTGTTTAGATCAGGGGTCTCCAACCTGTAGCTTGGGAGCTACCAGTAGCTCTCCATCCCCTTCCAAGTAGCTCACCAAGGGATTTTTGAATTATACGTACTGTGCATAATAAGTACATTTTGATTAATTACCCTTGTAAATGTATCATTTTGATGCCTAACTTAGTGCACCAGTAAATGGATAATGGTTTATGTTTTATAAGCATCTGACTGTTCCCCATCTAAGACTCGCCGTGGCTCTTATATTTACTCAGTTTCTTTACGACTGCTGAAATTACAATTGCTGAAAACAGTAGCTCTCTGGCATTTTCTTTTAGTAAAGGTAGCTCACTGCAAGAAAAAAAAATGTTGGAGACCCCTGGTTTATATGAAGGAAATTGAATATGTCAACACATTTGACATATTCACTGTTTTGATGATTAAAATGTTTGTGTTACATATGAACTTTGCACAAGGAGTGGTTTAACAAAGACTTTTAGTATCACAGACATGATTTAGCCTTTATTTTTTATTGAACTGTATCGAATCGTCTGAAATATATCGTGTTGAATTGAAAGTGCTCTGCATCGAGATATGTATCGTATTGTGGCCTATGTATCGAGGTATGTATCGTATCTGCAACTTCTTAATGATACCCAGCCCTAGTCTCTGATAGTGGGGGTAGTGCTGATTAAGGCATTGCAGTGAATTATAAGGTCAGTGAGGAATAATTTTGGAGCACTGCAAACAGTTTGAAATGAACTACCTTAATTTTTCACATTTTTAAAAAAAGTACAAATCATTTTTTTAGATAGTTTGTTCAACCACCTACAGCTCAAATCTCTTTGTATGCAACAAAAAATTAAATGTTTTCAGAGAAAAAGAAAACACAGTGCTGTGCTATTTGTAATTGCCGTACACTTTTATAAGAATCAGATGGATGATTTTGGCAGTGAAATACTGATCTCTACTGAAGTAAATGAGCTTTTTACTTGAATACTACCACTAGATGACATCACAAGGTGGAACAGAGCATTTTGAGGATTGGTTAATCTACTCGTCAGTCATGCCCATCAGAAATCAGGGGCACAGCATGTACAGTTCCAGACCATAACAACAACCATTGGAAAAGCTTGTGGTTTTGGCCAGGAAAGCTTCTTCTATTACTCATCATTATTCAAGAGGCATTTGACTGTACAAAGTGAATTCATCACCGCTCCATGATTTCCGAGTCGCAATCAAAGCCAGATTGATAAAGCGTGGTTTTGTATTAAATGTCAACACCTCTCATTGTATAGGCTTTTCATAAGGCATTCTTTTGTTACTTGACAGAAGAAATAAGTGGAAATGAATGTAAAGTTATTCTAAAGCTAAAAAGTTTCACAGTCTTTAAGTACTGACATTAAAGAGGATATTGTTACAACAGGTCAAGGCAAAACTTCGCTGCAGTAGTCACTGTTGCTATGGTGTGCTTCTGTGGGTAGCCTTGAGGTCTATGAGTGGTGGGAAAATGGACAGTTGTCTTTTGTATAGAACTGGTCAGACTAGTAGTTTTTCAGCATTTAAATATAATTTTAATACACAAATTACTATATGTACAAATTTTGCGTTGCATACAGTTATTATTACTTTTCCTTGCTTACAGTATGCAGATATTTTTTTCTTAAACACTTTTAGAAACACTAGTTGAATCAAAGTACCGAAAAATTGTAAAAATGTTTTGAGATTGATTTTAAATTTTAAACTAATTATCTATACCACTATTTTTATTTCTGTGCAAACAGTTTAAAATTGCACTTTGTAACTTTTTTATTGGAGTCCATCACCTGCTTAGATCTGTCGCTATGCTTTCTGAAATGTTTTAGCCAGGCTGGCATTTCTCTCCAGCGACTAGGTCAAGAATTGGAATACAATAGACGCTTTGCAAGATCCACGGAAGTTGTAAACCGCACACAGGCCAATCAGCGAATCTGTGAAGCTGGCAAATACTTGTGTTGTCTTGTGTAGTAGCGATTGGTTAAATAAAAAAATGTACCCACCTACTGTAGTGCAAACGAATTCTAATGCTGCAAGGTCAGACGGTTTCCACGAAGTGAAACTGGCTGATGAATCAGGCTAGAAATGTTTCACAGTATGACATTAAATCCAGCTTTACCTCACATTTATTAAATTACAGGTGGTGTTATATCTTAAAATACCTAGAAATTGTGAGTGGGATTGTCTCTCCACAGATCTGACCTGTAACTTAGTCTGGTTTGGTCTCCATGAAGATAGAAAGTTTTAATACCATACTGTGAAACTTTCGAGACAAAGCATGCATCGTGACTGTTTTGTGGACACTATATTCCATGTTATAACTTGGCTAAGCTTTAGATAATACAATTATTTGATTATTTATTTAGAATTTAAATAATTTATCATCTCTATATAAGCCTTATTTTCAAAGCTGAGGATATGGAAAGTGGGCATAACATTGTAGATTCTTTCAGTATATTCTTCTACAGTGTACATGTTTCTTTGTCATGTATGATTCGGTTTGATGCGAGATAGAGGACAGAGAGCTGGGTGTTTCATGTACAGCAGTACAGTACGTCCCATGTGTCTGTTGAATTATTGCAGGTGTGAGTCTGGGCCACGAGGAGAACTGGTGCTCCCAGATCAACAAGCTCCAGCAGCTCCTGGACAAGCTCGAGTGTCAGGTGAGTCTAGACCGGCCTAAGATCTGTTACTCAAATTAGACTTAAGAGCTTTATTTTACCACAATCTGACCTGAAAGAGTTGACCTAGATGGAATTACAACAGACTCTTGAGAATTTGTCTTATATTTCAGACAATCTAAAGACTTTTTTGGTAGTTATTACTAATGTGTGCATTGTGTCACCATGGCAACTGATGAACACAGTCTGTCATTCTTTGTTAAGGTACAGTATGTAGCCCACACTCTTCACAACTAAACTTGGTTTGCCTTCACCTGCAAATAGAGGAGGCATACATGCTTTTCTCATTCTCTGTATATAGGACAGGCCTTATATGAAAGCTCGGAACCTCCAGAATTCACTCACTGAGCTGCAGAGGCTGCACTAGCACTAGCACTGCTTCATGACTGGCTGCAGGTGCTTGGGTTTTAGTTTGTGAGGATTCAGATCAGAGAGAGGCATTTTAAATTTAAACCACTTGGATTTCTGCATTGAAACTGGCAGCCAAGAGACTCGTGGGAGGCTCATTTTGCTTTTTGATTGGATCATTGTCTTGAGAAACAAAATGCCAAATTATAACATAAACAACTTATTCATCATGTCCAATCAGCATTACAGTTTTTATCACTAAAAACTAGCGTACTTAAAATCTGTGGACAGCTAGCTACCTCATATCTGTGAACATGTGTTTATGAATTGTTTTAAATGTCTTTCATTCAAACTTCTGCCTATGTGTGTTTACCTTTGTCAAAAAATAATTTAAAATTACCGTATTTTTTGGATGACAAGTTGCTCTGGAGTATAAGTCGCACCAACCAAAAAATGCTTAATGAAGAAGAAAAAAACATGTATCAGTCGCACTTTTTGGGGGAAATTTATTTTAGAAAATCAGAGACCAGGAACCGACATTTCATCTTGAAAGGCGAATTATAGTAATAACAATAGAACAGAGAACAAAAGGCTGTTAACGTCACATATGAACAGTTCTTCAGATAACTATAGCACAAACAACAGAACAGAACAAGTTTACCAAACTCTCCATCTCACTCCAGATCACTAAGTCCATTGAATTCTTCATCCTTGGTGTCACTTTTGAGCAACTCCGCCACCTCCAGAGGTTAAAGGAGCGCCGCTTCCTCTTCTGCGTAGCGGTGGTCAGACTCAGCATCAGTTCCAGTTAGAATTATTCCAGCTTTTCTGAATCCCGACAGGATGTTTTTTGTTGTCTTTATGTTTGTTTAAATTTAAAGTTGTCAGTGATACAGAAGTAGTGGTGCAATTGACTCACATGATACCAGACAGGACAGTGGCTCTTTGTCTTTCTTCTGCAGCCAACATGTGCAGTAGAGTGAAGTGACAATGGTACAAGAGTACACAAGCCTAGAGCGTCCTCTCATGACTGTCAGTGTGAAAATTTTAGCATATAAGTCGCACCAGAGTATAAGTTGCAGGACCACTCAAACCATGAAAAAAAGTGTGACTTATAGTCCGAAAAATACAGTATATATTTTGGATGTTAAATGGTATTGCAAATATACTTTAAAAAGGATCTCAGCTTGCTTGCTTCTCTATTTTTCTTATGTATTTTAAGCTACTTGAGTACTACTGTTCTAAAACTATATGAGTATTGAGCTTTCAAGTACTTCTTCCGTCTCTGCTTAACATCATACTTTTGCACATTCTCAGTATAGGTAGCTTCACTTTTATTGCGCTGGGCTTTGTAGTAGCAGGATTCAGCCCCAGGAGCCAAGGCAATGGAGTCACTTTAACATCTTATGACAAAAAATAGTGCGCTAACATTCCTCTGACCACACAGTACAGTGTCACATGTACAACCCAGTCTCCATGCCTGTCTTTTCCGTGTGTTTCTGCCTTGTTACAACCACCAATGCTTTTTATTATTATTTTTATTAACTTATTTTTTCTCTTTTATTGTGTCCTTTCTCCTCTCCTTCATTGTCAGCCTCTCCCAGAGCATTTTCCACTCTTCATTCCTCTGCTTTGCCTCACCCAGCGGGACTCAAAAATGTAATATCAAAGAAATTTCATAACCTCCAGGACGTGGGGCATGTGCTTTAATACATCCATCCACACCAGTCTTAGCCTCTCTTCTCTGGATTTCAAATACAAGAAATGGAGAATACTTCAGGTCATTTTCGTACAAGTGATACTGGACCTTTTTTATGTATTCACTTTTACCAGTTTTGACATACCCAAAGACATTAGCAGTTTCTGGCGTTTCAAATAACAATATTTTGTTATCAATAATTAAGATTATTCAGGGTTTTTTTTGGTTTTTTTTTTTTTGATAATTTGAATGTTTCATAGGTAATTTCTTTAGTTAATAGTTTAGTAGATTTTAAATATGTAGAGTTTTTGCATAAAAATAATAATAGGCAATAGATTCTCACATGTCCATATATGGTTACAGTTGTTGTAGAGATTCTCGTGTTTTTATTTACTCTAAAACTCAACAGTGGTTATGTACAGTTAGGGTTTGGCTGTAGTTTTGGTCATCTGATTTGACATTGGGACATCGCAGTGCATTTAGACATAAAAATAATAAATGATTTCCTTTTAAATGAAATCTGTTTTTATAATATTCTAATTGACATTTTTATTCTCATTTGTTGCAGGGTCCCAAGTTGGAGCCTCTCAACGAAGACACACTGGCCAGCACATACAAGTCTGTGAGTGGATAATGATACGAACATTTCACCTGGAGTTTAACCTTGAGTTACACATAGTATTTCAACAGTTATATGACATATAAGTCCGACGTGTGACATGCTGCTGTGTCCCTCTATGATCTATGGGCTAACCCTCTGTCAGTGTATCAGGTTTCATGGTGGCGTGACTGTAGGGATCTCTATTAGAGCTAAAAAATCTGGAATTTTATGACACATTTCTGTGACAGTTAAAAATTTGTTGCTATTCTCCCAAGGCTGACATTTTGAAAGATGTGAAAAATTCAGACAGTAAGCACTGGGGCTTTTACCGTTATTTTATTAAAAGGGAGAAAGCTAAACCAATGAATAACAGAAAATTTAGTTTGTGTTAATTTACCAACTGGTATTGATTTGTCTTCTAGTTCATTTTGGTTTTACCTTCATTTATATCCCCGATTGTTCTGCCGATATTGAAAAGCCACATGTCTAGAGCTTGAGTAGACTGTGATCTGTCTAGATTTACTTTGTTCTATTTGAAACAGGAAGCTTGTCTGAACTTAAGACATCCTCCTTGCCCTTTTATTAATGTGCTGTGTGAATGAGTGATGGGTGGTCAGAGGGGTATGACAGTGTTGTGTACAGCATTGTTTCCCAAAGACTGGGTCAGGACCCTCAGGTGGATCACAAGAGATTTTTTTGGGGTTGCCATGTCATGATCTGTGTGTAGGTCTGCAATATACAGTTGTCTACATGGATCTGTGACCTTCTCGTCAATCTGGATAAGCATATGGTCAGAATATCCTGTCCTCAGTAGTGCCAGTATTTCTATGCTTATTCCTTACACTACTACATATATGTGTGAATTGGGATTTTCTGTGTTCACCAAAATTAAGACAAAGCACAGAAACAGACTGAATGCTGCGCCTGATCTGCTGCTGCGCTCTCCTCCTGCACCCTGGACTAGAACATGCTACAAAAACACAGACAGGCCCACCTATCTCATTAGACATTATGAAATGTTAAGACATGTTTTGCATAATTTCTCATCTTTTTGTTATTATTTTATTGACTATTTTGTTCCAGTATTGCTGGTTCAATTTGAATGTTGAAGAGAAAAAGAAACGGGCTACATTTAATGTCCAAATAGGCGACTTATGGATCCTTTTATTGCTGGTTCAATGACAGTTTTTCATTGTTTAAAACTTAAGTAATACTAATTGTTCAGAGAGATACGATCAACAATAAAATATCCTCATTAATGTTGAATAATGCTCAAATCCACCTTTATTTTGTGATTTACGAATAATGTCTATTGACTTGGGTCGCGATGGTTTGTGACATTTAAAATATGGGTCCCCAGAAAAAACATTTGGGAAACACTGGTGTACAGAGTAGTGTACAGTGTAGTGTACAGTGTAGTTTACAGTGTAGTGTACAGTGTAGTTTACAGTGTAGTGTACAGTGTTGTGTACAGTGTAGCGCTTATATAATGATACATGTCTACTGGGAATTCCTTCTTCACATAGGCACAAGCAAACACGATTTTTCTTATACTGCACATTATTTAATAGCTTGAATCATTATAATTCCAGTCTATAGTTGCTTACTTGTTGTTTATTTTTCTTTAAAGTTAGAATAGAGCATTACATTGTGCGTTAATAACCAAATCCGTTAAAATAAGCAGACGTTATTGTTTTCCCAATGAAATACTAGGAGAAGCCCATCTATCCTAATTATCCATACAGCCATTGTAGAGTCCAGTTGAGCTCTCCTGGTGCTGTTTTTCTCCCGCTCCACCTTTGTGTGAATGTTGTGAATGTGCAGACAGCTAATTTACTGCTCTCCCTCCTCAAGTGGAGCCACAGACCAGAGAATACAGTCTCTGTGTGTTGTGGAGCTGAACTACCTGCTCGGCCTTATTACTGATGCTGTCAAAACTCAATTATAATGTTTTTATTGTTTGAGAATAGGGCTATTTTTCCGATCTCAGTAGTAATTACGTATTTTAAAGGAACACTGTCCAGTTTTAGCATTGTGCAAATACTAATTATTTTATAAAATGTGTAAAAATAGAAGTAAATATTTTAGTCATAACAGAAAAAAATTATATTATGCAACAGACTCACACTTATGGTTACAGCTGTAGAGATACTGGTGTTTGTATTCATGCATTCATTCATTAATTTGCATTTTTGTATTTTACTCATTTGATAAAAGTGGAAATTCCACTATAAAAAAATAGCATTTTCTAATTTCTAATTTCTAATTTGGTTTTGCCCAATAAAGCAAACTTAATTATTAATATCATGGCAACCCAGATTTTTCATTTCATCATGTTATTTTCTCTGTGGTTGGTCCATTTCATTTGAATCTTATCTCATGCAGCTGTTCACTTCAGAACTAAACACGAAACATTTTGACAGACAAAAGTGGAAAGGAACTGTTTCCAATCCCTCAATTTACTATAACTGAGTACATTTTTGAAGTTCTTCTACTTTTTTAGTATATTTTTAAAGATGCACTGTGTAACATTTCATGGGGGTCCATTACTTTCTTGTGATACATCGTTGCTCTGCTTAGAATGTTCCACAATATGACATTAAACAGTTCTATCTTACATTTATAAAATTATAGGTGGTTTTACCGCTCAAAAATACATAGAAAGACAGGCATTCTGATTGTGAGCAGGTTTGCCTTTCCACAGATCTGACCTGTAACATGGTCTGGTTTGGTCTCAATAAAGATAGAAAGGTTTAATGCCATAAACAATCCAGATAAAGCAATAACATCACCATTAAGAAAAGTATTTGATAGACCCTCCACCAGAAAAGTTACACAATACACCTTTAAACATGTACTTTTACTTGACTATATTTCCTGCTATGTAATTGTAATAAGCTTCATTTAAAATCGAGTGAGAACAGTACAGGTCCCAGTCGTCCTAATCCACCACAACCTGTTTCAGTGCTGTCTCTGCTCCCTGTATACCCACAAACACACATAACACTTCAACACCTGCTCTGATTGGCTAAAGCTCAGAGAATGTGCTGATTGTGGTTTAAAACAACTTAAATCATATTTACACTGTTTTGTATAAACTGATCCAATCCAACTTCATCTGTAGAGCGCTTTACAGGTCCTATATTACGCAAAATTGACTCTTGTGAGCTTTATGCCATATTAGAATGCTGTAACCTCATCAAAAACATACCTGGAGTTGTGTTTTGTTTTATTAATTAACCTTTTTATTACTGATCTGTGTACTCCTCCAAAGATCAAAATGCTCTGTTCCAATTTGTGATGTTATGAAGTGGTAGTTTTCAAGTTAACAGCTACCTTTAATCTTTAGTTCAGTAGAGACTGGAGATCCCAGGGCTAAAATTATTCAGATGATTCTAGTGAAAGTGTGTGGCATTTAAAAGCTCAGGGGAGAACTTTCTGTATTACCACATGACATCAGAAGGTGGAATAGTACGTTTTCTGTTTGAGAGAAGAACTAAATATGCAGGTTAAACATGTGTGAATTAAACAAAACACAACCGTTTTTGATGAGAAAACAACATAACATAATATAGATCAGAACATAGCATAATAAAAACTGTATAAAACAACACAGATGACCAATTTACACAAATTCAATGGAGCTACAGAGCATTTTAGAACATTAGACGAGACAGCAGTAATGAAAAAAAAAAAAAAACTTCAAACTGAGTTAAAAGCCAAAGAAAGAAAATATGTTTTAAGAAGACATTTAAAAACAGGAAGGGAGTCAGACTGTCTGATGTTCAGTGGGAGCTATTTCCAGAGTCTTGGAGCAGCCATTGAAAGAAAAGGATTTCTTTTAGTTTCTGAGACGACTGTGGAGCCAGCTAGACTTTTAAAAACCAATACAAGAATTTAAAATCAATTCTGAAATGCAAGTAACCGGTATAGGGATTGGAGTTATAAGGAGTTATATGGCCTTAAAGCTTCTGATATCTCGAATATATCTAAAATGTTACAAAACTGTGCAACTAGTAACTGGTACTAGTATTTTACATGTTTACTTTATTATTATACTTAACAGTGCACTATTTAACTTTTCTCTAGATGAAAATGTTATGTTATTCACATAGTTAACATGTCACTTCAATCTGGAACATTCCCAAACGCATTGAAAACTGCGGTCATTAAGCCTCTCCTAAAGAAGAGCAGTCTTGATGCCACAGTACTGAACAATTT
The DNA here is from genome assembly GCF_026225935.1 of Boleophthalmus pectinirostris. Lineage (NCBI taxonomy): Eukaryota > Metazoa > Chordata > Actinopteri > Gobiiformes > Gobiidae > Boleophthalmus > Boleophthalmus pectinirostris. The sequence continues at coordinate 17,013,954 of NW_026571299.1, forward strand.
CCGACCCATCTCAAATCTGCCGTTTTTTGGCAAAGTCCTTGAAAAAGCTGTTTACCAACAGCTTACGAACTTTCTCCAAATGAACAACTCCTTTGATGTTTTCCAGTCAGGTTTTAGAGCCTCCACAGCACTGAGACTGCTCTTATCAAGGTGACAAATGACATCCGCCTGAACACTGATGCAGGCAAAGTCTCAGTCTTGATCCTGTTAGATCTGAGTGCTGCTTTTGACACTGTCGATCATGGGATCCTCTTACAGAGACTAGAGGACTGGGTGGGCATCTCTGGTACTGTACTAAACTGGTTCAAGTCCTATCTAGAAGACAGGAAGTATTTTGTTGAAATTGGAAACTGTGTCTCAGATGACATGGCCCTGACCTGTGGGGTGCCTCAGGGGTCAATCCTGGGCCCCCTGTTGTTCATCTCTACATGCTGCCATTAGGCCAGTTAATAAGCAGCAATAACGTGTCGTACCACAATTATGCAGATGACACTCAGATCTACGTCTCTCTGGCAGCAGGAGACTATGGACAGTGGACTCACTCGGTCACTGCATCCAACAGATCAGTGTGTGGATGCAAAACAACTTTCTCCAGCTAAACTCTGACAAGACTGAAGTCATAGTGTTTGGTCCACAGAAACAAAGGGACAGTGTCAGCAGTCACCTAGAGTCTCTCTCTCTAAAACCTTCAAATCAGGCAAGAAATCTAGGGGTAATAATGGACTCAGACTTGAACTTTAACAGTCACATAAAATCAATAACATCTGCAGCCTTTTACCATCTAAAAAACATAGCAAAAATCAAAGGTTTACTGTCTAAAGCAGACTTGGAGAAACTTATCCATGCGTTTGTCTCCAGTAGGTTAGACTACTGTAATGTTCTGCTCACTGGTCTCTCCAAACGAGCTGTGAGACAGCTGCAGAACATCCAGAACGCTGCAGCTCGGGTCCTTACTCGAACTAGGAAGTACGAGCACATAAGTCCTGTGCTCAGGTCTCTGCACTGGCTTCCTGTGCCTCAGAGAATAGACTTTAAAGCAGCTCTACTTGTGTACAAGTCTCTCCATGGCCGAGCACCAAAGTACATCTGTGACATGTTAGTGTCATATGAACCATCTCGCACTCTGAGGACCTCAGGGACCGGCCTCCTGCTGGTACCCAGAGTCAGAACTAAACAAGGGGAGTCAGCGTTTCAGGTTCATGCAGCTAAAACCTGGAACAGTCTTCCTGAACATGTGAGACAGACTCTTCTGTGACGCTGTTTAAATCCAGGCTCAAAACATTTCTGTTTAACTGTGCATATAACTGAAAGGTTTTCATTCCGCACTCTTCTCTCCAATTTATGTCTCTCTTTTTTAATTTTAATCTTCATAATTATTTATGTTTTGATTTGTTTTTATTATGATTTTAATGTATTTCTGTAAAGCACTTTGAATTACTTTGTGTACGAATTGTGCTATACAAATAAACTTGCCTTGCCTTGCCTTATTCCCACAGTATGACATTATCTACCTCTTTGTATACAAGCAGGGATCACAAGCAAGCCAAATTGCAAGTCAGATCTGTGGAGACGAGACTGCATGCAGATATTTTTAAGCAATTCAAACAGCTGTAATAAATATAAATGTAAAGCTATGATATAGATAGAAAAGTTACATAGTGCACCGTAAAGTACTTGACCTGCTTTTAATTGGTACCTTTGGAGCCACGTTTCTACCTTTACTTGGGTACATTTTCATTACTCTTTGACAGTACATGAGAAAAAGACACAAGAAATTGCAGCTCATTTATAAATATAACAAGCTACCTAGTTACACTCCCTCCCTTCTCCACCAAAATAATCAGGTTTGATCTAAATTGCCTTTCTCTTGCCCACAGAACATCCTGCTGGTTCAGAGGCAGATGTCCGTAATTGAAGCCGATGTGGACAAATTTCAGATGGTTTTGAAGAGCTACCTCGGAGCCACAGCCGCTCAGACCGACAACCTGCAGTGAGTGTGCCTTGCTCATTAGCCCTGTGTAACGGAAACACGACGTCACAAATATCAGTTCCCGTGGCAACTGCGATGTGATTATTAAGTGACGCCCCCTTTGGTGCACAGCGAGAATGACTCAGAATGACTTTAAAACACAAGTTTGTCAGCGCTGTGATGTCTTAGCAGCTTTATGTAACTGTGAACTGTGAGCAATGTATTAGTTAATGGCCTCAAGTCGTAATATTCAGAGCTGAACTGTCTGAACTATCTGTTTAAGTTTCAACAACTTCTTCAACATCCATAAGAGCTAATTATAATGCTGATAATTTACTGATCAGAGCATCCAGTTTCCTGTAAATATATGACTAATTCACTGCTGAAAAAGGCTCTAGCGGCAGAAGGTAACAAAGTACTGTACTTCATTTAAGTAAATTTTACAGTGGATATTTTCCTTTTACTCCACTACATTTGAGAGCATATATCTGTACTTTCTACTCCACTACATTTCAGATCTGGACAGAAAAGTAACAAGTACATTTTGTTACATGTGAGACCCGTTGAAATGCCTACGACTTATTTTTAGCACATTTAATTTCAGTTAACGTCCCAACTTTGAGCAAACTAGATACACAAAAATGACTTAAAAAAAATAAGAAATCAATTGAATCACTTAAAATCAACCAAATTAAACAGATAAAAATCACTACATTTCATCCTTAAATTGTTCTACAAATCTCATTTCAAACAGTGACTTTAATATTTTTTCTTGAGTAGATTTTCTCATGTGATACTTTTACTTTTACTTGAGTCACTTTTTGCCTTTTTGTATCTTTACTTTTATTTAAGTAACAAAATTGAATTCTTTATCCATCACTGTCAATCTCATTATGGAGCCTAAAATAAGCTTTAAAGGTGCACTGTGTAACTTGTATGTTGGAGGATCTGTCACCTGCTTGTCTCCATGGAAATGTATTCCCAGAATGCTCCACAATATGATTTGTGGAGAGACGACCTCGCCCCACAGTATGAATGGATGTTTTGTTTTTTTTTTTGGTTTGTTTTGGGGTTTTTTTTCGATACTTTAGAGCAATAACACTTGCAGTTGAACATAAGCTAGACATATTAGTTTAATGCCATAGTGTGGACAGTTTATAAGCATTAAAAGTTCCATGGAGAAAAATTGTAGTGGGCCCCCTTACACAGTGCACCTTTAAATACAAAAACAAAACATACAAAAAAAATTAAATTACACCTCACCACACCCCTTAACCTTTTTGGATTATGCGCTGTAAGCATGATCTTGCTGTCACTCCTACGCATCCCTAATTTTCTGCTTTATAAGTTTAAGCATGTATATAATATGCAAATACGTTAATTTGATTAGTGGAATTTTTTTGTGTTTTTTTGCCCTTTGAGTGTAATTGGACTACATCTTTAGTTTAAAAAAAAAAAAAAAAAAGGTAATGTATTTGTAAATGCAGTGATACATAATTAAATTGACGATGACCTGGAAAAGTCCTGAAAAATGATTTGAAGTTTGGGAACCCTGAGCGCATGATATTTTCAGCACATAGTTAGAGTTAAAGGTTCACTGTGTAACTTTTCTGATGTAGGGTCCATCAGATGCTTTTCTCCATGGAGATGTTAATGCTTTGTCTGGAATTTTTCACAGTATAGCATTAAAACTTTCTATCATCATGGAGACCAAACCAGACTTAAGTTACAGGTCAGATCCATTGAGAGGCAGTCCCACTCACCCTCCTACTCAGAATGTCTGTATTTCTAGGTATTTTTGAGCAGTAAAACCACCTGCAATAGAATAAATGTAAGGTAGAGCTGTGGAGAATTCTTAGCAGAGCAGTGGCATATCCAATCAAAAAGTTACACAGTGCACCTTTAAATTCCTCCATGATGTCCTTAAAACATGGTTCTACATATTAATTCCCCTCTCTACTCTCAGCAGTCGATTAACTTTGATTCTCCTATAGCTAATATATATATTTTTTTCTTTATTCTTTATTTTGCTCCTGTCGATCAGCGTGTCCGTTCAGAAGCTCCCTGGAAAGTCCTGTTACATAATGTATGAGTTCTGGCAGGATCGTCTCTCCTGGATGAGGTCAGTATAGTGTGTATGCCTGTGTGTGTGTGTGTGTGTTTGTGTGTAAAAGTGTGATGTGCACGTTGCCATCTGCTCGTCTTCACTGGTGAGGAACGTTTTCATCACAGAGGACACAGAGCCTAACAGTCTGCTGCTATCTGACACCACCTAATCTGGGCGATGAAAAAAAAGAAAGAAAAGAAAGAAATACCAAACTTTTTTGCAGCATGGGGACCCAAGAAGTTACCAGGGAATACTTTATCATTTCAGATTCAAAAAGAAGGTAAAATTGAAGGTGAAATTAAATAATATGTTAAGTAAAGTAAATGTGTTGTAAATTTCTTAAGAAGGTTTTCTTAGAGATTTTGGCATAAACATGATTAGAAAATAGGACAGAAATGAACCTTTGCTGAATAACTTTGAGCTGTATCAGAACTACTGTAAGACCACATAAAAGAAAGTACTATTTTAGGTTGAAAATTACATTCTATTGTCTATCATCATGGTATCGGAATTTGTATTGAGTATCAAGTTTGAAATTTTAGTATTGGGACAACACTAGTTTATATTGTTTATGTCCATGAAGTCAATACTTACCGTAGTTCATTTGTATTTGAAAAGAAAAAAATATACATTAAAATTGAAAATCAAGAGCGGGCAATATTTTTTGCCTGAATTGAGTTGAATCTTAATTGAAATAAACAAACAGATTTAGGAACTGGCATATTCAAAATGTGGGACAAAGTGTAGGATGGTCCAAACTAGAGCGATAAATTGGTGATGGAGATCTGCCATGTCATATTACTCCTTTAAGATAATTATAAAGATTATTTTCTGTAACATCTTAATTAGACTGGTCATCAGGTGAAGGTTTGATGGGAACAATAATGTGATATTGTAATGTGAAAAGTTAATGTTGATTTTTACAATACATTATATAATTGTAAACTAGGTGCGAAATGCATTGCTTTGTTACACTGAAAAAAATGAAAGCAATGACAATGAACCATTGTCTGTTATCTTCACTTATGATGCTTTAAAAATGTGAATTTGAATTGCATAAAGGTTTCATCAGGGCATTATTTGCGAATTACTAACAGTTCTACTAGGGATGGGCAATATCAGTTCAAGTATCAGTATTGGCCGATATG